>NC_141385.1:39834325-40434325 GCF_017979445.1 Akebia trifoliata | reverse complement strand
TGGGATCCTTGTTGATAAGAGAAACTCAATTTTTGTTGTTCAACCGGTGGTCGAATTTTCTCTATTATCTAGATGCGAAAAAGAAAGGCCTGTTTGGATTCGTTTGTGGGGCTTACACCCTTCCATATGAGGAATTTCAAGATTAGCCCCAATAGTGGAGATAAATTTGAAAAACAAGGTCATTTTTATTTTTTGATAAGTTAAAATTTTATTTATAAAAAACAAAGGGGACGAGATGACCCCAAAATACAAACTTATCAGCAAGAGGTGAGGAAAGCTCCTTAGGTTGCGTCTAAGTTACAAACCAAATCCCACCTAGCAACACAATCCTCAAAGAGAATCCCTTTAAACTCTTTGTAAACTTTTTTAAAAACAAAACAAGAATCCCAAAATGGACAACCACAAATCTTGAAACAGAAGCTCCTTGCCCTCTAAAGAATGCACATTCCTCTCCTTCTACAAACCCCAACAAATGAAAAATGGAAGGAGATTCCAAAGAATCCACTTTGAGGCTTTGAAGAGTATCCTTACGAATTCCAAGACTCAAACAACGCTTTGATAGAGCATGAAAGGCAGCCCGTTACACCAAAAAGATCGAGGAAGTGAGACCAAACTTCTTGGGCAGTATCACAATGAAGGAACAAATGATTAGTTGTCCCCCCATTACTCAAGCACATCAAGCAACAATTCGGAGTTTGAAAACCTTTCTTGATCAACTAATCCATTGTCGTTACTCTCCAACGATGCTAGCCACAAAAAAACTATGATTTTAGATGGTACCTTCTCCCCCAAATTGAAAAAGTTCGGGAAGTAAGGTTCATTATAGGTAACCCCGCCATGTACATAGATCTCACCAAATAAACCCGTTAGTCATACCGTCCCAAAGTCTTCAATCATCTCTATCTGCCCAAACATTAGTAGCCTCAACCAACTTCAAAAGCCTCTCCACGTTGTTAAGCTCCCAATCAATAAAGTTCCGCCTGAAACCAAAATCCCATGATTTCAACATACCCTCCCCAACCAAGAAATCTTCTATTGGCCTCCCCTTCTTGGTAGATATTGCATAAAGATCCAAAAATAACTCCACCAAAGGAAAGTCTCCACACCACCTATCCTCCCAAAAACAAATCCTATTACCCCTCCCCACTTTAAAATTCACCTTCTTACTAAAAAAAGAATTTGCTTTAGAATGCCTTTCCTTACTCCACAACCTATTGCCCCTCTTTTCCCTTTACTTTCTCACCCAAAATCCTTCACCTCATATTTTTGAGTTACCACATCTCTCCAAAGACCATCCTCCTCTTCCCTCCATAGTTATTTTGCCAACAAAGTTTCTCACCCCAAACCCCCTTTTTTTGCTTTGGCAAACAAATTTTCTTCCTACTCAACATATGTTATTTTTTATTATTATCTTTATAATGCCAGAAAAATTCCTGTAGATCCTATCCATCTTCAATTCCACACTCCGAGGCAAGGAAAAAAGTGAGAAAATAGTTAGGGATTGTCACGACCATGATTATTTTTACAATTGTAGGAACTGAAGAAATATTTTGGGGAATTCGGTTAGTAAGAAGGTAGATGGGTTTAAGTTTATTATTCATTTTTATTAGTAAAGTGTTATATCGAATTAAATATAGGTTCATACATAATCTCCTAGGTTCATACTTTATACTATATTTTGTATTGTGAATTTATGTGCATGGCCACATTGACAACCACATGGGCACCACTTGGTAGCCACCTAAGCAGTCATGTGGCCCAAGGGAGATTAATTGTGAGGTGTGAACACACATGAGCCCACCCTCTTGGACGTCCCATGCATGTTCACCCCCCTTAGTTAATTTTAAAGAACCCAAGGTTCATAGATTAATGCTTGAACATTCTTAAATATTTAGATTCATTCCCTCATTAATTCATGAACCTTAAGTCATGAACCGCCATTATGAGATCTTAACCTTGACTACCCTATAAATACCCCCTAAACCAATTGGCCTAACCACTCTCCCTCACACACATCCCACCCCTCCAACGTCTCTCTCTCCACATACTTAGGCTAGGTGGTACATGAGTTGTGAGATTGGACACGAAAAGTAGGATTTTTTGACAAGTTTCAGGAAGTCAAGATCAACCAATTCGAAGGCATGTATTAACCTCTATAAAGGTTACCGTACGCCGAAGAATTCGACTTGAACTATATTTTATATACCTTAATTAAATTATTTACCCCATTTCTTTTAAATTTCTTCTAACAAATTAACCACCTTGTTTCAATCTCTTAATATTCTAAGTTATAATGGTGGTCGAACCACCACATACTTGATTCTAACCCATAGCCAAGGCTAATTCATTATTTTTCCTACTTACATTATTTTAAATGTCGGCCGAGCCACCTAATACTTGATTCTAACCCATGGCTAAGGCCAATCTAATATTTTCCTATTTACTTTATTTTAAAATCATAATGGTTGGCCGTACTGCCTAATACTTGAGTCTAACACATGGTTAGCCAATTTATTATTTTTCCTATGTAATTTAAAATTATAATGGTAGGCTGAGCCAGCTAATACTTGATTCTAACATATGGTTAAGGCCAATTTATTATTTTTTCCTATTTATTTTAGTTTAAATTATAATTGTCGGCCAAGCTGCCTGAAATCCTATATACCGTATGGTCAAATTTTACATAAATTTCTTGTTTTTAACAAAATAAACGGCCTAGGGCCATAAATTGTTCAAAAATACTTTAATTAAGGATTTTCAAATAAAAAAAAGTAAAACAAAAGAATACTAAATGTAAATTATAGATATACCCAGTTGTTCCTAATCAACATTTGTCCAATTCTCAACTTTCTCTAGTATTTTCTTTTTCGTAATTATCTATGGACATGAAAAGTTCATGAGCTATGAAGCAAAGTAAGGGAATATTAAACCATACAAATTACACATACAAAGAAAAATCAGAATGAAATGAAAAGAAAAAAAAAAAAACATGTCTCATATTGATTAAAGCTTCTTTGTCAACATATATTTATAAGAATTTGCCACTTAAGATTAGGATCAACCTCTCTTAAGACAATTGTCGCCTCTCAAAGTATTTAGCCAATCAAAACTTGTCTCGACCAGGTTATATCCGCTCTTGAGGTACCTAGCACCCCTTATGATATTACGCCGGTTGAGGTGTTTTGTTTATTGCCCGAGGACTTCCTTACCTCTTGTCCTTGAACAAGGAGCAACCCTACCTAGAATCAACCTCTCTTGAGTTAGCTTCTACTCCTCACGGTATTTAGTCAAGTAGAATTGTGTAGGGGTTGTATTAATTTAGTATTTTTTTGTTTTACTTTTTTATATTTGAAAATCCATTATTAAAATATTTTTGAACAATTTATGGACCTAGGCCGTTTATTTGGTTAGAAACAAAAGGTTTACGTAAAATTTGATCATACGATAGGTAGGATTTTAGGTGGCTCGGTCGATCATTATAATTCTAAAATAAATTAATTAAGAGAAAGGCTTTAGCCAAGGATTAGAATCAAGTATTAGGCGGCTCGACCGACAATTATAATTTAAACCAAAATAAATAGGAAAAATAATAAATGGGCTTTAATCATAGGTTAGAATCAAGTATTAAGTGGCTCGGCCAACCATTATAATTTTAAAATTCATAGGAAAAATAATAATTTGGCTCTAGCCATGGGTTAGAATCAAGTATTAGACGGCTCAGCCGACCATTATGATTTTAAAATAAAATAAATAGGAAAAATATTAGATTAGCCTTTGCCATGGGTTAGAATCAAATATTAGGCGGCTTGGCCGACCATTTAAAATAAAGTAAGTAAGAAAAATAATGAATTGGCCATGGGTTAGAATCAAGTATGTGGTGGTTTGACTATCATTATAATTTAAAATATTAAGAGATTGAACCAAGGTGATTAATTTGTTGTTTCTCCACCTACAATATTTCTCATCTATGTTGTTTATATAGCTTCTTGTTCCAAAAGGCTTGCGGTGAATTAGTTATAATAAAAAATTCAACATGGTAAAAATCCTTGAAAGCACCTTATTATTACATAGTTTTTGGTTTTGAAAAGTTGTTGGCAAACTTTTTCACATTAAGTCTCTCAAAAAACTTGCTTGTGACTATCATTTATCAACTAATTTCTTTATTTTGTTAGTGATGTTTTCTGAACAAGTCCTGCAAATGAAATGTTTATCCCCTCCATATGTTATTCAGGCAAACCAAAATCCACAACATAGGTGCTACTTGCGTTGGAGTTGATAAGTTTGGGAACAAATATTATGAGAACCTTGGTCTTCAATATGGTCAGTACCTCTCTTCTTTGCAAATCCAGTGCTCAATGGGAATTCCTTCATTTTATATTTCTTAATTCTTCCATTTTGGAGAAGTTGCTTTTTTTACCAAAATATCTTCTGTTTTCCTAGCAGTTAATGTTACAAGAGCTGCAATTTTGTTTTTCCTCTAAATGTGCGTTGTTTTTATGATAGAAAGTTTTAAGGTGGCTGAACTCTAAAGGTCAATCAATATTTGAGTCTTTTAGATGGTTATTACAAGTGGATTTTGCTTCAAATTCAACTTTCAGTTGGTGTTATGATAGTTTATAAACCTTAGTTCTGGCATTTAGAAGTTAATTAGGTTAAGTGAATATTTCAACTCAATTGCCTTGGTTTTAACTTAGGTAGTGGTGACCTCAATCATTTTTTAAGGGTTTTTTTTTTTTTGTTTTTTGTGTAAAGGGTTTGGTTCTTAAAATAGACTCTTAAGTAGATCACTGTTGGTCACAAGTGGAAAAGGAAGAGATGTGCCACTGTTTACAAACTTAAGTTAATGATACAATCAACCAATGAATTATTACTCATTGCTGTCCCCTTTGCTTGATGGAAGGGGGATTTGTTGATCACATTTTAATTCATTGCCCTTTTTCCTATAATATCTGGTCAATTTTCCTTGGTTTATTCCGTATGACTTGGGTCTTTCCTCGTAAGTTTTCCTTGTTGTTGGAAGAGTGGACCAGTAATGTCTTTCACACCAGAAAATGTTACCTGTGGGCTATGCTACCTTCGGCTATTGCTTGGGGGATTTGGAGCGAGAGAAATAACATGGTGTTCAATGGCAAGATTAGAAGCTGTTATGCAAGTTTTTTGGAGATCTTGGGCTTCTTATACCTATGGTCCAAACAAAATATAGAGTTCGTGGGGATTTCATTTGATGATTTTGTTTTTAGATGGAACTCTTTATGTAACCATTGATGTTGTTTGCTTTTTTTCTTTGTTGTTCTTTGTGAGGCTTGCTTGGCCTCCTTGTATTCTGCTTTTTCTCTTTGAAATATATTATACTAATAAAAAATAAAAAAAAAATCTGAGAACTATGAATTAGAGTAATGAGATTATTGAATCATTAGAACTACATCAATATCTTGTTTTTAGTTCCTATCCATGGAGTCTTTATCAACCCATAAAGCTCTAGTTCTTCCATTTCTTTGTTTGGAGCCATTCTTTCAATTTGTCAGAACTCTTTCTCTTCTAATATAACATGTGCACGTCTTTCTTTTGTAACGTAAGCCATTGTATTCATATTCAACCAGATTCAAAAATCATTAGTTGAAACATACACGAGTTGGTATATAGCCATTACAATACATATAACTAGTTTGACATCCCCCCAATTCCCTAATATCGTATCTTTTTTGCTACTACTATAGATTGCCTCATACTAGCCAAGTTCGGATTCAATAATTATTCGATTATTATTATTATTATTATTATATTTATTTTATTTTATTTATTTTTATTATTATTATTATTATTATTTTTTTTTTTTGGGGGGGGGGGGGGGTGTTAGTTCATTAATATGGGTAAATCCGGGAAAGTTTTGTTCTTTTGCATTTATTTTTATCAGCACCTATGGTGCATTAATCTAACAGTTCAAGAGTGAGTAGAAAAAAAAAATATGAGAAGGAAAACATTGATGAAGTAAAAAACAGATTTGGTGTGTACGAAAATTTTCTGTCATTTTGCAGTTGGTCCATTTTACATGGCACAAAGTGGGTGGTGCCATCCAAACTTACCAATATCTCAAAGCTTCGTAGACACATTAAAAGATAGCACTGTGTTTTACATCTGTCCAAATGGCCCTTGAAGGTTTTAATTTTAGCTCAGATTCAGCTTAATAACACCCAAAAAAAGAAGTGCTGCATATTTTCAGCAGACAACATTATTTACTTTCCAACAATCACTGTATGTAAATGTAATAATGCCTCAGGGTTAGGATCCATGGTTCGAATAAATCCAATTTAATGACTAGTCATCCGATCTGTAGACTTGTTTAGGATAGGATATGTGCTTATAATCATCTTTTTTGGGGTCCAATTGTCTGTATTCAACTCTAAAATTTTGGTGTCAGATCTCATTATTTTGTTTTATGTTACTAATGATAAACATTCTGACATAAAACATGTGGCATTCTGCAGGAAGGCACAGGTGGGTGGAGTACGGAGATAAGAACCGCTACAATGCATCTCAAGTGCCTGCAGAGTGGCATGGGTGGCTCCACCACATCACTGACCACACCGGGGATGAGGTGAGTTCTATTGAGTCAGTATATGTGATGGAAACATTTAAACAACAATAGAGCTTTATCCCAAAGATTTGGGGTCAGCTAAATGAATCCCGTATCTCTGTTCCACTATATTGAAAGTGATTTCATATTTTCTTTCACTATCTCCATCCACGTTCTTTTGGATCTTCTTCTCACTCTTTTGAGACATTCGACTTGGATATTTCTTCTACCTAGGCTTATAATCGGCCTTCGTTGAACATGCTTAAACCAACTCGGTCAACTTTTTTCTAACTTTGTATTGTTTATCGGAGCTACTACTACATCTTCTCGAATGCATTTATTCATTACTTTATCTTTCGTAGTTTTTCCACTTGTCCATCCCAGCATCCTTGATGATTCTTGTTTCTTGACATTCAGCTTTATTAATCATAGTTGATCTTATTGCCGTCTTATAAAATCTTCCTTTTAATTTGATTAGTATGCATCGATCACATAGCTCTCATGTTATGATTATGATGATGGCAAGACTTGGAAAACTTATTAATCGCGAGTGTTATTTTGGTGGTAGCTTCTGATGCTGAAACCCAAGAGGTATGGAATTGAGCACAAGCAGAACTACTCTGGAGAGGGAGATCAGTACATCTACCATTCCAAGGGACACACACTCAACCCTGGGCAGAGAGATTGGACCAGATACCAGCCATGGCAGCCCACCAAACCCTAAGTATTCCTTCTTTAATGACTTGGAAATTTCTAAATCTGCTTCATTTTGATGTATCTGCTTTCTTGTGCTACATTTGTGACGGGGAATAAATGTGTCGAACTTGATGTAGACAACGAATTTGATGAAGAATTTCTTAATCTGCTTCATCTTTTAGTTTATCATGCTTTCTTAATCTCTACTTCATCTTTAGACATGTTGGCATCCAAGTTATCCAGATCCTAGTAATTGAGAGATTGTTGGTAAATATTTGAGATACCCCCACATTTTCAAACTGATGACATACATTCCTTGACCTGAGTCTTCTTTAAGAGATAAATGAAAATGACTTAATTGTCTTCGTGTTCCATATCCGGCCAAAACTATAGATTTTTCTTCCCAAAAACCCATCATGGACTCATGCTCAAGGTCTTCACCCTCTTTTACAACCCAGAAATCCAGTGCCTCTACTTCACTAAAATTCCATATATTGTTCTTGAGCTTTGAAGGTTGAAGGGGATGGAATATTAACCGAGTAACACCAATTTTTTTTAAAATAATACTTCATATAGTGAGCTTAGACAGGGTTATATATAATTGGAAATTTTAATGTTAAGTGAATGAATGAGATGGGGAGATATTCCCTAAAAAGCTTGTATGGGTCACTAAGAATCAAGGACTTGCGAGGGAGGAAAGTCTGTAATTTGTATTTTAAACAGAATAATCTTTCTCTGACAGATTAATGAAACGTGATTGTAATATCCTTATCATCCTCTTATTCAAGAGGTTGAAAATGACTGATTTTAGAAAGAAAAATCAAGGAATTTTAGATTATTTTTTATTGAAATAATCTATTATGGAGGATCGAAAATAAAAATAAAAATAATGATTCTTTAAATTATTTTTCACCTGAAAGACTTGACAAAGTAAACTAGCTGTCACATGCATTTTCATTAATCTTGAAGGTCTGGTAAGGATCGTATCTAACCCCAAGGGGTTGGCCTAGTGGCAAGCCGAGCCTTATAAGTTCCTCAAGAAGGGTATTCAAGTGTTCGAAACCCCATGAAATAAGAAATTACTTAGGACCTCCCTCTAGGATCCGTTAACCCTCGACTCAATCAGTTGCACGTAAGACTTTCCGAGGAGGTGGTGCGTGTGACCAGGGGAATAGTCTCACCCATGCTTACCTTGTGGCATAAAAAAACATGATCCGATGCCACAAAGGTGTAGCAAACAAAATCCTATCAACTTAGAAACAAAAAGAAAAAAATTAAAAATAAATAAATAATAATAAAAATAACAATAAAGGTTATGTTTCACCGATAAATTTAAAATTGGGAGCTCAAGCTGTCTATTTTCAAAATCTTGAATCAATCTTTTTTCTTTATCTGAATTTTTCGATGAAATCTAGAGGATTGTGTGGTTAGATTGCCAATTTGGTAATTCATCTGGGTTCAATAACTCTTAGAAAGATTTGAAATTTTAGTTGTCCTACTCATTCCCATCATATACACTATTGGTGCCCATTTACTCATAATATTCTTTAAGCCCACTTACTAAAATTCTTAAAAATCATCGAACGAATTTCAATAGGTTCAAAATTGAACTTGTTTTAGTTGATTTGGTAGGTACCTACCAAACATTACAAAACCAATTCGGTATATATTGACATACCAAACATAAAGATTTACATGAGAAAGTTTTGTTCGATAGGTATATATTGAACATTATAAACCAAATCAATTTGATGACAGTGTCGAATCTTTGTGTATAGGATCGGTAGGTATCTATCGAATCTTACAATAATGATTCAACACACAATTTTTCTCATATGAATGACTTCAACTCAATTGATTTTTTTAGGTGTTAAGATTTAAATAATAATAATAATAATAATAACTTAAGATTGAAGAAGGAGAAGACCCTCGTTGAAACTTAAACCTTTGTTCAACTTTTCTAGATGCAAAGACAAAAGATTAAGGAGAGAGAGGAGAGAATGAATAGAGAAGATGGTGATATGGTTAAGGTTTTCATTCTATTCTAGATGGTGGGTTCATAGAGGAATATGATAAGGGTATAGGTGAATTTCTTTTATCTTTTTATTTTTAAGTGGGCATCGAGAGTGTGTATAAGGGACACCAATAACATGACTCTTGAAATTTTACTAAGTTATTAAAGAAAGTGTTTTGTTAGTATTAGATAGCTTTCGTCAGTAAAGCCTTTGGTGATGATACTAGAGACCTGGTTTCAAATTTCGCCGACATTGAGTTAATGAACTCATTAAAAACATGCTTACCGATTCATCGAAAAACTCAAATTAAAAAAAAAATTCAAAAACAATTTCTTTTGAATTAGATCCAAGGTCTTGAAAATGGACAATTATTGAATTTCCATATAACTTCCAAACTAAAAAATGAAATTCAACGATGAAAAATAACGTTTTTAATATTTGTTTTGTCAAAATTCATAGAATTTCGTCCTATACAAACCTTAAAGCAGATGTTTTTGTACGCCAAAAGCGAGCCCAAGGACCTTAGTACGCCTAGGGGGACGAAAAAAGGGAAAATTACTTGAAAGGCTCTCTAGGAGGGACTTCTTTCTAATTAGTCTCAAAGTTTTGGATTGTTTCTTAATAATCCATTTAGTAAAATTTTCCTTTCTTAACAATCGGTAGACCTCATCTCACTTGTATATGGTATTTGAAATATCCAAACTACTATTTTCTCATCTTCTTCATGTAGTTAAATTTTTCAATAGCAATTACAATCATTTCCAACGATCTTTTGATCATGAATGACGAATGGAAAATAAAATTCTCTTAATTTTGAACAGTTAGATGTATTTTTTTTTATTTATTTCGTTGATCTATAAAAAATTGAAAAATAAAATTTGGATTTAAATTTTTTTACAATTACATCGTAATTTTTGATTTGCAATAATAATTTATTCATTTTTAAGTATTTCAAGTAGATTTACCAAATATTAAAATTAAAAAAAAAAAAAAATTCTAATTTACATACATCGTGAGTTCACCACATCATGATTTTTAAACTCGTCCGAGACTGAGACGTATCATCCGAGTTAACTCGGTATCAGAGTTGAACGAGATCAACTCACAAAGTTATTTTTTTGACCGAATTTTATGACTCACGTGTAATTTTTTAATTTATCTCACGAGACGTCTCAAACATATTAAAAAATTCATCTGAGATGACTCGATATCGAAGTTTAACGAGACAAGATACCAAGTTTAAAAACCATACACCACATTCTTAACTTTGTGTCGCGTTCACCAATGTAATGCAGTTCAAATCCCAGGCCGCCTCAAAGTCGCACTTGCTCTTACCTGGCCCTTAAATTTTTTAAATAAGTCGCCCACGGTATTCACGTTTCCCAATTTCACATAAAAAATATACAATTTCACCTACTTTAACAGACACCTCACGTGCGTCTGTGTGACACGTGTTCGTCGCGAATCACGAAACTTCTAAGAAAAAGGATCCTGTACTCCTGGAATTGGGTTTCAAAAGCTAATAAATAGGTGTATAAGTGGGCCCACCTAAGGAAAAAAAAAAGGACGGCTGATATCCTTTGGATTTATTTATTTATTTAATTTTATTTATTATTTAAAGAGATTTACAGGGGCAGACCTCTCTGTTGCAACTTTGTTAAAAAACTCCTTTACTTATCAAGCTTATTACGTGAACAAATCTTACTTTATAAATTAGGCTAGCATGACTAGTTTAGTAAGATTTTGGACTTTGGGCCTACATGGATTATCAAATTGGCAACCAACATCAAAGTCTTCTAGATTTCATCGAAAAACTCAAATTCAAAAGAACAAAATTCAAAAAAGAATTTTTTTTGAATTTGATCAAAGGTGTTGGAAATGAATGACTATCAAACTCCCAAATTTAATATTAAAATTCACTGAAAAATAACTTTTTATTTATTATTTTTCATTTAGAGTTGTTAGAATTTGTTTCCTCTTATAACTCTGTGGCATTGGATCATGTTTTTGAATATCACAAATTGATGTGGTTAGGATCTACTCCAAGGTATGTTAAGTAACAAAGTAACCCCATCAATTTGAATTTTATGACATTATCCCACTACAAGGTGAGTGCACATTTACTGTTAACAAATTTATGTGCTAAGCTGATGAATCAATAGCATGATGTCACATGTATAGAAAAATTACTTACAATGAAAACTATTAACTCTTCAAAAATTTTCTCTACACCAATCAATCACACTTGTTTTTGCAATACATGCGATATGGAGATCATCAATTTAATACACAAATTTGTTAACAACAAATGCGTACTCATACAAGGTTTGTTGGGTAACAATCTGATAAAGTGAGGTTTGGTGGGTAACAAACATCATAAAATATAGTTCCTTTGGAGTTGTCTGAACCTATGTTACTTGATTTGTGGGTTCGTTCAATTCGAGTTCGGGTTTAAATTCACGACTTGTCAGTAGAGTATGAACCTGATTTGTAGGGATAGACAGAGATGAGAGAAATTGAAGGTTGAAGGGATAAATAGGTAAAGATGAAGATTTTTTTATTTACAAATTGAAGATGAAAGTTTTTGTTCATTTCCTATTAGTCTATCAACAAAGACAAAGATCAAAGAAATATGTTTTCAATTTGAAATGTTAAGGGATATCTTTAATATTAGCAAATATGTTGCAGAGACGTAAAAGAATTAACATAAAGTCAATTGTCAAAGAAGAAATATATTCAAATCCATTCAACCGACATTATCGTGCTAAGAGCCGCATTACATGTCATTTGAGTATTTTATTTTTAGTCAATTTAGCACCATTTTAGCATAAAAATAACTTAAATAAGTTGTTCATTTGGTTTGCTGTATATCACCTACGACGAAATGGTTTGGTTTAAATTGATTCGCGGTTTCGACACTTTTCTAACTAGTTAGGTAAACCTGTGTGAACTCCAAACAGAGTTTTTTTTTTATAATAAAAAATACAATAATTAGGTCTACTCGATAAATATGTGATCCACTAATCAGATAAACCAATTATCATTTTTAGTTACAAAACTCCCTTTGTATGCTTAGTTGAAATTAAATGCCACGTGGCAAAAGAAAGACGTGAATGTAGGAAACTGTGACAACATCTGGAACACAGTATCCCCAACTTTTAAAGCTTTTCATATGTGCCCTTGGCAAGGATCTGGAAAGCCGTCGAATCGCGATATGGTACGCACAACGCGGCCCTATCTTTGTCTAACATCAAGGGCCTTCTGAGGAGTAGGTACATCTCCTTCAATTTACATTTATCGAGGAAATTCAACGGGTATGATCGAATGATTACGTACTCCCTCTATTGAAAAAGAGTACCTAGTACTGAGTATTATGTTACGCGAAAATACTGGATAAGATTCATTTTGTTCAGACAGCAAAGCCATTTCGGTTTAACTACCTGCCACAATCTCCATTTTCTGGAATCTATCCTCACCAAACTAAAAGTTTGCCTCTGAAATCTTTTTCAGAGAGCGAAATCAAACCCTAACTTTAGCGCAGAAGCAGAGCAACTGTTCGATTGGTAGATCCAAAATGGCGACAGGGACATCAGATCTCGAGCAACACAAGCTTTCGTTCTTCGGCAAGGTCGTTTGATTCATAGTGTTCTTTCGAGATTTAGGTTAATTTGCTTTTAAAATTACGATTAATTTCTCTGAAACTGTTTGTTTGCTTTGCTTTTGATTTTGCTATAATTAGTCAGTGGCATCTTCCGAAGACATCAACAGCTCAAGAGAGCCTCTTATTGATGAAAATCGCTCATGCGAGAACTATTCTGTTTATGCAGCAATCCTTCCGTGAGTTTTTCTTGATACCGATCTATTGGTTTCTATCAGCCAAATAATCTTTTGATTCTTGAATTTTTTTGATAATTTACTTGATAATCGTTATTTTTATACGAGACTTTCAAATATATATATATATATATATATATATATATATATAGATCATCCTCACCAAAAATCAGCCCATTCCAAAACTTCTAATCCCATGTTTACAAGTTGAAAAATCGTGGACCGTCCATTTTTTGTAAACTATTTGTGATGGGGTTAGAAGTTTTGGAATGGGCTGATTTTTGGTGAGGATGATCTCCTCACCATAGAGATCATCCCCACCAAAAATCAGCCTATTCCAAAACTTCTAACCCATGTAGGACAAAACATGTTGGGCAAATTGTTGGGTAAATGGTTGGGTGTCGAACGGGGCCCTATATATATATATATTTTAAGGAAAATGTTAAGGTACAAGACCTCATGGGGTCGTTAGTATTCTTCACCACATTTGCTCATTTTGTCTTTTAATAATTGCTAAAGACATTTTAGTTTTTGAATTAAATGTCTTTGTTTGCATAACATGCTTTGATACTCAAAGCTAATACACATTTATTATATAAAAGACCAACATACCCTTGTATTTTTCACTAAAAGATAGAATGAGAAGGGGTATTATTAAAAAGTGAACGTGGTGGAGAATGCCAAGGGTGGATTTTTAATAGGGGCACTTGCCCCCACAAGAATTTTCAATGTCCATGAAATAATGAGCTATTGCGACAGATATCACTAGTGGATAAAAAAAATCTGCCGCTATTGCCCCCTATATTTTTTTTTCCAATCTTCGTTGCCTCTCAAATTTATTTTTTCATTCTTAGTTGCCCCCACAAAAAAAATTTCCACTCTTAGTTGCCCCCACATGGGCAATATCCTGTCTCTGCACCTGGAGAAAGCTAATGTTCCCATGAGGTGTTGGACGTTAGCATTCCCCCTCTTGTTAAGTACTTTTCTTGATATAAATCTCTATTCTTGCTCGGCATAATTGAATTTTATGATCACCTTTTGACTTTTTTTAGTTCACAAATAGAAAATAGTTAAATTTAGCTGTCAAATAATTCATTGCTTGTCAGCAATTTATGATGTTTTCATGATCTTCATTAGAGTTATGTCAAATGAAATATTATATAATTTTTTCATTAAATACATTGTGAGTAACTCGATGAGCTTTAGGTTTGTATTCCCAGCTCTTGGAGGACTTCTATATGGCTATGATATTGGTGCTACTTCTGGTGCTACAATTTCCTTAGAGGTATGCCAAAGTATTGAACTATCTGGTGATTTTCTTTTATTTGTCTAGCATAGAACATGTGGTGAATAATTTTGATGGCAAGACTATACTTTTGTTGTAATGTATTGGAAAAAAAACTTTCTTTTAATCTAAAATGATGGTTGATTTATGTTTGGTATTTGTGCTATTTAGTTTGGTTGATAATTTGAATTTGAAGTGATCACACTTATTGAAATTACTAAAAATAATACCTAGAGGGGGGGGGGGGGTGAATAGGTATTTTGAAAAATTAAGTATATTTTAAAATTTTAACCAAGCAATAGCAATAATAGACAAACAGATTTGCATAAACAACATACAATTGTAGAGTTCAGAGAAATTCAAACTACACAAGAGGCACAGATTTATAGTGGTTCGGTGACCTCACTCCCTACTCCACTCTCAGAAAGCTCAAAATATTGAACTGATGTTTTTTATTCAATGTTTTCGGATTACAACCGCTTACAGAAAAAAGTGAACACACCGCCACAAAACTCTGTTAGGGACCTTCACCCAAGCCGTTTTAAGATTTCTCAATCAGAAATCTCAGTGGAGAATAACCAATAGAGCAACTATCTCTCTTTCTCTAACTCAGAATATTACCAAGAGAAGAAGATAGAAGATATGAAAACTTAGAACTTATCTCTCAGATCTACATTAACTTTACTTTTCTTTTTTACTTGATGAGAAACTCTGAGAGTTCTCTCCTATTTATAGAAGAGAAGAAGAGATAGGGTTTGAATGAGAAACCCAACTAGAATAAAATTTGGAGAAGTCAACACACTTGACAAAATTGAAAGATTAGAAAATCTCAAAAGATATGCTCGTTTGAAACAGATTTCGAAAAGTTCGTATGACCGCTTCTAAGCGGTCAATCGACTGAACAAGGTTGGGTTGACTGAGTGACCAAATTCAAGAGTTATGAGACTTTTGGGTTTGGTCGACCAAGTGAACAAAAAAGCGAGGTTCTCAAGTTTCGGGCTTGGTCGACCGAGTATGATCGGTCGCCTGAGAGAGAAAAAAAATGAGTTTCATGAGTTTCAGGTTTGGTCTACCGAGTATGTTCAGTCGCCTGTGAGAGAAGAGAAGAGAGAGGCTCAACCACGGGTTCGGTCGACTGACCAAGGACACTCACACACTAACCTGAATTTCTTCAATCCAATTTTTGACAAGTGTTGAACTTGGTCTTGACCTTCATTCTTCTTGAACTTGACTATCTTCTTCACTCTTCTTGTAACCTCCCTAGAGCTTGATCTTCAATAAGATTTTACTTGGATGATTTATCTTCAAGCCAAGTACTATGATCTTATACATTGATTGTTTACAAAAACTTACAAGACCGTTTACAAAAACTTACAAGAAAATCAATTTACATAAGAAAATCATGGATGAGAACAAATGTGTCTACCTTTATTTAATGTGATAATTCCATTGGTAAATCTTGAGGACCATCCCATTCTACCTATGAAGGTTGATTCATGGGGCGTTCATCATTCATGAGATGATTGTTTTGGATTAAACTTAATTTTAGTTATTTAGTTTCTTTTTCCCTCAACTCTTTTGCATTATATTATAAAGGCAGAAACAACAAATATTGATGAAAAAATTGAAGAGGCTTTGGTGATAGATTAGGCGTTAAGCACACTTTTTCATCTACACTCAATTTACTTTCCATCTATACATTAACCATTTATAAAGGAGTCCTTGTCAGTCACTGTGCAGTAAAAGGGTTAAGATAACATCACTTGGAATCTTGACATTAGAAGACCCCTTAGCCATTGGGAGGTTGATGTTATTGTGTCCTTGGTGCCAAAGATGGCGGAGCCTTCCACAGAAGGAAAAATAAATAAAAATAAAAAACTCAGAGAAAGGTAGCTGAGTGTTAAGTCGTCGTTCATATTTTTGTATCAATAGATATTTTGTACATTTAGGAAAATATGATTGGATTAATTTTCAGTCTAGGAGATCTCTTAGGTGGGACCTGCCACACCGGCTCCCGATTACCCGCTCCTGTGCCATGTATGTGGTGCAGGCAGGGAAAATGGCTCATTACTCTCCAACACTGGTCTCATTTCTTTAATCACAAGTATATGCTTTTGGGCATCTGGCATGTAACGGATCCCAAGCTTGAACATCGCATTTTGGCCTATTGATTGAACTCATTTGATGTCGATGTTATAATTTTGGATAAAGATGCTTGGAAGAAATTGCACCCATGACCATATTTGGAGCCTATTACCGGAATTGGTTTATCTGCCCAGCCTAATGTGACTAAATGTTGCACCTATGCAAGTCCTTTGAGAATTTTGATTGGCTCATGCTGATAGAGTGGATTATCTTGTGTTTTACGTATAGGTTTCTCTATCAAGAAACTATGGTTCTGCCGCATTGATTTAAGTAAAATAAACATTTGTAGTAGTTAAAACAAGTGCACAAAATAATACATAGATCTTTCTGGGAAGTATAGTTCAATTATGAATCTAAAATTTCACTAACAATTTGGGGTTTCAAGTATTCAATATTTCTAATGATTTTAATTCTTTGCAGTCAGCCACATTGAGCGGAACGACATGGTTTAACTTGTCTTCATTGGAAATTGGGCTTATTGTGAGTTGACATCTCATCTTTGATTGTAATTGCTTGATACACATGGGTTGAAAGCATCTAGTAGTTGTAAGTTTGGCATTTTCACCATTCTGAGTGCATATTTATTTCTGTGAATTTGGGTGCTGAAATTGTTTACAGGTCAGTGGTTCATTGTACGGGGCCCTGATTGGTTCCATCTCGGCTTTTAGTATTGCTGACATTCTAGGTTTGTTCTTTAACTTTGAGCTTCAAATATAGAATTCAGGATATTATATAGTATAAAATTTATATTTGAAGAAATCTAAAAGAGGGAAATTTTTATTGAAGGAAGACGAAGGGAGTTGATTCTATCCTCTCTGCTTTATCTTGTTGGAGCTCTAGTAACAGCATTAGCACCTAACTTCCCTATTATGGTGATCGGACGTTTTGTATATGGTATAGGAATTGGACTGGTAATTTACTTTACCTCCTTTTCATGGTTAAAATTTCTGCTGACTTTAGCTTCTCAATTTTTATACGCATATTCATTTACAGGTGCACCCAAACACAGAGACAAGCACATACACACAGCCACACGAATGCACTCACATGTATGTACATGCACATGCACATGCACACGCACGCATATGAACAAAACACAAGCACGTGTCCTATTAAAAACAGGCTTACTGATCCAGAAAAAAAGACGTCTACATGCCCGTCCACCCCACATGCATGCATACACAAACACACACATGCGCATGTGTGTGTGTAAAGAAGACAAACTGGGGTGGGGGGGAGAAACATGGAAAATTGACTGGTCGAATGCTAATTAATTTTCCAGGTTTATCCTTTCCTGACTGAACCATATCTTCTACAACTGGGGGGGGGGGGGGGGGGGATTTACAGTTGGGGCACTTGCTATAGATAACAACGGTGGATGGAAAACAAATCTGCCGCTATTTCCCTCACAAAAAAATTCACTCGTTTGTCTCAATAAAATTGTTCCACTCTTAGTTTCCCCCACGGGGGCAAAAACCTGGCTCCTCCACTGTCTAAAAAATTAAATTAGTAATTGGAGTGGAAAAATAGAAGGTTTTCCCAGTTAAAATTGATTCCACTGTCGAGCCAACACAAAAACTAAAAATAAAAACATTACCAAAATGTACTAGTTAGAATTTGCTAAGGAATGTATGTTGTACATTTGTCATGAATCTCATGAAGTGTCAGGGGCATTGGATTTAGACCAGATGCCATACGATTATCCATTCAAACAAACCATTGTTGATTTTAAATGTTGTTTTCTGCTTGTCTTTGAGGTGTGTTCGTATTAATGATACCCACTATGTAAATTGATATTTTAGAAGATTTGAGCACCTTGTAGCATGCTTAAGATGTGGTCCAAAAGAAGAATAGGATATGGTAATTAACTTTCTTTTAGTGGTACTTCTAACCCCGAACAATCCCCAATAATCATCCTTCTTTGGGTACAGGAAGGACTGTTACCACATGAGGGTATACTTTTTATTAGTAGGGATTTATTAGAAAACATAGGACAAATCAGCAAACCTAGGAGGTTGAGGACATCTACCAAAGGAGAGCCATAAAATCTAAACAATAGATCATTCACTATTCCTTTACAACCAGATCGCATCTGAAAACAGAAGTCCTCAAAAAATAACCCCCTATGATATATTGAACCAATGAAACAAAGGAGATTTGATGTTGATGATAGATGGACTTTCTCATCCTTTCCCTTCAATGTTGAGATTTTTTGAGATTCGATGTCGTGCTACAAGAAAAACTCTCCTATTCCTCTCCTCGTAGTTGACAGTCAAGATCACGAAGGTAGATTCTTATTAGTATGAGTCAGGGACATAGTTCCCTACATATCCATTCTTTAACAAGTCTTAACTTGATGATGCAGCCTCTCCTATGACTAATTCTTGTATAGTTTTCTAGTGCTTGGATGGTTGAGTAGCCATTGTCTTTTTTGAGGGATTGCATCTCCTTCAATTGAACTACCCATCGCCAGATGTAGGCTCTTATTACCACTTGAAGTATTACTCTCAGCCTTTATTAGGGGATCAACAACCCAAAAATCAGTTTTCACCGTATAGCAGCAGCAACATATGGGCTCGTTACCCTTGAAACACTAATTTTTAGTTATATACTCAGCATTTTTGCAATTGCACATGGAGAACAATGATAATTAATAATAGAAAATGTAATAGCTAAAATTCCAAATGCTGCTTATGACCTCCATTTTATAAGGTCCTACTATAATCCCAACTAATGATGTTTTCACTAATGAAAACTCTCAAGCAGTTGTAAATGAAAGTACTTCTAGAAATTCTAAGAAATCCATTAAGGAGGCACAAATACTATAAATTCTTCCCCCCCCCCCCCCCCCCACACACACAACACCTCTAAAAAACCTAGTATCGCTGCTTCAAAATTCTGATGTTGACATCATGCTCTCTGGTTGGCTGATGTGGTTCATGCTTACATCAAAATATTAAGTTGAGAAGTACATAAGAAAGAGATACAAGGAAGAAATGTTGTGATAAAATGTAGAGAATTTATTTCGAAAGGATACCACATTTCAAGATACATTTCTTTTTAATTCCAACTTTTGGATGAGAAAATTTGTTGGGGAACAAAAGAGAAAAGTAAATCTAGGTCATGGTCCTTAAAGAAGAACTTGAGAAGAATAATTGTTAGGTCTCTTTGTGAGAGCTTGGCAGGAATTTATATTAATAAAACAGTAAAAAGACAAAAATGCCCTTACAAATCAGAAATAAATAAAAGCTAAATAAAAAGTTATATCTAAATAACAATTAGAGCTAAAATAACTAGATTATTTTCAATACTCCCCCTCAAGCTGAGGCAAATATATCAAGTAAACCCAACTTGAGAAGATGAGAATTAGTGATAGATGGACCAACAGACTTCGTAAGCATGTCGGCAAGCTGATTTGAAGAAGGTGCGAAGATTGTTTGAAAATCACCAGATCGAACTTTCTCTTTGAGAAAGTGAATATTAACCTTAATATGCTTAAATCTTTCGTGAAGGACTGAGTCAAAAGCCAGCATAGTAATAGATTTGTTGTCACAGAACAAAGTAGAAGAACATAAGACAGGAAATCCCAACCCTGCTAGCAAAGAAAAAAGTCAAGTTAGCTGACATGTGCCAATAGCCATAGCACGATACTCAGCTTCAGTAGAAGAGCAAGAAACCACATTCTATTTCTTATTTTTTCACGAGATAAGGTTATATCACTATAAAAAGTATAGAAACCAAAGGTAGATCTCCTATCTGTGAGAGAACCATCATAATCAGTATCTGTAAAACAAGACAAATGCGGCTGAGCAATGGAAAAGTAGAAAAGCCCAAGACCAGGACACGACTTCAAGTAGCGAAGGATATGATAAACGACATCAAGGTGAGAAGTACGCGGAGTATGCATGAATTGACGGACCACACTAACTACAAAGAACAAGTCCGGTCTAGTATTAGTCAAATAAATTAGACGACCAACAAGTCTTTGATAAGAAAAAAGATCAGATAAAATATCACCAGAGTTAGCATTAAGACGATAATTATGATCCATAGGTGAGGAAGCAGGACGACAACCAAACATCCCGATGTCCTAAAGAAGATCCAATGTGTATTTACGTTGAGATAGTGAAATACGACGGTAAGTGTGGGCCATTTCTATCCCCTATAAGTACTTGAGTGGATCCAAATCCTTAACCTCAAAAACACGATCTAATAGCACCTTAACTTTGTCGATTCACTGTGCATCATCTCCAATCACAATAATGTCATCTACATATATCGAAACAATTGTGCAACGACCATTCACTCCTCGACGAAGAAAGCAAGTATAATCTGAGTGTCATGTAGAAAACTCCATAGATAAAATAATCTCAAAAAACAGTTGAAACCAGGTTCATGGGGACTGCTTCAGGCCATATAGAGATTTAAGAAGGCGGCATACCTTCCTAGAATACTCCCCCTGAAGACAAAATCTTGGAGGAGGGTCCATATAAATAACCTCAGTCAAATCACCATTCAGAAAGGCGTTCTTGATATTAAGTTGGTGAAGTGGTCAGGAGTTACACGCAACTAGAGAGATAAAAAGTCAAACAGTGGAGAGTTTGGCAACGAGCAAATGTGGTACCAAAATCTTTTCCTAAAGTTTGTGTAAACCCCTTAGCAACTAGGCATGTTTTATATCGATTAATAGTACTATTTGTAAGGTATTTCACTATGAAGACCCATTAACAACTAATGGTTTGCTCCCCAGATGGAAAAGTGACAAACTCCCAGGTATTATTTTTTTTGTAAAGCATTCATCTCAACAGTCATAGCTTTAATCTATTGAGGGTCTCGCAAAGCCTTTGATATAGATCGAGGAACTCGGATAGAATCAATGGCTAAAAGGTAGGCCTGATAAGAGGAAGAGAGACCCGATAGGAAACAAACTGAGCAATATGATGATTAGTAACATACCTCTGCTTACCTTTGTGAAGGGCAATAGGTAAATGAGAATCAGAAATATAAGGGATAAGAACAGGCATATGTGTGAAGGTAGGAGATGATATACTTGAATTCAAGGAGGAGGTTGGCAAGGGTGAGGACGAAGAGAATATACCTTAAGCGTTGGCGAAGATGAAAGAAAAATAAGAGATGGCAGCACTATAGGAAACGAGTTCTGCAAAGTAGATGTGACATGAAAGTATGAAACATTTTCAAAGAAAGTAACATGAAAAGTGTATGACACGATAAGAAACTGGATCATCACACTGATACCCCTTGAACAGAGAAGAGTAACCTAAGAAAATGCATCGAATGGGTTTATCATCCAATTTTGTACGATTGGTTGTCCTGTCCTAAACAAAACACGTGCATCCAAATACTCGAGGTGTAATGAAAAAAAATATACTATCAGGTTGGAGGACATGAAGAGGCACTTGTCCCTCTAAGGTGTGACTAGGGACGCGGTTAATAAGATAAGCCGCAGTGAGGACTGCCATATTCCAATATGCCTTAGGAACATGCATTCCTCGGAGAGGACATCGAACAATGTTCATGAGATGGCGATTCTTATGTTCCGTCACCCCGTTTGGCTCAAGAGCATAAGGACAAGTCAACTGGTGAAGCATATCATGCTCATGAAGATGTGAGTGAATCCCATTAGATATATATTCCCCCCCCCCCCCCCCAATTATTGGATCGAAGAGATTTAACAGTAATATTGTACAAAGTTTGAATCATTTTAAGAATGTTGACAAAAATAGGAAGCACCTCAAAACGAGAACGCGTCAGATAAACCCAAGTACAACAAGAATAGTCATCAATAAATGTAACATAATAATTCTGATCATTCAAAGCAATAATAGGGAAAGGCCCACACCCATCAGAATGAACTAAATCAAATATTTCATTAACTCGATGCATATGAGGAATATAAGAAGTACGTGTGTTTAAAAAGTTCACACACAGAGTTCTGAAATTTGTGTCCACTACAAGCAATTTTTAAAGTAGGAAATAAATGACATAAGTTCTGAAAATTGGCATGTCCTAAGCGAGTATGCCATAAATCTAGATTCTAAGAAGAAAACGTGACTCCCAAAGGAAGGAAGCACATAAGCTGGAACAACAGTAGATTGAGATCCAAACAAGTATAGTCTATCCCTCTCATACCCCTTGCCAAAAATCCTCATCGAAGTCAAGTCCTGAAAAATGCAGTGAATAGGAAAAAAAGGTAACTGAGCAATTTAGTGATCTAGTGATTTTACTCACAGACATAAGATTAAAAGATAGATGAGGGACATGAAGCACATAGTCTAGTGAAATCTTAGAAGATAAAGGGATGATATCCTTGCAGTGGATAGGTGTAAGAGATCATCAACAAGATGAACCTCCCTATAAGTGGTAAGAAAAGTAGAAGAGGTAAAATGACTAGACTCGCTGATCATGTGATCAAAGGCACCAGAATCAATAACCCATGTCAATAGAGCAGTGCCAGATTGAGTGACATGGAAACAAAGGATATAATTGGAGGCGTAGTAACTGAGGCCACTGTCGAGGAGGGGTGAGTTTGAGCATGTATCTAATCCCGAACAATAGTGACAATCTGAGTCTGTAGTTGTTGCAAATCAATTGTACTAGGTGAGGAAAGATGATCAATGGGAGGAATGGATGATGACTCCACTGTAGCGGCACAAGGAGTAGACTGTCCCAAAGATGAAGTGGACGAAGATCGTGATATCAGATGTGGATAAAGCTGAAAGCAACGGGTCTTTTCATAACTAGTTTTTCCATAATGACTGCAAATAAGGTCATTCCCTTTACCACGACCACGGCTGCCATGACCACGACTCCCTGATCTCGAGATTTGAAAGTTGGAGAAACTAGAGTTGGCTACTGGAGTCATCCGATCTGTAGCAGGAACAGAGAGAATACCAGGTGTCTGAGTCTGAGATGGAACAATACGACGACGACGTTCATCATTGTCAATGGTCGCAAATATCTTAAATAAATGAGGTAAAGGAATGGTATTAAGGATTTGGGTCCGAAGTGCTTAAAACTCAGGACGTAAACCCATGAGAAACTAATATGTCTATTGTCGAGGAATCCTCTTAACCACAAACCGACTGCTTCTACAGATAGCTCAGCCATAGACTTATAACGAGAGAGCTCCTCCCAATGGGACTGGAGAAACCTAAAATAATCAGCTACACTTTGTGTTCTTTGGGTAGTCTGGGCGATGTCTCGGTAAAGCTCATAAATCCTCGAGTCATTCCTAGCATGAGCATATGTTTGAGTGAGGGCTAACCACAAAGACGGAACAGTTTCATAATACATATACATTGTATAGATTTGTTGGTCCATTGAATTAAATAACCATCCAAGAATAGTGCAGTTATCGATCTTCCATTGTTCAAATTTGGGATCAGTGGGAGGTGGTAGGTAATGGTGCTCAAAAGTCATCCAGATTTACCTCTACTACCCAAATAAAGTCGCACAGACTGAGACCAGGATTGAAAATTCCGACCATCTAGTAGGGCATTGGCTATACGCTGAACTGAGGAATTTTCCCCAAGAGTTGTGTTGGAATCCTTGGTCCTGTGAGTTGTCGTCATGACGCACTATAAACAATAAAACTTTGGATCGAAGGGAGATCTTCTGTAGTAGTACTGTCGAGGGGTAGAAACAATGGCAGCACCTCTATTGTTGTTGTTTATCACCAAAGAACCACCTAGCTGCTGTCGCAAGGGTATCACAACCCCAACAAATCTCCTAGTTGCTGTCGACAACAACAAACTCAGCTCCTAATTCTATCACAGGTCATAAGAAGGCCCCAAACACTGTCGGCAACACCAAACAAAGCTTCCATACTCTATCGCAGGTCACAAGAGAGCCCCAAACGCACCAAACACAGCAACTGCTGCTGTCGTGGAGCACCAATCTGCTACTAGGAGTTGTTGTGGGGCAGAAATCTACCAAACACAGCAATTGCTGCTGTCGTGGGGCACAAATCTGATAATAGGAGTTGTCGTGAGGCAGAAATCCACCAAACACAGCAACTGCTGCTGTTGTGGGGCAGAAATCTGAGAATAGAAGTTGTCGTGGGGCAGAAATCTGCTAATAGGGGCTGTCGGCAGCACAGAAATCTATCCAATTGAATTAACAAACCCTAGCATAGGGTAGTATCATAGCGTAGAAAAATTATCGTAGCATGTGATTAAATCCCTATCGCAACATGCGATAAAGGAAATAAGAAAAAGTGAAATAAAAGACCCCCGAAAGGGAGAAGGTCTAAGAAAGCTTCTCGAGGTCAGGGTTTAGTGAATAAAGAGGAGAAGAAAAAGAGGAAGAAGAGGGAGGGGAACCAAGGAGGGGGACGAAATTCCTTGGCTCTGATACCAAGAAGAATAATTGTCAAGTCTCTTTATGAGAGCTTGGCAGGAATTTATATTAATAAAATAGGAAAAAGACAAAAGTGCCCTTACAAATCAGAAATAAATAAAAGCTAAATAAAAAGCTATATCTAAAGAACATCTAGAGCTAAAATAACTAGATTATTTCCAATACTTAAAACACTCATTGTACCAAGTTATGCGCTGGCTGTGCATGCTTAGAAGTCATACTCTAAAATGCATATTGTCGTTTCTTATATGAAAGATTCATCATTCGTGTTTCTTTCCACCCTTGTAGGCAATGCATGCTGCTCCAATGTACATTGCTGAGACTGCTCCAACTCAAATACGAGGCCGCCTAATCTCTCTTAAAGAGCTTTTTATAGTTCTTGGCATGCTTGTAAGTGCTCCAATTTTCACTGATGACTTTGATTGTATTATGGGGCGCATCATGGGGAAGTGTAAAACTACTTGCTCATGGGGTGTATTTTCTACCTGTTCTGGACCATGCAGAATCCGGACCAAATAACTGGTCTTTAATGTAAGCTTTTGAACTTGCAAATACTGATTGCTTAGACTTTTCATGCAGTTAGGTTATGCTGTTGGCAGTCTTGAAGTCGATATAATTTCGGGATGGCGCTATATGTATGGAACAAGTGTCCCAATATCAATTATTATGGGAATTGGAATGTGGTGGTTACCACCATCCCCTCGATGGCTACTTTTGTGTGCCATACAGGGAAAAGGCAACATGCAGGATGCAAGAGAAACTGCTATATGTTGTTTGTGCCGACTCAGGGGTCAAGCTATTGGTGATTCAGCTCCAGAACAAATAGATGAAATTCTGGCTGAGATTTCTTGTAATGATGATGAAAAAGACGGTTCACTATGGGAAGTCTTCCAAGGAAAATGTTTGAAAGCCCTTACTATTGGTGCAGGTTTAGTTTTGTTTCAGCAGGTACCATCATTATCTTTGGTTCTGTAATGTTTAGTATTTAAAATGTTCATGTTTTATCTTATATCTCACTTGTATGGCAGATAACAGGGCAACCAAGTGTGTTATATTATGCTGCAACAATTCTTAAGGTAAACCTATTGAATTTGACCTAGTTACTTCACTGGTCATCAACAATGACTCGAATTTATAGCCTGTACAAACCCTTATCCAATTTGGTTTGGCAGAGTGCAGGGTTTTCAGCAGCATCTGATGCTACCCGGGTTTCAGTTCTTCTAGGATTCCTGAAGGTAGATTTACATTTTGGATAAAGGAATAATTTAATTAACGGGTGGTCTTTTTTTCGTTGTACAAATTGTTATCTTGAATATGTAGATAGTGGACTTGCCTATGCTCTTAGTTGATTAATTGATTTCATACTACCTCAATTTTTTATTCATTACTTAAATTGATGGCGATGACCTATTCACTGTCAGAAGCTGATGTTAGCTAGGAGCCTCTTTTATATGCTGTCTTGTTTTCCATACTCATTAATCTGTGTAGTTTTTGTTGGAAGTATTGAAACTGGTTTAGAATTTGTTTTGTTATTCCAATGCAGTATTATCTGTATTTATGTGCCCTGACATACAGAGATGAGGATGTTGAGAAGTGACTGGTTTATTTACATTCTAAACGCCCGACTTTTTGTTTTCCTTTGTGTAGTTGATTATGACTGGAGTAGCCGTTCTTGTTGTTGATAAAGTTGGCCGGAGACCTTTGCTACTCGGAGGTGTCAGCGGCATAGTAAGTCCTTTGTAAAAAACAATATGATATATAATGTATGAATGAAATCTTTAAGAACAACACCACACCAGGTCAATGGTAGATTTAAGTTGGGTAACCATGTTACAAGGTTTTGTTCTAGATTCAGAATTCAGATTTTTCTTAAACCTTGTCTTATAAAAAAACTGAAGGTAAAATGAACATTTAAGTTTAATATTTCGTTATTCTTTTAACTTCAAGGATTTTGTGTTGTGTGAAATAATATTTCTAGGTTATATTTATCATTTTCTGGTAAAGTTTTAAAGCTCATTGAGATGACTTGGAAGATGGCTAAGTCAACTCAATCAGATTTTCAGCTGACTCTGGCTACTAACTCGGCTACTTGGGGTAGTCTTTGAGTCACCTCATGAAATCAATTTAGTCAGTTGAATCGGCTGGAATTGGGAGTCAAACAACAAATTTAAAAGAGGGATTTTAGGAATTTACGAAGAAGCCAAGTGTTAAAGAAACTTCTTTGTAGAGAGGGTCAAGTCAAGTTTTCAAGCTTTAAAAAACTTTTTTTTTCTTATACTGCCTTCTCATTATGTAATGATATAATTGTTCATATGACAGGTGATCTCTTTATTCCTACTGGCGTCATATTACATTTTCCTAAAGGATTCACCACTTGTGGCTGTAGTTGCCCTACTAGTATATGTTGGGTGTTATCAGGTATCCTAAAATCTCTTTTTTGGTACATGATTTAAAATGATCGATGCTAGTTGCCAGTTTTAAGAAACTGTACACATCAGGTTCAGCCTCATTGTTTTTTTGGTACTGTTTCCCTTCAATCCATCATGCTTTCGTTACAATGTTGCTTTCGTGACTTTATACTGTTACACCCCAATCCGCTATGTATATCTTTCGGTAGTGGTGATGCCAACAATGAGACATGGATTTGATTTGTTAAAGAAAAAGTATTGAATGGTTACAATAACCTCAAGTAATAAAAGTGGAGAGGATTAATATATGTGGAACTAGTATGAATATTTCAGTGCATCCACAGAGATTTAGTAAGTTTAGAGACATGGGGAGGCAATTCTTAAGGTAGTTATGAAAATTCAAGTCTATCGAACCATACTAGAAAGTGTGGGTACGGAAACCTTTTAGACACCCGACTCTACGCATATGTATGCTCATGTAAATCTGAGTCGTCTTAGATTATTCTTGTGTATTAAAAGTGTATCTACATGTATGCAAACAGATACACATGGCAACTCAGGTTTCTTACGATGAATGATTTTGCAGTTATCTTTTGGACCTATTGGCTGGCTGATGATTTCGGAGATTTTCCCATTACGACTTAGAGGGCGTGGATTGAGCATAGCGGTGCTTGTGAATTTTGCCTCAAATGCATTGGTGACATTTGCTTTCTCCCCATTAGAGGTATTTTATCTTTTTAACATTTTTTATTGACTTAGTTGAAGTTAATTCTTTCGTAACATCTGATGCAATCTGTTGTCAAATTTATGAGTAAATGTGCTTCGCATGACATGCACTACTGTGGTTTGTTAAATATAGTAACCCAGGTCATCACATTGTTTCTGCTGTATATTACAAATGGAAAAAAAAAAAAAATCATATTTGCTGCTGTGAGGTGGCAAACCTAGTCTCAAAATGGTACTCGCCTTTGAAGGCATCAAAGATATGTGTAATGGTACCCATGAAAGAAAATAGAGCTTATATTGTCACACCAAATCCGCCAAGGATGGATGTACTCACAAAAAAGGAAAATAAATGAAATTCTGACAACATTACTTAGATTTCTGCTTCACTTGGCTAGAAACCCAAATTGAAGAGTTTCATAGAAGAAGAAATAGAAAAGAGGATGCAGTCATTAGAAAGTTTACAATGTTATCCACACCCCAAACACCGTACTATATTTCATCATTTGGTGTGGCAATCTAAGCTCTTAAAAGATAGAAAATCTGATGCAAAATTAAAAAATTGATTAGACACCACATCAATTTTATAATTTTAGTATTATAAATAAATACACATGCCTATAAGCTCTGTTTTCTTCTACCAGTCACAAGTATTCTTACCATTACTAATAATTTCTGGTAATTGAACAATACTCTTATTCATTTAATTATGGGATTTTGGATGGATGCAGTCATTGCTTGGACCTGGTCTTCTCTTTGTTGTATTTGGGTTGATAGCGGTCGTCTCTCTGTTCTTCATATACTTTGTGGTACCGGAAACGAAGGGGCTCAGTCTTGAGGAAATAGAGGCCAAAATCCTGTAGAAGTTAACCCCTGCCGCACTTTATTTTCCACGTTTCAAGGTTTTAGTTTTGATACATGAAAGTCTAATTGTCTCTAATCACAGAAAAAATTATAGATCTTGTTGTATAATTTATCTTAAAACTAGAGCTGAAATTTATTTTCACTGAGAATCTTTTCTACTCAGATGGTGAAAAAAAAAAAAAAACCTGATAACCCCTCAGAGCTGCAGTTTATTTGGAATATTAACTTGAAGATGATGACATTGGAATCCACTTTGATTCAAAGAGCATTGATGAATGTGTAGAGAGATGAATGGGTGGTGGTTATCGGGATTGAGAGAAATGGAGAGAAGAGAAAGGAAAAAAGTTGAGTTTTTTTTTTCTCTTCAAAAGTGGAGAGAAAGCCTTTTAAGATATTTTATAATTTCAACTCTACCCCAAATTTTTTTTAAAAATATTTTAAAATTCTAAAATCATCCCAATTTCTCTTCTGTCAAATCAAATATGGTGGAGAGAAAGTGTTTTCGTCTCTCCACTTCGCTCAATCCAAACTTTGTGTTGAAAAATGAAGCTGTCTACAAGTTGGTTTCGAAACTACAAGCTGTTTGCTCGATGTCTGACTTCCAGCCAAAATAAAAAGTAGAAATGATTTTCATTTAACTTCTATTTTAATTAAACCTAATCATAAGTTAATTTTATAAAATAATCCATTTCTTAAAAGCTCGAATTAAATGCTCTTAACTTTTTCTACATTTTAAGTAACTTAAAACTGACTGCCTTTGGTCAATTTCTATTTAATCCAGATATGCTAGACCACACAGTGGCATCAGAAACCAAGTTCTAAGATTTAGGTAAAATGAAAATTATTTCTTGAACTCAGAAGTGATTTTTGGGCTGTCAATGGATAATTGAATCCAAATTCGTATTCGAACATCAGATATTATTTAAAATTTTCAAATATCGGATTCAGATAATTTTTGACATCCGAATATATTTTGGATAGTAGGGTGTCGAATCTGAAAATATTAGATCCGATTGAAAACATAATCTAATTAACCCAATTTTTGTTATGTAATCACGGTCACTCTCTATCTCATCTTGAGAAAATCTCCCACCTTCCAAAATAAATAAATAAAACCTCCCATCTCCTCATTCACGGGCTTAGAGCTTTACTAGTACGAACCCCTTCACCTTCGTCTGATCATTTTCCAACTATTGCTGGCAACACTCTCTCTCTCTCTGAGTTCAGTATGGCCGTACTGCTCTTCGATGGTGGGGACCGAACAAACTCAGTTTGTAAATATCTCTGTAAAAGAACTAGGGTTTGATTTGGTAAATCTATCTCTAAAAGAAATTGAACTCTCTTTGCATAAAGTCAAATTGGATATCATCCGATATCTTATAAGATAATCAGATTCAAAATGATATTTTAGAATATCCGTTGGATTCAGATATCGAATAATTTTTTTGAATTCCGATTAAAATATAGCTGTATATGAACAAATTATTGGGGTTCGGATTCAAATATAACTGTATCCAAATCAATAAGTATCAGATGACGGCCCCAAGTGATTTCAGTTTTAGATCCAAAAGCTCCACCTAGAACAAGGATATTGTGTATTCTAGGCGACATTTATGGATAAATGGGTTCCTTATAAAAATGCAATTTACAGGTGTTTTATTGCACATTTTAAGGAAAGCCACACCTCCGGTACAAAGTTTAGGAGGATGAAGAATTGCACATTTGACAGAAAATCATTTTTACCTAGAAAATGAGTTCCCATCCAAGTGGAAAAACACTACTAGAAATGACCCCAGAGAATCAGATTTTCTCATTGAGGTAGGAAAATCCTAATGTTATTTTCCAAATATCACCCACAATCCCCCAAATCTAAAAAACTAACTATATTTCGAAAATCAAATGCTGGCAAACATTTTCTAAGGAATTTCTATTTTTTATACAAACACTAGTCCAGAATTGTTCCCCCCTTTCCTTGGCAAGCATACAGACATTGAGGGTTTTGCACAGAGCAATCCATATTTTGAAATTAGTGGAGCTCGCAGCCTGCTCCCCCCCTCCTGCTCAGAAACAAGAAAACAGAGGTTCACTGATCTGTACAAGTTCACGTAAAAACTTGGCGAGGTACAAAACAAGTATGCTCCGTTGTTCTCTAATTTGGTTCTTCAGTAAACTAATCTTGTTCCTCCATTCCACTCGATCTAAAGCCAATGTAATTTGATATCATGGAAAAAAAAATTGTTTATAGAAAGATTACATCAAGATAAGTGTTAATCCGACAATGTTTCCTCACCAAATTATTCTACCATGGCATCAACTGTAGCCACCTCCGCCGCAGCTGGCTTTGAGGTTTTTCTTTGGTTCTTACCTATAATAGCCCAAAAACAAAGGAAAAGATAAATGTTGATATTCTTCAAGAAAAAATAAATTAAAATTAATTACTGTAGAGTGACACAATTACACACATGGTTTCAAATCTTGTCCGAGACTGAGATGACTTGCCTGAGTCATCAAAGCATCATTCACCATCGAGATGGATTTACATGGTGTCCCAGGCTTCACACCATCTCACGAGATAAATGAGATGACTTGGGTGATATTTTAAAAATCTCAGCCAAGTCAGTAAAGCTCAACAGAGTCAACCGTGATTTTGTATATTTAAATTAAAATAATTATTATTTTTACAATTTAAATACTTATTACCTAAATTAAATATGATTTTATGACTAAGCATCTTCTAATCTACCTTATTTTATAATATAAAAAAAAAATTATAATTATTTTCATATATATATATATATATATATATATGAATATATAATTTTAATCTGAGTTAAATGGTTTATCTCGTCTGAGATGAGTTGACTAGTCCGAGGCGACTTGATCTTGTCCATGGACGAGATTAGACGAGACATCAAATCAAGATTTGAAAATTGAAACCATGATAACACAAGTGAAAAAAAAAAGAGGGAAAAAACATAAACAAGCAAGAGGAAACTTGGTGGCTAGAAGAGTGCAGATCTGAGTAGAACTTGCCTTTGCACTTTAATTGCTTAACTTTAAGCTTTCCACTCTTCTTCAAGATAATCTTTGTCTTAGTCTTGTTGTTGGTATCTTGAGATGTACCTAGCTCCCAAAAGTAAACTAATGTCAGCTACGCAATTTGTGAGAAGCTAACAATATAGAAGTACAGTAAAAAAAAAAACCTACCATCTTGTAGCTTTGGCTTAGTATGACATAAATGACTTTAATATTTTTTTTTTGTAAGAAACTACTTGTGCCTTATTGGATTTGTATGCACACAAAATTATTATATAAAAGGAAATTATCTTCCTATTCCACTGAGCAAGTAAAAGATTTCAAAATGCACTTCACTTTATCTTTTAGAAAAGAACTTTCACAGAAACAAATATAAGAGTAGCCCACTAAGTGAGGTATAATTGGGAGAGATGTTTCTCAGTGAGATCTTTTTACTCTTCCCTAATGTGCCAAGCCCTTCCACTTTACCAGCCTCATGTATTCAGGGCCCCAAAGTCCTATTGAAGGTAACATTCTTCATTTGGTTAGCCGCATTAAATAAAGTTGGGACCTTGGACAATATGGTCAATCGAGGTACTATCATACCCAATTTTTGCTTCCTATGTAAGGCCAACGGGGAATCAATGGATCAGATTTTAACTCATTGCCCTTGTGTTAGGGAGGTGTGATCCACTTCTTATCCCGAATTCAGGTCAATCTTGTCTATTTTCCAAAGTTGGAGCTTAAAGTTTTTACTCAAAGGAGAATTCTATGGAGAATATTACCTTTTGCGGTGTATTGGGGAACTTGGAAGGAAAGAAACAGAAGAATTTTTTCCAAGGGAAGGAGCTGTCACATAAAGAGTTGGTTCTGGATATAAGAGGGTTGCTATTTTTGTGGTACAAGTTGCTTGTTGAATTTAAAAGGTGCTCTTTTTTCAGGAGATTGTAATTAAATGGGACCTTATGTGCTCGGAGTACATAATATAGGCAAGTTTTCTCGATTAATAGGCGATTTGATCAGTGACTACCCCGTTCAGCATATTTTTACCAAATTTTCAGGAAAAAATTGCTGATAAGAAAACAGAACGAGAATAAGATGTCAAAAGGACCATACTTGAAAGACTGAGAAGGTCATATAGGGAAAACATAAAGAATAAACAACAAACCAACACCAATCTCAACCCCCCCCCCCCCCCCCCCTCCCCCTCTCCCCCTCCCCACACACACACACACACCGCACTCTATTTCGTCAATGGTAACCGACTCCCACCAAAAGAAAAAATTCTCAAAAAAGAACCCTCTAAATTCTTGATAAATCTTGTACCAATCTAGGCATACTTATCTTGATTCAATAAAATTAAAAATGAGTGCCCAAAGTAAATAGAATAATAGATTTTTGAATCAAACACCCAATCAATGATGTGTTGTTCCTACCACCATATGGGGTTTGGCAAAAAAAAATCATGTTTCACACCATTTTACCCAATCAAGGACATATCTTTTGTCTAATCATCCATTGCTACCTTTAGAATCAGATTCTAAAGATACCCATTTGAGAGGGACTATACACGCGACCACAAGAACCCATTTCAAGAACAAAAGCTGGCTTGAATCAGATACAATAAACCACAAAAATCTAACTAAACCAAGGAGGTCTCTCAAATTAGGTTAAGAGGATCAAAATTACGTCACCATAAAAACAAGATAGAAATCCAGCAAGAAACTAAAAGAAAATAAAAAAGGGTTTAAAGGGTACCTTCTGCAACTGCCATCTCGATGTCTTCCATGGTCACCAAACCATTCTTGAGAGCTTCCTTCTGCTCCTGAAGATTAAAAAAAGAACAAATTCAATGAAACCCAGTTTACCTAAGAGAGAGAGACAGAGAGTGACAAAGAGGAAACAAACGTACTCTTCGCCATTTCTTAAAGATCTTTCGCTTGCGTTTGCCAGAGACGGAGAGGGGCTGAGGCTTGTGCTTGAGCTTCCCAGTAATTGGATCTCCATGAATTTTCCTCTTATTCTCTGCAATCAGAGCTCGCCTGTTCTTCTGGATCACATTGAATTTAGCCATCTCTTCTCCTCTGCAAATTGCAAAACCCTATTTCGTTTTAGGGTTCTAAAACTCCAGAATTCTTATATAGTTTTGTTAGAGAGCTGCTACTTGCACCCCAACTTTTACTTATTATACACCCCATTTTGGAAAAAGTAGAACTACTCCAACTCATATTCTATCCCAGTCGCCATCCTCTCTCATCTGCCATTTTGATGCACTAAACCCATTTAAAGGGTCTCCAATGCATACTCCATCCCCAATTCCATTTCCAACTCCAAAATGGAGGATGAAATCTTGGTTCTCTACTTTTGGGCTCTAAAAAATTCATCCCCCAACTACTATTTTGGATTCTAGGGGGTCTCCAAAGCACTCGTCATTTTCATTTTCATTTTCATTTTGGGTTAAATTAAACAAATATATTATAAATATCTATGGATGAGCATTTTGGATGGTATGATTGGAGCGCAGACCCCTTGGATATTCTAAATGGTTCTCCGTAATGGGATAGCCAGCCATTATGAAATATTATTATGGAGTTTCCCCTTTGGAATTGTTGCTCTAAAGAAAATAAGTGAATGGTCAAGAATGAGTAAAAGTTGGGGTGCTAGTAGCAACTCTCTCACTCAAATTTAGAATTGAGATTTGTTGTTTTGAAAGCAATGACATGACCCCACGTGTATTAAATAAGCAAAAGTGATTGGTCACAGAGAGAAAATTTCAAGAGAAAATTTGGGTGCAATTTAAATGCTTTAGTTTTAGTAGCTTTTTGAGTACACATGGCGTCGTGCTATTGGTTCATCAACTTAACACATAACTTACAAAACAACAAATCCCTATTCTTAAATTTATAAAGTGCTCAAGTTTCTACACACCCATCCATAATTCGTCTGTGGTTTGTAATTGGGATGGTAGGTCCCATAAATGATCCTCACAAAAAACTAGTTCAATCCAAAATTTCTAACCCATATTTTGAAAAATGATTGTTTTTATATACAATTTTACTTATGTCCCTTGAAACACCCCCCCCCCCCATATATATATATATATTGATTGGGAGTGATACAAGGTTTTGAAAATGGATGGCTACGGAAATCCCACTTAACTCCAAAATTTATTAGTGAAAAAAAAACTTTTTTCTAAGTTTTTTTTCTCCAAAGTTTATAAAATTTTATCTTCTACCCCCTATGGCATTAGATCTTGTTTTTGGATGCCACAAGGTGAGCTCATTGACCCTTAGTAAGATTTCAAATCTTACAAAGTTAGTAAGGCTAACCTTATTCGTTAGTCTTTAACTATGGTCATACTCCAAGGTTTCTTGAGTAACAAACTTGGAGTTGTCAAAACTTCTAAGAGTGTTTTTTTTTTTATTGTTTTTTTTTATGATAAGAATGGAACATATAGGTCTACCCACTAGAACTCTCTTTGTTTAAAGTTAGTGGGGACTTGCATGTCGTCCACTTCAAAAACCCAGAAAGTATCTCTATTATCAATCAAAATATAGAGTGTTAATCACCACAAAAAAATAAAAAATTTAACCAAAGATCAAGAAGTTCAGTGGGGGTTATAACTCTCACTCACCCTTACTTGGGTATGCCTTTGCAATTGAAGTATGGTGTGGGTGTTTATGATGTGCTCTAACACTTGATGTAACATTTAAGTTGTGCTAATCTGACACATTTTTTTTCCAGACACTTTTTGTACACTCCCACCATAGAATTGTAGATCATTTGCTTTAGAATACATAAGAAAAAGATTTAGGGTTCAGTAACTACAGTTCAGGGAGCGTTTGTAAAAAGAGCGTCAAATTATCATTAGTCATAACATTTCATAAATGAATAATGATGAATGCAGGCAGTTGGATACACAGCTAACATGGCAAGGGCACTGAACCACACATCATTTTCCTGTGTATCTTGATGAAAATGACATATGGTTTTGTCCTTGCCACATCAGCCACATACCATGACTCTTTATAAATTCCTTTGATTGAAATCCAATGAAATTACATTATGAGACAACCCTTCTATCACCTACTAAACGAGGGTGAAATATTTGTCACAACCTGCACTCTTTATTTGGTGTCCTCCTAACCTTTCAATCTTCCATTTTGATATTTCATTTTGGAGGTTGATATCCATAGGCTCATCTCATGAAAAGAAATTCATAAACAAATATCCAATCTAATTCATCTCATTAAAATGCTTAAGTCCAACTGTAGATGCGTGGTTTTCGATTACGGTGATCAATCGCCACCATTCATATTTGCAAAAGAGTGTGAATGGTCACCCGATGTACATTTTTTGAAAAAATGTCATTTTTAGCGTTTAGTGACTCTTGTTCGGATAAGGTACTAATCAATTTGAGATCGGGGTAAGTGGCTTGATTGGAGAAAGAGGAAGGTGTTAGGCACCTTTTTCTTCCCACCAAGTGGTAGTAACCTCAATTAAACTTAACCATTTTTTGATAAAAAAATGTAAAATAAAATAAGTGTCACATGTCAATAACTTGTACCCTAAGTAGGAATTTATTTTTAGCTTGAATATAGGATCATCACATTGAAGGAGATGATTTTTATAGATCCTTAGCCTTGGGAATAACACATTTTAAAAAGTGTTGACTTTGGTTATGAGTTCATTCTCATGAGCCGAGAAGGACTCGAATGCCGAGTGCTTCAAAACAATTTGATGGGTTAAATTGATTTTATTTTTTTGAAGGTGGTTACAACCCTTATACTTTCGACCGAATCGAATTTTGATCTATTAGAGATAAGGGAGGGGGAGCATTACATCTTAGAAGTTTTCTAAAATAAAAATTAAAGAGAAGAGGGGGTAGTAGAAGAGGGATATGGAGAGGGTAGAGAGAAAGAGGGGAGGTGTATCTTTTGAGCCTACCTTGATCTTCTTTTCTTTTCTTCTTCTTCTTTGAGTCCTTAATAAAAATATGAGAATGTAATTTTTAAAGTAGATGAAGTGAGGAAGTAGAGAAGAGATGAGAGATGAGTGATTTTTTTTTTTTTTTTTTGTAAGACTTGGGTGTTTTTTTTTAATTTTTCATTAGGTTTTTTTAGTTGAAAATGAGGGGGGGTTTATAGGATTTGGAGAGTATTTTTAGAGGTAGAGTTGGGTGAAAAAATAAAACAGAATAGAATGATTTAAGGATTGTGAAAGGAGGTATTTGTGAATTAAGGGTGATGGATGAGGCATTTGTGTAAGGGGAGTTAAATGGGTTATTTGTAATCCAAATAGGTTGGATTTTTCAACCTATTTAGGTTGAGTGTTAGGTGGAATGAAATGAATAGTGTTTGATTGGGGGAATGAAGGGTTTAAGATGATGGTTGATTGATTAAGTATTTGGCGAGTTGAGGGGAACGAGTTTTAATTAAAAAAATAGGTTGTATAAGAGAGTAATTGATTAGATTTTGGGAGGGTGAGAGAGATGGTGATATGTGCCAAGATGTGTGGAGATTAAAGGTTTAGATGAGTTGATGAGAGAGAGTGAATATTTAATTTGAGAGAATAGGGATTTATAGAGAATGGTGATGGTAAGTTAGGGAGAGGTATGGGTTGAAGGTATTTGATTTGAAAGAATGAGGATTTATAAGGAATGATGAGGGTATGGGAATGTATGAATTGAAGGTGTTTAATTTGAGAGAATGAGATTTATAGGGAATGATGATGGTAGGTTAATGGGAAGTATGAATTGAAAATATTTAATTTGAGTGAATGAGGATTTATAGGGAATGATGAGGATAGGTTAGGGGGAGGTATGAGTTTGTTAAGAATGATGATGGTAGGTTAGAGGAGGGTGATGGTTGATGTGATTTTTTAGAGAAAAGGTGATGGGAGTAGGTTGTTGGATGAGAGAAGTGACTTGAAGTGATAACATGTATCTACCTTGATGATCATGTATGATTGGTTATGATCTTTGAGTTGGGTTGAGAATTGGGTTTGGGTATAGTAATGGGTAGTGGGTGAAATTGAATTAGGCTTAAGTGTTAAATTGGGCTTGGGTAGGATAGTTGGGTAGTGGATTGAATAGTAATAGATGATGAGTTTAAATAGGTTGAGAAATGTAGAGTGGTGGGGTAGGTTTGGGTTTATGGGCCACATGGTAGGTTGGGCTTAGGTATAGTAGTGAGTTGAATAGTAATGGATTTGGATTATGGTTGGGATGAGTTTAGAGATGAGAAGAGTGGTATGAATTTTTTTGGTCCATGAGCCATACGAGTAGGATTTGGGCCATTTTATTGAAAGAAAAAGAAGAATTTTTGAAGGTTTGGACTTTAGGACTCATTCCGATTTTCATGAATTTTAAGGCATTTTACTTTGAGGGCCCGATCAAATTTGGGTGTCTACACCAACTGTTAGGATATATATCCTTAAGTATTTTATACATTAATAATTGGACTTAATGCTTTTAACAATAGGGATTGCATATTTGTTTATGATTTTTTTTTCATCCATTTATCATGATCATTCTCTAGTTTCTCTTACTCATGACCTCCATATCTTCTCCTCCAAACAAGTTCACAAGCCAATAAATTTATGTCCAATTTGAGTGTTTTTATTTTACTTGCTTTTTCATTACACATGGCATCTTGCCATAGGTTCATTAATTTACACACCAAAGAACTCTAAAGACAGGTTAAAGTGAAAAAAAAAAAATAATAATAATAATTTTTTTTGACACTCCATTTTCTTTTTCTTTTCGTTGTCTTTTCTGGTGATTCAAACTCCAACACCTCCCCTCTCTCTCTCCTCCTCCTCCTGCCCCGACCTCTCCATCCCTTCTTCTTCTTTTCCAATCTCTGTCCCTCTCTTCTTCTTCTCCTCCTACTTGAGTCGTCGGAATTGTTGGAGATGAGAAAGGTGCTCACAACAAAATTTGGATTTTTAAAAGTGCTCTTAATTGAAGGGCCTTAGAATTCTTTGCGCTTCAATAAAATTTCTCAATTTATAATAAAAAAAAACTATTTTCAACAATGATAGATAATGTAATCCAGTTAGTTAAGAGAGTTTCTATTGCCTCACCAACTTTTACTAAAAAGCACCTCAAAATATTTGCTGATTCTACCTCATAAGAATTGGTGTGCTATTAGTACAAGCAGGTGTGACCATAAAATATCCTTTTTAGATAAAATACTCTTGGAATATAAGTCACGTGGATAACATCATCATCTATGCCATGTCAGCACTTAGCTACCTAGAAACATTCTTCCTAAAATGTTTAAAAAAAAAAAAAAAAACTTTATTATCATGCCACATGGCGAAGTGCTATTCGGCAGTAGCATTCGTCAAGTAGGGATGACGTGGCTGAACAGGTGTCTATGATCCCACTACCAAAACAAAAAGAAGCCATGTATTTTCAGGGAGAAAGGTTTGTTATGTCACTCCAGATTACTGTATCATCAACTCAGAAATGCAAAAGCGTTGCCCGTTTCTATCCGATCAGCTTCACGTGAAAACAGGAAACTCACCAATAACAACAACCCATCTCTCTCTCTCTTTCTAACCCAGATCTACTAACCCAAAGCCCAAAGATCTTAGCTTGCTAATTACTAGATCTACAACATTGTCTCCCTCAGATCCACCACTCTTAACTGTTTGGGTTGCTAAAAATTTAAGGTTTTCTCTTTCAAAACCTCATCTTTATGAGATTATTGATCTGGGTTTCGTCGACATTTATCCTAAAACAGAGAAAGTTTCGATCTTTATTATAAAGGTATAAGCTTTGTTGATGATGAAAATGGTGGAGGGAGCTATAGTGGTTGTTCTGTTACTGTTTGTTTTTGGTGTCACAGTAGAAGCAGATGGTTCAGATCACAAATATAAGGAGAGAGAACATGTTCCTCTCTATGCAAATAAAGTGGGTCCCTTTCACAATCCCAGGTAATCTGGAGTTACAAATCCCACATTGTAGTTTTGGCAGTTGTTGATTTTTTTGTTTTTTTTAATGTGTAATTTGGATAATGGTGTTAAATTTTGGTACGAATTGTCAATGTTACAGTATGATACACAATGGGTTAATTTGTTTTGGTAGTAAGAAAAGATTTGAAGACAAATGGTTTAAAAGAAAATATGGACCCAAATTGTTGGAAGAAGGCAATAGTGAGATGATGATGATATTGTAATATATGGGAATTTACCTTGGCCAAGATGTATTGGTTTCGTCTGAGACCCCAAATGAGAAATATTGATCTTGGAACATTGAATGTTTAGAGATTGTCTTGGTCGAGGAATTCTCTTTCTAACGATCGAGATAATGCCTCCAGATGAAATTCTTAGACCTTGTTTAATACTATTAGGCCTTTTGTGATGGAATTTGGAAATAAAGAATGAAAAAGACAAGAAAAAAGAGCAATCTTTGCAAGATATCATCATCAATGAGGAATTTATGCTTTATTTAAGGTTGCAACTCGGGCGGTTGGAGATCAACCCATGCCCAACCCGACCTCGGGCTTGAAATGCTCAACGCGAACCCAACCCAAGTCGGGTTGTTCGGGTTAATTCATTCCCCATTAATACTAGATAATTTAGTAATGATAAGGGCTTATATAAACGTAAGTGGTGTGTAAAAGAACTTAAAATTTACAATTATTTGTCCTAAAATATTGTTTCAAAATTTACATACGAAGAAAATGATGATTAACTAAAGCTACCATCTTAATTTATTTACTGTTAATTGTAATATTTTCCAACAACACAAACATTTACATTGCATGACAATATAGAATTACATAAACAAAAGCATTGATAACAAAGCAATTGTTTATTAAATGAAAAAAATGGCACATTAGTTTTGATATATAGAGAAACAAAAGTATACATGCTAAATGAATGCAAAAGAAACCAACATATAAGAAAATTTTAGATTATAGCCATATTAAGTTCGGGTTCGGGCAAATCGGGTTGCCCGATGGCTATGCCCGAACCCAACCCAATTTGAGTTGGGCAATTTTTTTGTTGCCCGAACCCAGGACCTAACCCAAGCTAAGTATGCCCAGACCTGACCTCAGGTCGGGTTCAACCCATTGGGTTTGGTTTTGGTCCCCACCCAAGTCGCAGCCCTAGTTTTATTGGGCTAAAGTGTTTTTGGATTTTAGAGGAGTTTATTTGGACGATTTCCCTTTTAGGTGGGAGTCCGTTTGTGATTCGTAAGGTTGTTGCTTGAACGTTTATTTGTATGAAGGCAGACCTCTTGTCCTCCGGCGTTATTTTTTTCTTTTTAATCAATAAACTTCTTTATGTATCAAAAAAAAAAAAAAACTATTGGTGGGTTGTGAATTTTCTCTCCACATAGATATTTAATATACTTTTCTTCTTGTGAAGGTGGTTTTTGTTGGTGTTGGTCATTGTTGTCGGATTCAGATTCAAATCCAAGTTTTTATTAATTTTTTCCAATTTTGGATGTTTGGCTGATGGGGTTTTTGATATCTCTGCAGCGAGACGTATCGGTACTATGACCTGCCATTCTGCTCACCAGGTTTGCTACTATAAAATTTTCTGTTATTTTTTCTTTCCCTTCTTTATATAACATTTTTTGTAATATTTACATGATTTTAATTCGTTTGGTTTTTAATAAACCTAGAGAATGTGAAGGAGAAAAGAGAAGATCTTGGAGAAGTACTAAATGGTGATCGCTTGGTTGATGCACCATATGAATTGAACTTCCGAGTGGATAAACAAACGGAAATTATGTGTAATAAAAAATTATCAAAAGCAGAGGTCGCACAACTGAGGACCGCCGTGTTGAAGGACTATTACTTCCAAATGTATTACGATGACTTGCCCTTTTGGGGGTTTTTAGGGAAAGTCGAGAGGGAGAACAAGATGGATCCAAGCGAGTACAAATACTTACTCTTTAAACACATCCACTTTGACGTTCTATATAACAATGACCATGTCATAGAGATCAATGTTCAGACTGACCCGAACTTAGCTGTAGACATCACAGATGATAAGGAGGTTGAGGCTGAGTTTTCGTATTCTGTCAAGTGGAAAGAAACCGATATTCCTTTCGAGAAAAGGATGGATAAGTACTCGAAATCTTCTTCGATGCCCCAACACTTGGAGATACATTGGTTCTCAATAATAAATTCTTGTGTGACCGTTCTCCTTCTGACTGGGTTCCTTGCTACTATTCTTATGAGGGTGCTCAAAAATGACTTTATTAAGTAAGAGATACTTGAGTCCTTTTATTTATTATTATTTTTTTTAATGTATTATCTTTTATTTATTTTTATATAATACTTAATAATACCAAATGTTTCTCACTCAAGGAATTTATATTTTTTTTTTCATGGTATAAGATACTCACATGATGAGGAGTCGGTTGATGACCAAGAGGAGACTGGATGGAAGTACATTCATGGAGATGTCTTCCGATTCCCGAAGCACAAGTCTTTGTTCTCAGCAGTTCTTGGATCGGGAACTCAGCTCCTTGCCCTGTAAGAACTCTTCTTGTACATACATTTCTGTTCTACATTTCAAGTGTTTTACGGGCATAAAAGTAGATTTTGATGTATGAGTTCATCGGTCAAAGGGAAAAAAAGACCTACTGAGTCAGAGCCATAACAATCTGGACCCAGTGACTCACCTATTCAGAAAAGAAGAAAAAAAAATAACAATAAATAAATATTATGAAACGTAAGTTGTCAATGAAATTTTATTCAACTGTTATCCATTTAACTTTATCAAAGCTTTTATAGGATTTTTTTTTTAATTTTATAATATGCTTCAAATTATGAAATACACATCGTAAATGAACGAAATATGGCCTCATGTTCTCATCCATTCAAATAGTTTTTTGAAGCTTGATCTGAATTTGCAACATAGATGCTTTGACATGAATTAGAACATGTCATCGTGTGTGGTTCCAATCAACATATCTACAAGTCCATGTAATCAAGCATGAAAACTTCATCAATTTGATAAGAACTCAATTAACGTCTTTTTTTTTTGTTACAACAGTGCAATATTCATCTTCCTCCTTGCACTAGTTGGGGTTTTCTATCCTTACAACAGAGGAGCTCTTTTCACAGCTTTGGTTGTCATATATGCCCTTACATCAGGAATTGCTGGTTACACCGGAACCTCCACCTATTTACAACTAGACGGAACTAACTGGGTATATCACACTATCTCCTCAATTTTTTTTGTTATTCTTCATGGAAGCTTAAGTCCCGTTGTGGGTTTATTGATCTTTCTATTTTCCTTGTAGGTGAGGAATTTATTGCTTACGGGTTGCTTGTTCTGTGGACCATTGTTCTTGACATTCTGCTTCCTCAACACCGTTGCAATTGTCTACAACGCCACCGCAGCATTACCATTTGGTACTATCTTAGTGATTCTTCTAATATGGACACTTGTAACTTCTCCTTTACTTGTGTTGGGTGGTATTGCTGGTAAGAACAGCAAGACGGAGTTCCTAGCTCCGTGTCGCACGACCAAGTATCCTAGAGAGATACCTCCTTTGCCGTGGTACAGAGGAACTATCCCTCAAATGGCAATAGCGGGGTTTCTACCTTTTAGTGCGATCTACATTGAGTTGTATTATATATTTGCGAGCGTTTGGGGTCACAAGATTTATACTATATATAGTATCCTCTCCATCGTTTTTATCATTCTCATCATCGTCACGGCATTCATCACTGTAGCATTGACGTACTTTCAACTTGCTGTTGAGGATCACGAATGGTGGTGGAGGTAAGTTTTGTTTGAACTTTTAATACATTGCAAATTTTGCTTATCATAGTCTATCTCCTCGTCACCATAGTCACCAAGTTGGAATATAGATCTAAAACGGCAAGGGAAAACTTTGGAAAAAAACGGGAAAGAAACAATAACAAAACGAGAAATAAAAAAATATATATAAGGGAATGCTAACGTCTAAGACCTTATGTGGATGTTAGCATTCTCCAACACATTTTTTAATACCCTTTCCCGTTTGATCTTTTAGTGAAAAAGACAAGGGCATATTAGACTTTTTATATAATAAATGCTCATCTTTTTTTTTTTTTTAATCTTTAAAGATGGAAAGGGGGTTAGGCAAGACCCAACCTTACATCCTTTCATAAATGTGCCCTCTGGCATCCTTACATACACTGTTCTTAAGATCACTAGGGAGGTCTTGACGATCCAAAATAACACTACCTGGAGAGCTTAGGAAGTCAGCAACTTGGTTAGTTTCTCTGAAGCAGAAAAAGAAGTCAATCCTATTAAACTGGGGTGCTTTATGCTTGATGGCTTTAACAAGTTTTTCTTCTCCCCAAGGCACTCTGTTGTCCCCATTGATGCAGTCAATGGCTACTTTAGAGTCAGCTTCGACTTGTAAGGACCTGAAATGCTTGTCTTTTACATAATAAATGTAAATGGCATTTATTTTTTAGATTTAATGTTTCGTTTGCAATAAATGTTTTGGCAATTAATGTAAACAAGCATTTATTATATAAAAGACTAACGTACTCTTATCTTTTTCACTAAAAGACAAATTGAATAGGGGTATTATTGGAAAAAAATGTGATGGGCAATGCTAACGTCCCCATGAGGTCTTTTAGACGTTAGCATACTCGATATATATGTAATATTCCAAGTTTCCAATATATTTTTTAGAAAAAAAAAAAGTACTATTCAATATTTATGCATGATAACGTCTTTTCATACATAATTATAAATATTATGATGACAACAAGTCTAATTATCAATGTATCTTTTAAGCAAAATAACTCACTATTGAAATTTTTATAAATTATAACATCAAGACATTATTATAAAACCCCACATTAGACAACATTTATGAACTAAATCACAAATAACAAGAAGACCATTGAAATTAACCACAGGCCTACAAAAAATATGTTCTTGTTATTTTACGTTTTTTTAAAACATATTTAGAAAGTTAAAAAAATGTGTTTAAAACCTAAAAAATGCTTTTTTTTTTTTTCGCGGAGGGGGGGGGGGGGGTTGGAGAAGTTGAGTTTTTATTTATTTATTTAAATTGTTACCATGCTGGTTACGGTGTGTGTCAAAAACCATTGTCCTCAAGGAATAACTTCCATGCGTTTGTTCTTCACGTGGTGTGTAATCCTTGTCAAAGTTTACCATTACTCGATCAGCATTAAGTACAATTACTTAGATATTAAATGTTCGTAAAATCCTTATTACCATATTCTTTGTATGTATTTTCAGTTACTGCTTTTCATTGCCTAATATCTCACCTACACAGGTCTGTTATCTGTGGTGGCTCCACCGGTGTATTTATCTTTGGCTACTGCTTGTATTACTATTATGCTAGATCGGACATGACGGGCTTCATGCAAACATCCTTCTTCTTTGGTTACATGGCTTGCATTTGCTATGGGTTCTTCCTCATGCTTGGGACTGTTGGTTTCCGTGCCTCATCACTGTTTGTCCGTCACATATATCGCTCAATCAAGTGCGAGTAGGTGCTTGATCTTGGTACATCTCATTCGAGCTGTAGTAAGTATGGCACTGTGTCAACAATAGTAGTAGAAGTGAAGCCAACCATAGTGATTCTACCATCGCTTACCCTTACAAATTTTCATCCGAAAATGGCTATATTATTTTACCTTGGAATTATAGTATATTTTATTTTTGTCCCCATTCAACCTCTTTTTTTTCTTTTTCTTTTTTTGGTTTCTCTTTTCGCCGTTGGGAGAAGGTGTAATGTCAGAGGCTTGAATCTGATGGATTTTGTACTAAAGAAAATGATGAATGAACGAATTTTCCTTGAATCTATTCTTTCAAGCGCAAATGTGGAAAACGAAAAGGGGATTACACTCTCATCCGTGGTCACAGTGTACAAAAACTTCTTGTAGAATTGTTTCAGTTGTTTAATAAATGCACTAAACCATAAGATTAAAGCACTACTCCAAGCCCCTTTTATTGTTCTGATAGGCAAGCAGGTTTGTGGCACAGCAATTGGTGGGTGATGATGGGGTTTGGACCCAACTCGTAATATCAACACTGACAAGCCAAATTAGTAACCCTGCACCTTCTACCGTGAGTGTTTATGACCTTCGAAAATGTGGCATCTTCTTTTCTTCAAAATCTTACAATAAATGGCAAAAAAAAGGGGGTTACGCTTCAAAGAATCCTCTTGGAAACAAATAAAGACGTTCCAGTGGCCCGTCAACAAATGAGGAAAATAATCAAACATATCAAAAAGGAATAAATAGGATCAAATGACACAGGTTCCAAGCTTTTTGTTTGAATCAACAATTGAAGATGGTCCACAGTGCATGCCTGATACTTGTGCTGTGCAATGCACCATGGAAATCTTCACTAAATAAGGTGTTCAGCCATGGTTTAACCTGGTCTGTTGTTGGAGATCTTAGACATTTTTTTTTGGTTGTAACTTTGAGCAAATCTCTCTCGCTCTCTCTGAAATTTATGTTTTTTTTTTTTTTTTTGATAAGTATAATCTATTGATAAAGTGGAAAAGAGTACAAGGAGGCTGAGGAGGCCTCACAAAGAGCAACCAAACAAAAAAAGAAAAGAAAAAGATAAAACTTCAAGAGTTACATAAAGAGTTCCATCTAAAAACAAAGTCATCAAAAGAAGTTCCCCCAAAGTCGATGTTCTGTTTAGACCAAAGATACAAATACCCCAAAATCTCCAAAAAACTGTCGTGTGGACTTCTCATCTTATTGTTGAACACCCTGTTATTTCTCTTATTCCACACCCCCCAAGCAATAGCCGAGGGAAGTATAGTCCAAAGGAATCTTTTTCTGGATGAGAAAGCATTGTTGGCCCACTCTACTAATAACGAGGAAAACTTACAAGGAAAGACCCAATGAATCCGGAACAGATCAAGGAAATTTGACCAGATATTGTGAGAAAAGGAACAATGAATTAAAAGATGATCTACAGATTCTCCATCCCTCAAACAAAGTGGACAACAATTTGGAATGATCCACCCCCGAACAATCAAATTATCCAACGTAAGAATCCTCCCGAGGGAGGCCAACCAAACAAAAAAAGATATTTTAGAAGGAACTGACTTAGACCAAATGATGGATCCCAAGTATGTTTTTCTTCCAATCTCAACTGCATGTTTGATGTTGTGCATCAAACCTTGTTTGAGGTAAGAAAAGCACGAATAATTATGCCTGGGCTGGGCATTAACTTAACATAATTTGAATCCAAAGTAGTCAAATTTTATAGTGCCACCTCAACGTGGTGGTAAATTTTCTGACAGTCAGATTTTGTGTTTCAACCATTGAGATTTCGTGTTTTTTCACTAGTATTTTGAACCCACTGAACCTTGCATAGAATGTGAGATGATGCTGCAATTCTGGATGTATGATCATTGGACCATTCCACGACCTCGGGGTTTGGGTTTTTAGTTGCTTGCCCGATGAGCCGAGCTCAGAGCTTCATTGAGGCATGTCCTTTGGTTATGCTTAGTACCAGCCATGGTTCAAATTTTTGTGTTGTTCGCACCTAGTCAAAATAGCTTTTAGAACAAAAAAATATCAAATGTAAGCTCAACAGAGTTGCCAAACAAAGTTTCTCGACCTTTATTTCCCCCAATTACATGACCCATCTTCCTCAACTAAAGGTACACACCCGAGATGACTAAAGTTCGTAACTTCCCCACCCCCCACAGCACACAACAAGTATTAGAATCCTAATTTTGAAATGAGCAAGTAACAAATAAGGAGTTTGAGGCAATCTAAAAAAACGACAAGAGGAAGCAAGAACCCCAACAACAAATATGGCATTTCAGGTACTCGTTCTCCTAGTTCAACCATAATATCTTCATCTTCTAACTTCTCTTCATTGAACTGATACAGTGAATTGCTCAATCAATAAGCCTTTTTATAGAATCAAACCAAATTGTTGACGGCCAACATTTTCCACAATATCAATACAACTTCAATAACAGCGCAATGGTAGCTAGCTCAGTTATCCTAAATAAACCTCAAAGAGAGGGGAAAAAGGAGAAGAAACACCCATGTATTCTTTCTTTCAGCATGAATATACAAGAAAAGAATAATGGTTGCTACCTCCTAAACATACCCGAACTTTGTAGTGTCCTACAGTACTCAGCAATAATAGGAGAGTTCTTCACTGTTTCCCATATGCGAGCAGAGTTCCTCAACCACTCACGTTCCGACAAGGTCTTTGAAAAGGGTCGGCCATTCATGGATAACACCTGAAGCAACAAAAACGAGATTTTCTTCAGTCAAAGGCACATTCCATACTCTTCATTGATTATGAATTAAGCCAGAAGTTGGCCTGACAAAGAGAGAGAGGTACCTCATCACGTAGTTTCCCTAACATGGTAGCATAACTTTCATACTGAGCTACCTGTAAGTCATCTTGGCTTCTATGTGGGAGCAAAAAGATATTCAACCCTTTCGAACCCAAATCATCCATCTCGGTATCAGAAGAACCATCAGTACGGGTCAGTTCTTTGGGCGTGTTTCCATATTTCATTCCTGTGAAAGAGGAGCAGCTGAAATATTGTGACAATGTCCTCCTCAAAGGCAGAATATTGCGAGGAGAGAGGTCTTCATCTCGTAATCTGTATGCAAGGAAATATGATTGGTCAGAAAATATCGATGATTTGCTCTTCTGCAACTCTATTTTGGGGACCTATCAGTGTCAACAATTTCACCAGAACATGTGACAAAGATGCCGCAAATATTTTATTTGAAAAATGGTCAACTAGATCAATCTATGGGATTATCCTCCACTCAGCCAATTGTGACTTTATGGCAAGGACGCAAACAAACCAACCCAGTGAATCCATGATGTTCTCAACATGAATGCAAGGTGCTGGAACATTAATTATTAATTTCAGGAATAAAAAAAAACACCACCACCATTAGACAGGTTGGATGGTATTTTTTTTTTATCGGCTTTTATGCATTAAAGTTTTTCCATTCTGTTGTAAAGGTGTATGATGGAGTTTTAGCATTAATTGAGAGGTTATCATACTCACTTTGTGTGCACAAAAACGGGAGCGGCCAAATATTCCTCACCAGCTTCATGTAAATTATCTCTGATTTCCTTTTCGGGCCCCAGATTAGACACCGGAGAATATGAAGGAGTTATTAACGATGGATCTGGTATGCCATGTTTCAACAAGTCAACCTGTAGAAACAAAAATAAATAAAAATTGTCCTTGGATGATTTCAATAAGAGTCGTGCTTGAGTAACATTGAAATTGACATCGTTTCACACATTGGTGTGCACAGAACCAAAGATGCTTCTCACTCGTATCTCAATGAAAAGCATTTATGGTTCTGTACACACCATTGTGTAACATTATGTCAATTTCAATGTTACTTCAGCATTTTCCTTTCAATAATACCATTCAATTTCCTAGATGAGAAAAGAAAGGGGCTGACATAACAACTTGGCAAAGTAGTTGAGCAAGATTGCATAGGAGGAAAAATGTTCAGAACAAATGCATGTTTTATTTGAAAAGTGGGCTGGTCAATCAGAAAGAAATCTACGAGAGATCCTTGGTCAAATGCCATAGTTTGGGTACTTCTAGAAGAATTGTAAAAAGGAATTGCCAAGCCTCAAACCTCTTATGCTGGTCTGGGTCTACCTTGACCTGTTAACCTTTCAAAAACTATATTTAGGGAAATGTTCAGCACCCAAGCATTTACCCAACAATTTGCCCAACATGTTAGAGATCATCCTCACCAAAAATCAGCCCATTCCAAAACTTCTAACCCCATGTTTACAAGTTGAAAAATCGTGGACCGTCCATTTTTGTAAATCATTTGTGATTGGGTTAGAAGTTTTGGAATGGGATGATTTTTGGTGAGGATGATCACCTCACCATAGAGATCATCCTCACCAAAAATCAGCCTATTCCAAAACTTCTAACCTATGTAAAACAAAACATGTTGGGCAAATTGTTGGGTAAATGGTTGGGTGCCGAACGAGACCCATATATATATAATGGATATAAATGCCCTTACAAAGAAAATAATAGTAGGGTCAGGATCAAGGGACATATGAAAAAACATATGTAAAAGCAATGTAACATTAATAAATTTTCAAAATATGGGTTAGAAGTTTCGGATTGAGCTGATTTTTTGTGAGGATGATCTCTATGATGGGAAAATCATTCGAAAAAAAAATCAGTCCAATCTCAAACTTCTAACCCCATTAAAAGTGATTTAGAACGTGGACCGTCGATTTTATGCTAATTTTTGTCAATAATTTGTAAATTATTTTTGATGGATTTAGAAGTTTCAGATTGAGCTGATTTTTTGTGAGGATGATCTTTTCTCATCATAGTGACCATCCTCGCAAAAAATCAGCTCAATCCATAACCTCTAACCCATATTTTGAAAAACCATTGTTTTTACATATGTCCCTTGAACCGCCCCCATATATATAATGGATATAAATGCCCTTACAAAGAAAATAATAGAAATAACATAAATAAACTATATTATTTCCAATACTCCCCCTCAAGCTAGGGTAAATATATCAACTAAACCCAGCTTGACAAGGTGAGAGTTAGTGATAAAAAGACCAACATAGTTCATAAGCATGTTAGCAAGTTGACCTGAAGAAGACACAAAGACTATCTAAACGACACCAAGTCGAACTTTCTCCCTAAGAAAGTGAACATCAACCTCTATATGCTTTGTTCTCTCATGAAAAAAAGTGTCAAAAACAAGCATGATAGCAGACTTGTTGTGCAAAACAATATGGAGGAACTAGAGACGGGAAATCCCAGCTCTGTCAATAAAGACCGAAGCCAAATAAGCTCACATGTGCCAAGGGTCATAACTCGATACTCAACTTCAGCAGAAAAATGGGAAACCACACTTTGTTTATTACTTTTCCACGAGATCAAATTACGACCATGGAAAATGCAGAAACTAGAGGTAGATCGCTTACCTATAAGAGAACCAGCATAATAAACATCAGTGAAACAGGACAAATGAGGTTGAGCAGTGAACGAGTAGAAAAGCCCAAGACCAAGACACGACTTCAAGTAGCGAAGAATGCGACAAACGGCATTAAGATGAGAAGTGCGCGGAGCATATATGAACTGACTAATTACACTAACCGCAAAGGTCAAATCCGATCTACTGTTAGTCAGATAAATCAAACGGCCTACGAGTCTCTGATAAGAAGAATCAGATAACAAATCACCAGATTCAGCATGAAGGCGATAATTCTGATCCATAGAAGAGGAAGTAGGACGACAACTAAGCATACCCGTGTCCTTAAGAAGATCCAATGTGTACTTTAAGATAGTAAAATACCATAGAGAGAACATGCCACTTTTATCCCTAAGAAGTACTTAAGAGGACCCAAGTCCTTAACCTCAAAAACACAATCCAATAGTATATTTACCCTATCAATCCACTAGGTATCATTTCCAGTCAGGATAATATCATCCACATAAACCAGAAAAATGGCACAACGACCATTCAATCCTCGACCTGTAAAGCAAGTATGTTCTGAGTGGCATTTGGAAAACTCCACAGAAAAGATGACCTTAAAAAAGCGTTAAAACCAGACACGCAGAGACTGCTTCAAGTCATACAAGGATTTAAGAAGGCGACATACTTTCTCTAAATACTCCCCCTAAAGACGAAACCCAGGAAAGGGGTCCATATAGATAACCTCAGTCAGATCACCATTCATAAAGGCATTCTTCACATCGAGTTGGTGAAGAGGTCATAAGTGACAGGCAGCTAGAGAGATAAGGAGGCGAACAATGGTAAATTTTGCTACAAGGGTAAATGTAGCGCAAAAATCCTTTCCAGGAGTCTCGGTAAATCCCTTAGCAACTAGGCGTACCTTGTATTGATCAACAATGTCATCCAGGAGATACTTGATAGTGAAATCCATTTGCAACCAACAATCTGCTCCCTAGAGGGAAGGGGGACAAGCTCCCAGGTGTGATTTTTCTGCAAAGCATCCATCTCAGCCGTCATGGCTCCAATTCAGTGAGGATCACACAAAGCCTCTGATATAGATCGATAAACTCGAATATTATCAATGGTAACAATGTATGCCTAATACGAAGGAGAGAGTCCCTAAGAGGAAACAAACTGGATAATAAGGTGATCAGTAACACACCCCCGCTTACCTTTGCAAAATGTAATAAGCAAGTGAGTTAGATATAAAAGGGATAAGAGCAGGTGTGGTCAAGGAGGAAATTGGCAAGGGGGGAGAGGGAGAGGGCGACAAGAGTAAATCTTAAGCGTCGACGATGGAGAGAAGACTGGAGAAGACAGTATTATAAGAGACGAGTCCAGCAAAGGAGATGTGACACGAAAGTAAGAAACATTTTCAAAAAAAATAACATCCAGAGAATATATGATACAATGAGAAATATGATCATAACACCGATACCCCTTTGACATAGAGGAGTAACCCAAGAAAACACAATGAATGGCTTTGTTGTCTAATTTCGTGCAATTGGGAATCATGTTCTAAACAAAGCAAGTGCACCCAAAGACTCGAAGTGTAATGGGAAAGAAAATGCTATCAGGTTGAAGAGCATGAAGAGGTACCTGTCCCCCTAACGTGCGATTCAGAACGTGTTTAAGAAGAAAAATCGCAGTGAGGACTGCCATGTTCCAATATAACTTAGGAACATGCATTCCTCGAAGAAGACAACTAACAATGTTCATGAGGTGGCGATTCTTGCATTCCGCCAGCTCATTTTGCTAAGGAGTGTAGGGACAAATCAACTGGTGAAGTAGGTCATGCTCATGAAGATGGGAACAAATCCTATCAGAAATATATCCACCCTCCCCCCAATTATTAGATCTAAGCGATTAACAATGATGTTGTACTGCGTCTAAATCATTTTAAGAAATTGACAAAAATAGGAAGTACCTCAGAACGAAAACGCATCAAATAAATCCAAGTATAATGATAATAGTCATCTATAAATATAACATAATATTTATGACCATTAAAAACGGTAATAGGGGAAGACCCCCACCAATCAGAATGAACTAAATCAAATATTGCATTAAATCAATGCATGCAAGGAATATAAGAGGTACGTGTGTGTTTAAAAAGTTCACACACAGAGTACTGAAACTTGTGTCCACTACAAGAAGTTTTTAAAATAGGAAATAAAGAACATAAGTGCTGAAAATTGACATGTCCTAAGCGAGCATGCCATAAATCTAAAGACTGAGATAAAAAGTATGGCTCTTTGATGGTGGAAGCATAAAAGCCAGAACAACAGTAGGCTAAGATTCAAACAAGTACAACTCATCCCTCTCATACCCCTTGCCAAAAATCATCCTCAAAGTCAGATCCTGAAAAATATAGTGAGTAGAAAAAAATGTTACTGAACAATTTAGAGATTTGATAACACTACTCACAGACAAAAGATTAAGAGATAGATGAGGAACATGGAGCACAAAATCAAGAGAAAGGCCAAAGGATAAAAGGATGGTACCCTTGTTGTCGATAGGTGTAAGAGACCCATCAACAAGGCGAACCTCCTTATGAGTAGCAGGAAATACAGACAAAGTAAAATGACTAGATTCACCGATCATGTGATCAGAGACACCAGAATCAATTACCCATGTCAAAAGAGCAAAGCCAGACTGAGTGACATGAAATGCATATGACATACTTGGAAGCGTGGTAACGGAGGCCACAATCAAAGATGAGTGAGTATGAACATGGATTTGATCCCATACAATAATGGCAATCTAAGTCTGGAATTGTTGCAAATTAATGGTGCCAAGGGAAATAGGAGGATCAATGGGATGAACTGATGATGACTCCACATTAGTGGCTTCGGATGCAGAATGTCCCAAAGAAGTTATAGGAGATCGCAACAGTCTTTCCACAATAGCTACAAATAAGACCACTCCCTTTACCACGCCCACGATTCCCAAATCCCAGGACGAGAGTCAAAAAACTCGAATTGGTTGGTAGAACCATCTGATCTATAGCTGGAGCAGAAAGAATACCAAGGGTCTGAGTCTGAGAAGGAACTACACGACGACAACGCTCATCACTATCAATGATTGCAAATATCTCAAATAAATGTGGTAAAGGAATGGTGTTAAGAATTTGGGTTCTAAATTCCTCAAACTCAGGACATAAACCCATGAGAAACTGGTGTGTCTATGTCTGATGTCGAGCAATCCTCTTAACTACATACCCGGCTGCCTCTGCGGACAACTCAGCCATAGACTCATAATGAAAAAGTTCTTCCCAACAGGACTGAAGAAATCTAAAGTAATGAACTACACTCTAGGTCCCTTGGGTAGCTTGGGAAATGTCTCGATAAAGCTTATAAATCTTCAAGCCATTCCTAATATGCGTATATGTCTGACTGAGTGCAAACCACATAGATGAGACAATCTCATGGTATAGATGAGCTGCTCTATGGAATTAAATAGCCACCCAAAATAATGCAGTTGTCGATCTCCCATTGTTCAAATTTGAGAGCAGTGAGGGGTGACTTATTAATGGTGCCCAAAAGCCATCCAGATTTTCCTCTACTACCCAAATAAAGTCACACAGACTGAGATCATGATTGAAAGTTCCGACCATCTAAAAGGGCACTGGTAATACCTTGGACTAAAGAATTTGCCCCAAGAATAGTGTTGGAATCCTTAGTCGCTTGTTCTGAAGTAATTGCTCACTAGGAAAGTAACTATTTTGGCTTGAAGAGAGGTCTTCTTGTAATCTCAACCCGAGATGAAGTAAAACACGAGGTAACGAACACCCATGTTGCTGTCACAAGTCTCCACACAGCCCCCAGTTACTGTTGCAAGCCTCCACAGACCCCAACAGAGTTATTTTCCGTTGTCACAAGCCTCCACAAAGCCTAAAGTTGCTATTGCAAGCCTCCACAGAGCCCAACAACGCTATTTACTACTATCACAAGCCTCCACAAGGTCTCCAGTTGTTGTTGCAGGCCTTCACACAACCCCTACAACACTGTTGTTGATGTCGCAAGTCTCCACACAACATAATAACACAATCACAAACCTCCACAAAGCCCACAGTTGCTGTCGCAGGCCTTTACACAACCCCCACAACATCGTTGTTGATGTTGCAAGTCTCCACACAACCCAACAGCACAATCGCTCCACCCAGTCCACTATCGTAGGGCAGCAACAAAGGCAAAAACACCTATCGCAAGTACCCAACAACCCCCCAAAGGCTAATCGAAAAGAGAAACCCTAACATAGGGCATAAATCAAACCAAAAAACCTATACAAAGTAGAAACCCTATCGTAGGGCAAAAAACACAATGCAGAAAACTATCGTAGCATGTGAAGAACTGATAAAATCCCTATCACAACATGCAATAAAGGGAATAAGATCTAGAGGTGTTGATGAAGGAAGGAAAAAGAAGAGAATAGAAGGGACATCAAGATCTCAAAGAAACGAAGAGAGGAACCCTAGGGAGGTCGATGGATCCTCTTTGGCTCTGATATCAAGAAGAATTGTAGAAAGGAATTATTAAGCCTCATAATGAGAGCTTGGTAGATATATATAATAACTAATATGTGAATGGACATAAATGCCCTTACAACGAAAACAATAGAAAAAACAGAAATAAACTACATTATTTCCAATACTTCTATCCCACAATAGTTTCACAACATATGCAAAAAAGATCATTTCCACGCAAATACGTTTAGCATTATAAAACCAAATTACTTTGCATGATACACAAAAAATAGAATAGCTACTGATCAAGAAGCAATCATGTCGCACTGGTTGTCAATTGGGCAAGACATATTTATCCTATTCTATTAAAATACAGGTGTGGCTGTTGAATCCAAGAAGGCTTAAATATGGCTGATCCTCTGAAGATTGAGATCTAAGGATACACAAGAGTCTGACTAGCCTTACTAAGATAGTGAGGAAAAAAAGCCTTACTAAACCTCATCCACTGTCAAAAAGACCCCGGGATTCGTAAAACAAGATTTGAGGTCTTTTTTCCTCGCTATCTTAGTAAGTAAAGGGTTTCTATACACAAAAAACATGAACCAAACGTAGGATTGGTGGGATCTCTATCATCTGCATATCAAGAAAACCTTAGCAAGTGGGAGTTTTCTTGGTAGAAGAAATCTCGTATTGTTTTTTGGGCATTGCTACATATAATGTGCAGTTTTGTTTTAATTATAGTTGATTACTATTTCTCTGTGAACCATATATTTAACTGCTCCAGTATAGTCTACTGTTTTAATGAAGGTACCCGCATTTTTTTGGTGACGTATAAATATATTTCAAAAGAGCCTTGCTACAGTGACAAGAAATAACACTCGAAGTAGCACCGTGTGTGCAGAGAAACATCAATTTTCCTGGAGTGTATGACTCATATCTTGAGAAAAAAATCAATGGTTTTCTACACATTTTGTCCTCAAGTAGTGCTACTCTGAGTGTTATTTCAAGTCACTAACATTTTTCATTTAAAAATGAACTAATGAAAAGTAAGCAGAATCAAGATAGGAGACGTACCGTCAGCATGAGATGCCACATGCTAACATCATGAACTCCCTCAGAGACCACGAGCAAAACATTACAAATGGATGCCATGAAAACACCAAGCTAGAGCAATTCCTTGACAGAACTTCAAGAATTATAAAAATATACATACTTGTTTACTTGTTTATGTTAAAAGAGGAAGTAAAGAATGCAGTTCTTTAATCTTTTTAGCTACCTGAATACCCATCAGTTCATGAGCCAGGTCAGCAGACAAAACCTCGCCATTTAATAAAGAGATTGCTGATGAGCCATCAGGTCTCATCATCTCAGCTAAAACCGAAGGACTGAATATGGGCTGTGTAATAAATAAAAAATCTTATTATTGATAACAAACGGAACACATAAAACAAACAGCAAGAATATCTGTAATACAATAAATAAGGAACAAAAGATGATAAACCGGGCCAGCTAATATTTATCTTGTTTTTTAACTCTGAATGGGAGGCCTTCTTGACCTTCCATATTTTCTTTTCGAATGAAACTGCCACTATATTCACTTATATATATATATATGTATATAGGGGATGGTTCGGGGGACAATTAATTGTGACAAAATCTATGACAATGGTTTTTTGGTTTATATGAGTTAGAAGTTTCAGAATGGGCTGATTTTTTGTGAGGATGATCTCCTCACCATAGAGATCATCCTCACCAAAAATCAGCTCATTCCAAAAATTCTAACCCCATCAAACATGGTTTACAAAAAAAATGACAGTCCACGATTCTTCAACTTGTAAATTGGGGTTGGAAGTTTTACCATAGAGACCATCCTCACCAAAAATCAGCCCATTCTGAAACTTCTAACCCCATCGGAAGTGGTTTACAAAAACCATTGTCATAGATTTTGTCACAATTATTGTCCTATGAACCACCCCCATATATGTATATCTATATATATATATATATATATATATATATATATATATATGGGTCCCGTTCAGCAACAAACATTTTGGCAAAACATGGGTTAGAGGTTTTGGAATGGGCTGATTTTTGGTGAGGATGATCTCTACGGTGAGGAGATCATCCTCACCAAAAATCAGCCCATTCCAAAACTTCTAGCCTCAGTTTACAAGTTGAAAAATCGTAGACCGTCCAGTTTTTATAAACCATTTTTGATGGGGTTAGAAGTTTTGGAATGGACTGATTTTTGGTGATGATGATCTCCTCACCGTAGAGATCATCCTCACCAAAAATCAGCCAATTCCAAAACTTCTAACCCATGTTTTGAAAAATGTTTTGCCAAAATGTTTGGTGCTGAACATTTCCCTATATATATACACTGTATGACTATTAGTGGAGGGAAACAAGCATTACATATTTTCAAATTGTAGGGGTCATACATGGACCACAACTAGCTGACACTCATTATGAGTCTCCATTTGAAAAGAAAAGAAAACAATAGAAACAGAGCCGAAAATATGCCAGTAGAACTTCAAGAATTGTGAAAATGTAAATACAATGTTTACATGGACCACAAGTCTTTCTTGCTCTTCTTTTTAACAAGTGTTTCAATTTTGTATTTACAACTAACCAAGGTGCTCCATACTCGGCACAATAGTTACTTGAACATTTAGAACATCAACATTGTCAAGATACCATCAATACTTCGAGCGGACATGTATGAAACTCACAATTAGAAGGTCAATCTGATAAAGAAGGAATAAAAAAACAACGAAAATCCAGCAAAGGAACTAACCTACCGAAATATATCTGGAAAGAATATCACTATATCATCAATGAAATCTCATCACAAATGCTGGGGTTTTTTTTTTATCAGTCAAATGTTGGGGTTGGGTTGGATGGATGAATTTTGTTCCCAAGGCAATTCTATCCAAAGCAATTTTTTTGTTATTCCAAGTGCTCATATTTGCTCTTCCTACTTCAATTGTGACACTTATGATGTTCATATCCCTCTTTTAGAGATTTAAATTAGGGGTGCAACTTGGGTGGGGCCATCCCAAGCTAGAGACCTCAACCTGACATCTGGTTGGGCATGGGATAGGATTGAGATTTGAACTCGTAATGCATATTCATCTGTTTAGCTATAAACCTTGGCTCTTAAGAGTTACATAATTATTACATACAATCTAACAGCGAGTTTTGACGCACTCAGCCTTCAATGTGGGGGACAAAAGGCATACATCAAGTGGTGGAAAAACCCAAGCCACTATTTCTAATGTGGAGCTTGAACAAGAAGTTCAGAATATATTGAAAACAACCCTAGAAAAAACCATGTTTTTGGTCACCAATTATTATGCCTCTACTTAGTATCCGATCAGAAGTATATCTAGGGCAATCCACCCAATACCTGACTTGTGAGCCAAAACTTACTTTTTATCAATGCTTGTCAGATGAAAGTAAGTTTACTCAATTAAACATTTAGTGCACCGAATGAAATGCTTTAAATCCAAGTGAGAACACAAGATAAATTTTTTGTAAGAAATACCAATAATCCAAATATTACTGACAAGGCAGGAAAAAGGTCATTAAAAGGAAACCTGGGTATCAAGAAGTATAAGCCGCTCAGTAGAAATCCGTAGCTCAATACCAACAGTACAATGTCTTGCCATTGCTCTGGTTTCTTCTAATTGGGTTGCAAACGGGGGCAGCATACCTGCAAGTTAGCATAGCTAAAGTTATCTTATGGACGGTCACTTCACAAAAAATATTAGGACAAATTTGCACTAGAAATGAAAACAATACAGCTCATGGATTCAGTGCATAACAGTTCATCCTAACATCTTTCACTCTCAATAAATGACAAATTACAAGGTTTGTTGCCTATCCAGTGAAATAATGTGATGCAAGAGCAAGGCTGAGCTCAATTACCGCCCGTATCCACATGTCCATTTAGAGGTCCAATCTTACTATACTAGTGAACCCCGGAAGATACCAAATTATTTAGTTAAGATGATTTCCTTTTGTTTTTAACCATAATAGAGTAAACTTAGAAATTAGTTGATGTGTATTAGGATAATGCTTTTTTTATTAAAATTAGCTGAGTTAGGATAGAGAATTCTATGATTACAGATGCAATCTCTGATTTCAAGATGTGATAGCTAAAGTTAAACGGAAATTTATTTCTTGTTGATGTGAGATTGAAAACTAAGTGATGTCATACATCTTTGCTTTAATGGTGCTGATGAGATGACATCAAAATCCTAGTGCAGTGTTCATTATACACGATTATCTGTAATTCTAATCTGGTATCGGTCGTTCTGCATCAGATTTTTTTTTTTTTTTTTGTGGGTAAGCTGGACTTGAACTCATGACCTCAAAGTTGCATTGTATTAGAATCAGTATCGCTGTGCAAAAACTATAAAAACTTAACCTAAGTGCATAATAGCGATATCACCATCAAGAACCTTTTCTTAGACAGATGGGGTCGGCAACACAGAACATATATATATCCATTCATTTAATTAGATCTAGAGCCCATGTCTTCCACTAAGGCAAGTGCATTCAAATTATTCCTCAATACCCCAACTTACAACCTTTTTGGTCTTTCCCAAACCAATTCAAAGCCTTTTACTAGTAGGTTCCTTCTTGGTGGGGTTGTCACCAGTCTGAGTTGTACACTGCTAAACCTAGTTGATAAGTTCAAATAGAACAAAATTCATGACGAGAAAAGTTCAAGTATAGTTTGGGTTTTTCTTCCAAAATTTGGCAGAAAAAAGAAAAAGAGCAACCAATAATAGAAATCAAAGCTTGTTATAATATTTATTAAAAATATAATTATTCAACAGTTCACGAACAATTAGTGAATAATAAACTAATTCAACTTCGAATCTTTAAATTGCTTGATATATTACAAAATTTACTAAAAAAAATAATTAGAAATTCACTTGTAATAAGCAAACAATCAACGAGGGACTCAGACATATATACAGAATCCCATTTATTTAAAAGCAAAATAGTGATGCAGTAACAAAAAACTCGGTAGAATTAACAAGGTAGGGATCCAATTACAGGAAATCTGAAATCTGCCCAGTTCCAAATGACTCACTTTATTGTTGAGTCAACTCACCGAGTTTTAAAAAGGATAATTTCTCAAAACTTTCTCTAATGAGAGATTCTTACCAGATGAGCTTCCATCGAAGCCATAAACCTCGTTCAAGATTGTCGATTTTCCACTACCAGGAGGACCGATGACGCCAATCACAGTAAAATCAGAGTTTTCAGTCAGAAACTGCACAATGATTCCAGTTTTTTAGGGTTTTTTTTTTCTTAACAGAGACAGTAGAATAAAGAAAGAACAAAAGGAGGTGGAGAAACATACAGGGAGGATCCGATCGGTGTGAAAATCCCAAGAGTCTGAGAGAAGATTGAGAGATCCAATAGGAGGAAGACGAGATAGAAGATTTGCGGGAGATTCAGTAGAGCTGGATCCAGGTTTCGCTAACAGGATTTTTGGTGCAGAAGAAGCAACAGAAGCAGAAGACGATGGATTGGAGGAAGAACCAGTGTTCCCACTCGTTATTGCAGCCATTGATGTGATGGTGGCTCTGCAACTAAGTGACTCCCGCCAAAACCTTCTCTAAATTTGGCGAAGTTCTCTCTAAATTTGCACTAAAATGCTCTTGAGGACTGAGGTTGGCGTTGGGTTCACTCTGGTCTGATGCCTTGTTTTTAATTCGAAATACGGCAAAAATTCGAATTCTATACGATTTTGGATTGCAAAAATACGCAGCATACGCTTCATACGCGAATTATCCGTTTCATTTTAAAAGTTCGAAAGCCAAAAATTGGTGTGGTAACGAAGACATTGAGGTTATTATTCCATTAATTTTTAAAAGAAGACCAAAGTCAATGAAAATATCATCAGTAAACAAATAAATATAAAGGCCATGTCATTAAAAAATTTATGATAAAAGAGACATTAATCATGTAAGTAGGTGGATTCCTCCAAAAATTTAAAATATGATTATTTCAAAGTTGACTTATGTCACACGTCATAACTTACAAATTTACACTTTGCAACATATAATAAGTTATAGTAGCATTTTTTTTCCATTGAGTTTTATAAAAATTTATAAAAATCATAATATTTGTAAAAAAACATATTTTTTTCTTTTCAAACTTAAAATCCGTGAATTATTCAGAATGGTTCAATAATTCGAAAAATAATACTTCCATTGAAAAAAATAAATTTTTTTTGGATTTTTCAAGAATTAAATGAAAGATTACTAATAAGGGTTTGGTGTGGCATAATAAGTCTGTGTTGTTGCCTCTATTTTACAACTCAGACAAGTCCAATTTTACTTAGAATAATATGAACGAACTTGTTAAAATGAGAGTTGATTCATCCTATTTTTGAAAAACTTGAGCAATTTTCAAAAAACAAGAGGAGTATTCAACCGATTTGGATTGGTGGTGTGTTTTTGTTTTGTATTAATAGATGATATTTTTGAATTTCAACAATTAAGATTTTAAGATCATAGTGATTCAAATTATAAAAAATGATAATTATTTATGAAATATATCCGAACTCAACATTAGAATCCAAACCCAATCCGATGAATCGGATATAAGTTTATTCGACATATAAAAATAAATTAAACTTATATGTATATAAAGAGAGTTGCTACTGGCACCCAATTTCTTAATTAGAGTGTAATAAGTAAAAAATTAGGGTGTCATTAGCAACTCTTGAAACAAAATATACAACATAATTTAATTACTTGCTCACATTTTATTGGAATGAATCTTAGTATATCAGGACATGATTGATATAGAATCTGTAGAGATATTTTTTCTTGGCTTAACTTGAACAATTCAAATTGCTCAAATGAGGACTCTCTCTCCCCGTGAGTTGGGGTATCAAGATGATACCTACAAAATACCTCATGATGCTAAAGTTAGAATTGAAGTTGCAAAAAATAACAACTAATAACTTTTATCATCTTTCAAAGTTTTCTTTTTCCCTAAAGTCCTCTTTATTTATACGTCAACCCCTTTCCTTCACTGCCTCTTTAGCCACATCACCATCTTTTCTTACTCAAAGGGATTCAAGCTTATCATCGACTTATCCTTTTTTTTATTATAAATTCTTGGAATTGTTAATGAAAAGCTCCTATATAATAAAGAGTTTTTCTTTTATGAAAGAATGAGAGTGATACGGTCAATTACTCGAAGACTCTCAGGACATCTTTCCAATTTGAACTCAAAGATGATAGGACAACTCATCCCATTACTTTGCCTTGGTCTACCCCTCCCGGTATAGGTTGGGTAGATACTAGGGGTGCAACTTGGTACGGTTCAAACCAATAACTTTAGACTGGTTTGGTTCGATTTGGAACAAAATGCGGTTTGGTTCGAGTCTCGATTCAAGGCTTGTATAAAATCAAACCGAGAATCAAACCTTTAATGACTTAATAATTTTTCAGAGTTATAGAATAATGGGTTTTTTTTTATCTTACAGGTAGATTAATAACTTATTATATAATATTTCATGTTCATTATTAATTTTTTCATTAAAAATATGTTGTTTCTAAGAAGGTTTATAAGATATTGGCAACCCATAGAATCCAACCAAATCGACTTTAATTTAATTTGATTTGATTCGGTTTTATGAAAAATTCGATTTGTTTGTGATTCTTTTCTAGTATAACTATCTTATGTCGGTTCGATTCCAATTTAGCCCTAACCCGAATCAAATTGAACCAACTTACACCCCGTAACGGATATTCACCTCAATTCAACTACGACAAACTCCTTAGGTATTATAATCAGGGTAGTGCCGCCTCCGTACCTTACTTGGTCGTCAAACCATTCTCATATTCTGACACATGTAGGGTCTATATCCAATTCGTCTTTTACCCTATACAAAACTTATTAAGTAGGTTATTGGATCGGATACTTATCAAATCCAAACCTTCTATTCATACTGATATTTTTTTATCAGGTTTTGGGTCTAAATCAAACCGGATTCAATTAGCACAACAACATCAAGTTTGATGTATAAACATACAAACTATTGAAACTAGACCTTGGGTTGTTAATTAATTAACCAACAGCTTCTGTACGCCCCATGGTTTGGTTGAAATCAAAGATTCTCCATTGTAGCACATTTTGGGAATTTGGGATCCACTAACCCACTAACCCTTATTTGACTTTGTCTCGCTGGTTTATTGACTTTTTGGCCCTTTGAATATTTTTTTCCCTATAAATGACGCATGGAGTGATGATTATCTTGTTTTAAAGTACGAAAGCTTCTAGATAAATTTATGAGTCCCCCTGACCTTCCTAAGGGCTATGCTTTAGGATTGTTGAGAAAAAAAAATTATTTTTCACTCTTGAATTTCATTTTTAAGTTTTAATAAAAATTCAATAGTCGTCATCTTTCAAGATCTTGGATCTAATTCAAAAGAATGAATATTTTTTTTTATCTGAGTTTTTCGATGAAGTTCAGAGGGTCGTGCTGGATTTCTCTGCTGTGGTAATCTATTTTAGCAAAACGACACGAAGTAAGGCTCAAAATCTTACATATATCTAAAATAATCTATCTAGAATTCTAAGAAATAAATTAATATTTTTTATCTTTTAAAATTATATTGATAAATAACAAAATATCCAATATCTCTTGATTTTGATATTTAATTTATAAAAAATATTATAAGTTCAAATAGTATTGGAGTACTAGTATTGCTTGATACATAGAATTAGAACCAATATGTACGCCAACAATGTTAGGAAAACAAGTTTTTTAATTGGCATGTTTAGCGAAGATTAATTACAATCCCTATTAGAAGAACACAAATTGATCGCTCTAGAAGAATTAAAATAAATTCTAAAAGAACATGGATTAAAATGGATACAAACAATTTTTTTTTATTTTTTATTTATCAATAATGAAATTTATGTATAACGTGGTCGAAGATGACCAATTAAACAAGAACATGGACATAATTAAGGAAAAGAAATACTACAAGACATAATTAAGGAAAAGAAATACTACAAACCCAATCCCATCTAGCAACAAAATCATCGAAAAACACTTTGCTGAACTCATTACACCTTACACCATAAAAAAAAATTACAAGAAAAGAGTATTCATAGTTACATTTAAAACTAATGCATCAACTCTCTTGCCATCAAAACACCTAATGCTCAGCACCCTCCAAATACCCCAACAGATTGCAAACCAATCTCCAAATCACTTTCTTAGCATCAAAGAAAGAGTTGCCCCACTCCTGCCACGATTGGAACAATGACGAGACAAAATCATGGGGACAACCCTCCAGACCAAACCAATCGAGGAAGTAACACTAGATTTGTCTCAAAAATGCAGAGTGGAGAAGCAAATGGTCAATGGACTCCTCATTCCTTAGGCAAAGGAGGCAAATGAAGAAAACCACCTTTGAAGGAACTTTCTACCCCACACCTCCTTTTTCTAAAAATGGAATCTACAACCACCAAAGTATCATATAAAGAGCTCATAGACGACAACAACAACAAAAAAAAAAAAAGCAAACTTGAGCAACTAGCCACCCCAACACCGCCCGTCTCTTGCTTTCGGTGGACACAGTCACCTCTTCTAGACATTGTAACAGAAGTGTCACCCCTTCCAACTCCCAATTTCTATGTTCCTTTTGAAACCAAGATCACAACATAAGGAAGGAGTACATGGGTATCCCCCTCTTTGTGGATGACAGAAACAGTTGAGGGAACCACGACATAAGCAATATCTCCCAACACCAAACATCTTCCCAAAATTGAACTCTTCCCCCCCCCCCCTCCTCTCTCTCTCTCTCTGTCACCTACCACAAATTTGATTCTCTTGCAGCATTCAAGCGGAACTTTAAGAATCTCATTCCAAACCCACAACCACAACATAGCCACGTACACTTACTTTCCCACCTAAAAGACTACCACAAACTTCACTTCCATGACCTTCCTCCGCAAACTATTTACCTCAACGCCACATCTCCACAGCCATTTCCCTAACAACAACGCCTGGTTCATCACACAAACTTTCAACAACAGAAGATGTGCCTAAGAAAAATATTGAATGGAGGCATAAGATTCATTCAGAAAACTCCAAACCTTTAGACGAGGTTTCAACGATAAGGGGACAACAATGAGTGATAGTAACCAACAAGAACCATATCTGATCGATTTAGTTCCATATCAACCTTTTACGATTAAACTTGAACCAGTAGGAAATAGAACAGCATATCATATTCTGATTTTAAAAGAGAGTAAATCCAGAGACTCTTATTGTCAATCTCAGTTTAAGCAACAACAACAGCAAAACCTTATCACAAAGATTTAGAGTGCGCTAAACAATTCATGTTCCTCCATTCCACTCTGTCCAAGTCTCCAGACTTGATTTACGCAAAAACTGGAATTACTCTATTCTTACTCATCATGAGCAAGATCTTATAAAGGTAGATCTTCCCTCCAAGAAATTCATACACAATGACACATCCAATAGTGTTATGGTATCATTCCAACATCAAACACCTTAAAACATGTATCCCTATTGTAAACATGAACAGGTAACCAAAGAAACAAGGGAAGTACAAGAAGTTAGATTATAATAACTAGTAGCGCCTCGTACAAATGCAAGCATGCAAAGTGGGCAGAGGGGTGAAGCCTCAAGTTTTCTATTAAAATGGTCATTAACATACAACTACCATTTCAGATGAATTGAATTAGGTAAGAAATTTCCTAATCCCTTGAGTTTGATCCTATTTATCAAGCCAACAAGTTCATACCCATTTACAGTAAATGAATAGAATGACAAAATACAAAGAAAGATGATCTCAACTCAAAATGGATGGAATGGCTTTAAAATCGAAAACCTGGTTCGGACTTTTGTAAACATGCTCAGTTGTCAGTGCTTGCTCATGGTTCGACCTCATAATGATAAACATAATGGGGCGGAGAAGGGGAGCTGAGTTCACTCATCGAAGGTGTGGTTATGTGAGATTGATTCTTGTCCACTCTAACTTCTCCCATTTCCAAATCCTCAAATGATCGGAATATCGGGTGCAAGTATGCATCGGACAAGTAAGCCCTTAAGTTGAGGTTGGGTTCTGAAGCTTGCTCCAATTTGTCCTTTTCCATGGCTTCCTGAAAATTTTGAAAGATATTCTAATATTAAAAAAGAAAGAAACGAAAAGCTTGATGTGCAAGAGATACCCATTTCAAAGCCTTTGTTGAGGAACAAACAACAGAAATATTTAGTAATAAATTACATTTCTCAAGGCACAGTAAAGTTTAGAGGTACTTTTGTGCTTTTAGCATTTTGTATTTTTAATGAGGTAACAAAAAAAATACTTTTAAAGGATAACTAGAGTTTGCCCTTGCCTACGGCACAAGCATCCTCTATAGGGTTTAGGGAGTGCAAGGAAAAACAATAAATTTAGAAGGGTATTATTGGTGAAGGGGAAAATAGGATAAACAATATAAAAGGTTGTAGGGGTATTTTTGGAGAGGGATAAAAGAGAAAAGACAATGTAGTTGGGGGTATTCTTGAGAAGGGGAAGAAGAGAGAAGACATAGGAGGAGAGACAACATTCTCGAGAAACGTTGTGTATGGGGTTATAAATCTTGAGACAAAGGATATTAGAATTTGCTTGTGCCAACGTCACAAGCATCCTCTTTGGGGTTAAAGAATAAAAAAGGAGAGATAATAAGAGGGTTATTATTAAAATATATATTTGGGGGTTAATGGGTAAAAGAGGAAAAATTATAATGTTAGAGAGGGATTATTACGAAAAGGGGGAGAATAGGAAGTACAATAAATTTGGAGGGGTAAATATTGGAAAGGTTAGTAGAAGAAAAAGAATAAAGTTAAGGGAATTTTTTGAAAAAGGAAGAAGATAAGGTAAAATCTATCCTCAAGATACGTCGTTTATAGGGTATAAATCTTGAGACAAAGAGGGTGGGACCCACCGTTGCATTTTATTATACAGATTCATGCCTAGTATACCAACCAAGTTGCCTCGCGAACTACCACTATCAGACTTTTTTGAGGAATCTTTATTGAGATTCTCTAGAATTTTCATCTAGAAAAATAAAGTACAGCATATCTCGGAATGTTTTATAGATATTACCTCTAGTGGGTACTTTCTGAATGCAGGTTCAAAACGGTTCTTGCAGTATTTGTGGAACCACAATGTTAGTATGGGTAGTGCAGATAGTAAGGGAGTCGAGTTTGCAGCTTTTTTTGTGCTGAGAAGACCGAGCAGAAGAAGTTGAGATATCAACAAACTAGCAACTATGCGGCTGTGAACAAGTGGCCAAAATGCAGCAACGCTCTCATATTGTTGATTATAGACATTAATTACCTGGAAAACACAAAAAATAGCTATAACTCCACCTAGAATTTTGAAGAAAAACACTTTCCTTATTAAGTAAGATTTTAAGCCTTACTAAGGGTCATTTTGCTCAAATGGATTACCACATTGGCAATCCAACACCAGTTCTCTAGATTTCATGAAAAAACTCAGATCCAAAAAAAAAAAACAAATTTTTTTGGCTTCATCCAAGGTTTTGGAAATGGACGGCTACCAAAGTTCCACAGACCTCCAAAATTTAAAACTAAAATTCAACAGTGAAAAATAACATTTAAAAAAAAAAAATTCAAAGTTGATAGAATTTTGTCCTCTACAACCCTGTGGCATCGGATCATGTTTTTAGATGCCACAAGATGAGATCAACAACCCTTAGTAAGAGTTGAAATCTTACGAAGTTAGTAAGGATAGTCGGACTCAAATCTGAAAAGGTAAGCGAAAACTGAAAGTATACAATGAAAGCAAGGGGTACAGACCTGATGACGATAAACAAGATAAGCGAAGCCAAAGAACACAAGTATAAAGGGAAGAAGGATTGGAGTGACCACAGCATATACAATTCCGAGAAGGAAGTATAGTTGGAGTGTTGGGAGAGTCTCTGGGAGCCCAACACTTCCGGGGTCCATCGCTTTTTCTCTGTCTCTTTCTGTTTTCACTAGGAACATGTTTTTTAGATGAAATATGACAAGTGGCTTCAATCGAAGAATCTCACTTGCGATGCCGGCCCATCCATCAACCATTATATATGTAATAAAGAAAGTAGCTTTCATTGGTATTGATACTCCAATGGTTCTAGGGATCCTGTAATAAATAACAAATATATTAGCAATTTGAATTGGAGGTGTGAACGAGAATATCATGGCAAGAGGAAATATAAGGTAACTCCTTGGGTGGACTGTAAAAAAATAGAAAAAAAAAAGTTCATTTAGAAATTTAATAAAATTGAACAAAGACTAAGTAGAAGATTTTTGGCACAAAAATGGGAATCAGTCTTCATAATCACCCAAACAAACGGAACTTGATTTGGTTCATTTGGTGTCAAACATCTTCTTGGAGTTAAAAAATGAAACGGCAAAGAGGCAAAAATTGCACACAAGGCTTTAAGTGGTTTGGCAGTGTGCCAACTTCCATGGATCAGAACAAGAACAATCACTATTTTCTAAAAAGTTTTAAAGCCCTAGAGATCTCTATTTATAAAAAGGGAGTAACTAGAAAATGTAAATCTCCCCAAATAAGAAGCCCGCTAAAAATAGAAAACCCTTATGAAAATATTACACAATTGCCCTTTTTGTAACCCTAAAAAATTTGGGTTGGGCGGAGGGGGCACTGCACCCCCACAACTCTGCATAGTGCCAACATAATACAAGACATCTCATACACAACACTTGGTTAGGCCAACTAATTTCATTTAAAAAAGATAAAAATTGAACAGAGGCCAAGTAGGATATTTCTGGCAAAAAAATTGGAACCAGTGTTCATAATCATTAGAACTTGATTTGGTCCATTTGGCATTAAATATCTCCTTAGTTGGGCCAATTAAATTCTGGGCCCCCTCCCCCATTTTCTTCTATGCATGTTAGTTACATGGGAATCCAAGCAGCTCTATGTAACAGAAACACTATTTCTTCAAGTAGAATTTGAAAAAATTAATATGGATATCTAAAACACATTCTTACTAAGCATGTTTAGGCCTACTTCCTTTTGGGGCATTTTGAGTAGACGGCATGAGCAAGATTGAGAAAAGGTGATGATCGAGGATTTTTTTCCTCTTCTTTTCTGTTCTTCTTTCTTACTATTTTTTTTCTTCTTTCTCAATGAGAGGGATATAAAAATGTGAGTGGGATGATGTGATTTGTGTGAAAACACATTCTCTTAAAAAATACACACAACAATAATTTTGTTATACCTTCGAAACAAAATAAATAGCACCTATCCCAACAAGCCCCTTATTGATAATAAATTCACATGTTTTGATGCAAAGAGATTATAATCCACCATATTAATGTTGAGAACTCCGTGCTTCATTTACAAATAGAACATAACAAAAAGCTAGCAGTAATGTGGGCCCATTATTAATTGCAATGGCAGAAAGAATCATAATTCAAAGGGATATAGAATATTACTGTGTGGGTGATTGGTGAAGGAAAGAATGAAGTTGCTCAAAAGCTGTTCCAGCCACTATGCTTCCTAAGAACACGTTGACCAACATGAAATAGTAATATTTAGCTGCCGACTTTCTTTCAAGCACTGATATCGACAAATGCCCCTCAACTTTAGACATAATCATCAGAACTGTAGGAAGAATGTACATAAATATTTTGAGAGCTAGACCCGGAAGGAAACCCTGGAGGAATGACTTGATCACCTTCCTACACGATTAATATAAACTGTCAATGTTAGTAAAATTAATGGAAGCCAAGTATATACATTTGATTGATTTCCTGTTCAAAGAAAATTTTCATTTAAATGCTACTGAAATGAATGAACAACCATCTATCAAAACAAAAACAAAAAAAGATACAAATAAAAAGCATGACCAACCCATTAAAGGTAAAATAATTATATCAATCTGCAGAGTGCAGACCATCTAGGCTTTTTCAAAACATGTGATCATTTTTTAATGGATATGAGATCCCCTCACAAAATGGGAGATCAAATCTTATGGTAGAATTACATGGAAAAAAAAGAGTAATGTCTTCAAGTGATAAATAAACATCTATATGATGAGACAACAAGGTTGTCCCCCCTACCCCTCATGTTTGTCTCAATCTTTATCCCCACCATAAAGTAAGTATCTCGAGGAAAACTTTAAATTTGTCTTCTCTTCTCCTCCTTTCCAAGAATACCCTCAATTTTATAATCTTTTCTCTTCTAATCCCCTTTCCAAAAACACCTGTTCAACTTTGTATATTTTGCCTTTCCTCTTTTCCCCATTTCCAATACCACGCATGAATTTTATTGTATTTCTTCTTTTATCCCCTTAACCCCAAAGAGGATGTCTATGCCATAGGCACGGGCCAACTCTATATATACACACACACACACATAAGTAAAAAACAAATATTTTCCAAAATATGGGTTTGAAGTTTTGGATTGAGCTGTTTCTTTGTGAGGATGGTCTCTATGATGAGAAGATCATCCTCACAAAAAACCAGCCCAATCTGAAACTTCTAAATTAATCAAAAGTGGTTTACAAATTATTGGTAAAAAATCGACGGTCCACATTCTAAATCACTTTGATGGGTTAGAAGGTTCAGATTGGGCTGGTTTTTTGTGAGGATGATCTCTACATTGAGCTGATCACAAAAAATCAGCTCAATAAGAAACTTCTAACCCATATTTTAAAAAATGTTTTTTTACATATGTTTTTTACTTATGTCCCTTGAACGCTCCATATATATATATATAAACGGGCTCATAACTGATAAAAACATTAATCAAAAAGCAGAAAACAACAAATACATTATATTACCCCTCATGAATCTGACAAAAAGAGTTAAGAGGGAAACAAGTGTAGTTAAAGCTTTGTCTAGGCATTGCTAAGGCAATTGCCTACCCCAGACAGGACCCTTAGCACTTAGACCAGCTCCTAAGAGGGTAGCAATAATCAAGTGGTGTCTTAGGCGTTAAAGAATTGACCTGGGCGTTGCATGCAAGTGCAACTTAACGTAGAGTATCTTCTACACACCAGTGAATTATTACAGCCCCAATAAATGTTTTTTATGGATAGTTACATAGCACAATGATTTGGAATAACTACTTTGTAACAGGTCTCAGTAATTCAATATAACATGTATAAATAATATAGAATTATTGTTTGAAGGTAAATAAAATACTCAATAATTATTAAGGAGAACTACTTACAATTCTATGACTGGCCTTAGGAAAGGAGCAACTCTTTCGAGACCCTCGAGATTTGCAAGTGATTGTACAAAAGCAATGGGTATCATGTAAAAGAACACCAAAGCAAAGACTGACAATGATATTATAAGCTTTCGAATACTTAGAGAAACAAACGGTATAGCCAGATTTTGCCAATACACATCACGAGGTTCCGGGGCCCAATAGGTTAACCATAATGTAGGATTTTTGCTTTGTTGTGTTTGTGCGCATACAGCGGCTCCCCACCGTGAATCAAATGAAACAAAAGCCACTGGCAAAATGGATTTTGGATCCTTAAGAATCTTCTCTCGCTCGGATGCTATCTGAAACACGGTGTAAGAATAGAACGTATATATTTTAGAGCATCTCAACAAAGAAAATACTTACAATAAGATTAGAGAGATTCTATTGGCACACCAACTTTTGCTAATGACACCCCAATTCATAAGTAAATCACAAAGGAATTAGCACACATCTTGGGGTGGCATTAGCAAAAGTAGGTGAGGCAATAGAAGTTCTCTAAAATTACCTTTGTCCAAAACCAAGGTAACTCGAGCATACATTAATCCAAGAGTTGGTATGCATATATAAGATAGTGGAGGTACGCAAATTTAAGTAGAAATCTAGGAAGAACATACAAAACATGAACGGCTTCCGGTTACACAACAGTTACAACTTACCTTATTATCAAGCTCCTTTATCTGTTGCTTATAGAAGTCAATAGAATCCACCTTTCCACCCCAAAGCCCAAGAAATCCTTTCTGAAAGAATAAAAATATAACAAAGTATCAAATAGAAATATTCTTAGTTCAAATGTTCTTATATTATTATATGGCTTTTGAGCGTATTTGGCATCCACATTGACTGGTTTCTACAGTTTCAGTGCTATATGATAAGCTACCTTTCTAGTCGGTCTTTTGTCTGGATGCCTTTCGAACTTAATCTGATTATAATCCAGCCAATTTTGGAGTCTATCCCTTTGCCTTCTAAGTTTAGCAAATTTGTTTGCATTGTAAACAGCCTGTAATTATAAAAGTTAACAATCATGATTATTATTATTATTATTATATATAAACCAATGCATTCTAATAAAAGGAAAAAAAAAAGAAGAAGAAAAATTGACTAAACTTAGAAGAATTGCAGTACCTGGTGCCCAAGATAATGGTCGGGGTGGTTAGTTTGGAAGAATTGGTCAACACTTTCTGATATTGAATGGCCAGCTACATGTGGGATATTTCTAACTACTACCTGCAAAACTATAGCACTTTCCGTGAACTTCAAAAAGTTAATTAGAACATTAAATTTAATAGCATAAACCCATTTAAAGACTAATATTGAAGAAATATCTCAACAAGGATTCATTCTTTTATTATATTAAGCAATCATAACAATACGGAGAACATTGGGATGGGTTGACCCACTAAACCGCCAGATAACATGTATTTGGGGTCAGCCGGGTCAAATCCACAGAAAGTGAATTAATCCAAAAGATAATCTTCCCAGAAAACTTGCGATAAAGAATTAATTTTGCAAAGAAGTTATTCTAGCTGAAGTTGCATCCCTAAGCACCCTTAAATTCAATCTCAACTTCGAAGAGATGGAGCTATACAAGTACATTACTATCCTTTCAATAACCAGAGTGCGTAATTTCTTCCGGGGACAACATAAAGCTATAAACCTTCATTGGTGCTCACCGTGAACTGATCCACCCGTCGATGTTGGGAAGCTAGATAATGTAACCTCATAAATGCTACTCTATCATATTCCTTATAGAGCATGTAGCAAGTCCATATTGTGAACAAGTATGCCATTGATATGTGAGCCCAAAACCTGAAATTCAACCAAAACAATCCTTCTCTTGAAACAAATCTCTACATCATTTACAATACAATAGGTAGCATATGATTGCATGGAAATGCATTTGAAAATTGGCCATGGAAAAGAAACACCTAAGCAGAATATGGCGAGACTAAATGGAAGATATAATGTCGAATGTTGAAAATAAAGGAGAAACTAATTGAAGACAGTGGAATTTATTGGTGTAAAGTGTGCTGACGGTCAAGGACTCTCATTGGATTCAACCAAAAAATTTATCATTGGATGTCTTAGACATTGTGCTTAAGAAGAATTATGAACTCAAATATGCCAATTTCTCAAATCTAAAAAGTACACTACCACACCTTTGAGATGTTTCACTAATATAAATCAAGAAGTATAAAAGTTTTAACCCTCAAGCCTACAAACAAATTTTTGTTACCAAGGCAAAGATCAGTTATAGACAGAGCAAAAAGACTAATCCCATAAATTATGAAAAATCAAACCAATTAAATTGAGAAAAACAAAAGATTCCATTTTTTTCTTACCCATTTGATACAGGCACTCTGACATTTATAATGTGTGAAACAACAGGATAGACTATGTTTACAAGTTAGATTCAGTTCTCACTTACACATCTATGTCAAGGAAAGACCATATTTACCAGGTTTGGAGTAACTGCCATTGGTTGATATATGATCACAGGCAAATGAATGACGTGGTTTTATTCTCATGAAATAATTTCTACGTTGTCCATAGAGATTTGAGTTTATTTATAGAGTTTAAATGAAAGGGAAATAATAAAAATAAAGTTTGATTGATCCAAAACATGGCTGCATGTCAAAGATTCTGACTTCTCTAATGTAATGTAAGTATGTAACTATCTCATGATATAAGGGAAATGTAAACTTACTTTTCAGACTTAGGACGGACATTTGATATTGACAGCTTATCAATGTCACTCACAACAAGTTCTTTTCTTAAGAAAAATAAAGTCCCACCCGATACATTGACTGGTATGAGCACTAAGAGCGCAAGGATTGTTATTGGTCCGAAAATCTTCAGGCTGCCACACACACACACACAAAAAAAAGGAAGGCAAAATGATTTAGAACCAGAATAAAGTTACTTTACGGTACAAAAAAAAAGAATGAACACCAATATAATTTCAAGCTAGGCTAACTAAAAGCTAAAGAAACTATCTAACCATCCTGGAAATTCAAGCATTAATAAGCTATTTCTAGTAAAGCAAAAAAAAAACTTCACAACTTGCATGCACAAACTCCCTTTAAGTGTACTTGAAGAGTTCAACATAAACCGGTTAAAGATAGAGAGGAGGTTGAAGCCCCAACAAAGGTAATTTGTAGTAATATTTTGATTGCTAAGGAACTTAAACTTTATAAGGCGAAATCCCGTTCTTAAAAAAACCCAAGGTGGGGGCTAAAACCCTATACAAGTTCCAGTATCCAAGAACCGAAATCACATTCTTAAATATCCAGTGTGTGTGTGTTGGGGGGGGGGGGGGGCAAAACAAATGGAGCACATGGAAATTAACAAAAAACTGACACAAAATACTTGTATATAGGAAGGTAAATTTGCATACATAAGAAGGAAATGGAGTGTAGGGAAACAACCAAAATTGTCTAATTCGTATAAAAGATGAATACAGGTATTTGACAATTCTCAGTGATTTCTACTGTTAGGAGGTTTGAAAACCAGTTCACATCACTTGAAGCTCCATTGAAACTCAAGCTAACACAGAAAAAAAAAACTAAATTTGAAACCAACCAACCACACTCATATCTTCGTACGAAGGAAAAGTCCAAAAACAAAGAACCAAAAAATTCAAATACCCAAAGTTGTAAATTCACATAAGTGAGAAGGAACTAATCAGCAAAAATGTCACAAAATTGCCTGATTCATAGAGAACAAGAATACATGACAACAATTCCCAGGATTTCCACAAATCAGATGCTTGAAATCCAGTTCACATCAACTGGGCCCCCCCCCCCAAAAAAAAAAAAAAAAAAACTAATTAATTAATTAAATTCTTATATTCGGCTGCAATTTTCCATATTAAATTTTGTAAATTTAGAATCAACGAAAGACACCCATATCCTTGAATCTCAGAAATCCCATACTAAAGAGCAGGAGAGGGTAAAAGAGCAAAAGGGTATCAATAAATTTCAGTGCTTCCCACAAATGAGAGATTAAAAACCCACCAAAGCTTGAGTTCCACAAGAACTTCAACTCTCATTACTAAATTCTAGAAATTTGAAACCAAAAAACCAACAAAAATCTAAGTAAGATGGGTGTGGATAATTCTCACCCACTTCTACTCTCAGAGATTCCAAAGCCAGTTCACATCAATTGGGTTTCAACTAAAGCTTTAGCTTTCACATTCAACTAAAATTTCCCATTAAGAACCCCGACAAACCTTACCCATATCCACAAAACCCAAAAAACTAAAAAATTAAGAGAAAAAAGGGGAAATTTTCACATACCCAAGGATGTAAATTCGAAGAAAAACAGCGGAATCGAGGCCAGCATGATCAATGATCTCAGACTCAGACATACGGAGGGCTTGAGGCATCCAATTGAGGAAGGTGAGGTAATTCATGAAATTGAGATTGACGAATCTTCCTACAAGATTCCCTCGAGATGAGTGTCTTGGACTTTTTCTGGTTCCAGTGATGTACCATTTGGGGAAGTAAACTCTGTCATTGAGAGGTTGGAGTCTTAAAAAAGCAAAAGCAAGCAAGAAAGCAAACGCACTCAGTATGTTTATGAAGGCTGAGACACCTATGTCTTGCAGAGACGCCATTAAAGAGCCCAAACAGAGAGTAAGAGATAGAGAGATGGGTGAAGAGAAGTTCAAAACTATTTAAAGGGTGGAGAGAATAACTGAAGAAGAAAAGAATATTGTAGATAGTGGAGATGAAATGGCTTTTGTTTTTTTCCCAGCACTGGCAGTGCAGAGAGCGACCTTTTTTATAATTGTTTTTTTCTATTTAAAGGTGGTGGTGGCTGGGAGGAAGTGGTGGCGCCGCTTTTTCAGAGAGAGAGAGTATGCGAAGAAGAAAAGAATGTAGCAGTTTTAGTGGAGGAAGAAATGGCTTTTGGTATTCTCCCAGCACTGGCAGTGTAGAGAGAGAGAGAGAAAAAAAAAATTAGTATTGGTTTTTGCTTTTTTTTTTTAAAAGGAGGTGGTGACGGCGGAGGTGGTGGTGGTGGTGGCGCTGCTTACTTTGTTCTAGCGTTTTTGCGTGTACTGTACTCCTTACTTTGGATTTTCTAAAGTGGTCCTCTCATAGGTCACGTGATCACAGAGTTTGCAGTTTAGAGTTCAAGGCTTGCACGGAGTATGAGAAATGGTTGTCAAATGAGAAATTGCCATGTAAGAGTATTACCATATATTCATGGTTACGGGACCGTGAGAGTAACGCTCGTACTTTAGAGAGTTAATAAGCGAAATATTCGGCGAAAAATCGGCGGAGAGAATATAAATACTTCAATGAAGGAAAGTATACGGTGTAACTTCGTTGGATTCGTATTCATCCGATCCCCAATATAGTAAGGATACTCGGAAAGAGTTTTCACCTTTTTTTCAACTGATCTGTTCGTTGGACACTGAGAGTCCGCGTCGTTGGACAATGAAGTGTCCAAAACAAGAGACTGCGAGTGAACGCGATTGGCGTGGGATGCCTATGAGTCGGGTTATCTAGAGTAGAACGTGGTTGGACCTATTTTGGTCCATAGAATGGATATAATATAATAGAATCGTGATAATGACTATCACGTGGCAAACTCAAGCGACAATCTGACGTGACAAATTCAGGAATCATAGATGTGCACTCCTCTGGATACACATTTGCATTTTCCCATAAAAAGTGTATCTCAAGGGAATCATGTATCCCGAGAAATGCATATGTACGATACCCCAACTTGTCACGTCAGGTAATTGATTGAATTTCCCACATGGGGTAGTTAGATTATTAGTACTCAATAGAATAATCAAGATCTGTTGATTCTTATCCATTCCTTTTCCTTTGAAATATTAGGAAACCTCCACGTAAAAATGATATGATGATCTAATTAACATAGAATTAAAATGAATTATGATTAGAAAAGATGAAAATTTATTATCAAAATTCATGCATGGAAGTCTTATTTATAGATTTTGGGACTTTCTTGTAAAATTGTTCACATTCATAGTTGTATTTCAATTGTTTATGCATACTTAGATGTCATATTTCGAAATTGCTTCTTAGTGTGTTTTGACACACGTTGTCTCATATATTTAGCCATTATAAATGAGGATCCTTTGATTTTGTGTCCTCAACTCTGACATGAGTCCGATTTTGAAGCGATAACCTACTTCAAATTTTGAAGGAACTCACCTCATTACAAGACATGTACAATTTGAATTTATTTAATGCCCCCTACATTTTCACCCAAATTTGAAACACCTCCTTGAAAATGCCACATGTAATCCAATGGAGAGGGTCCTTCAAAATTTTAAAGCGGGCTAACCGCTTAAAAATTTCCCTTTGACACACCTTTTTTTGTTTGCATGCCCCACTATCATACTCCTTTGGTGTCGCATCATGTGTTTCAATGGTTTTAAGAACAATAAAAATAAAAATAGGATTTTTAGAAAACAAAAAATGATTGAATTTTTGGTAAAATCTTCAAAATTTCCTATGATGAATTAATGTTAGGTTGAAAACGATGAATTAAAGATAATATTAAATAGATCACAATAATCTATATAATAAAATAGGGCCCACTTTACTATGATTTTGTAAGGGAATAAATGTCCTAATTCTCATTCAACTACAGTTGTGGGGTTCACCCTATTAATTTTATTGCCTTTCATTTTTCATCCCTTAAATTTTATTGTCTTTTCTCTCACCCTCACTTTTTTCAATAATATATTTTTAATTTTATTATATTTTATCTTTCTTTTTTTACTTTTTTTTTAATAATTTCCCTCTAACTTTATTATCTTTCCTCTTTTAACTCATGTTATTATCTTTTCTCATCTCTCCCTTTCTTAACACTACCTCTCCAACTTTATTATTTTTCCTTTCTTAACCTTAAAAGAGAATGTCCTGTAAAGTGATTGATTTTAAGAAGAAATTTTCAATCAAGAGTTTTAGGTAAAAGTTTAAGACGTGATCATCTAGATCATTAATATTAAGAGAGCTTCTATTAGCACACCAACTTTTACATACAACCTACCAATCTATGGTATTAATTTTAAAATGATTGGTGTGTTGTGAGTGAAATTTGATGTGCCAATATAATTTCACAATCTTTATTTTTAAATTTAAATAAATTAGTCAAAAGTAAATGAGTCCGCCTAGTCTTAACCTCTTGGCATCCAAAAACATGATCTGGTATTTCAAGGTTTGTAGAGGATGAAATTCCATAAATTTTGAATAATAAAAAAAGTTATTTTTTCACCGTTGAATTTCATTTTTAAGTTTGAGAGTTATGTGGGAGTTCGGTAGCTGTTCATTTTCAAAACTTTGGATCTAATTCAAAAGATATATGTATTCTAATGTCTAATACCTCATAGGGATGTTAGCATTTTTCAACGCTTTGTTTTTTTCAATAATACCATTATTCATTTTGTCATTTAGTAAAAAAAATAAGGATATATTAATATTTTTACATAATAAATACTTATTTATGTAATTAATACTTGTCTCGTTCATAAGAAATGCTAAGAGCATTTAATCTTTAGAATTAAATATCTTGTTGCAATAAATGATTTGACAATCAATGCAACCAAGCATTTATCGTGTAAAATACCAACATACCCCTATTTATTTTTATTAAAAGACAAAATGAATAAGAGTATTATTGAAAAAATAAAGTGTTGAAGAATGCTAACGTCCCAATAAGGTCTTGAATGTTAGCATTCCCCTGTATATATATATGGGAAGCGTTCAGAGGCCTTAAAGAGAGCTAAACATTATGTCAAATATTTTTCAAAATAAGGGTTAAAAGTTTCAGAATGGGCTGATTTTTTGTAAGAATGATCTATATGATGAAGAGATCATCCTCACCGAAAATCAGCTCATTCCAGAACTTCTAACTCTAGTTCAAAAGTCAAAGAATTGTGGACCGTTCGATTTTTGTAAATAACTTTTAATGGGGTTAGAAGTTTTGGAATAAGCTGATTTTTTGTGAGGTTGATCTTCTCATCATAGAGATCATCCTCACCGAAAATTAGCCCATTCTAAAACTTCTAACCCATACATTGAAAAAATGTTTGGCTATCTTTAAGACCTCCGAACGACACCCTATATATATATATTATATATGGAGAGAGGAGGGTGGTATATGAGTTTTTCGATGAAACTTTGAGGGTTGTGGTGTTGGAATTTTGATGTGGTAATCCCTTTGAGTAAAATGACCCTTAGAGCAACACCAATGCAACACCCTCTACTCATACTTATAAATGAGTCTTTTAAGTATTGTGGGTATCTATGTGATATGCATTCTAATCGTGATACTCATTAATTGTTTAATAATTTTTTAATTTAATTCAGATTTAAAACTTTTAGAAATTGATTTATTTTCAATATAATTACTTGACTTTTATCCCTCAAAGAAGGATTGGTAACCAACTGGAAGTACCTTTTCTTGATATCGAAAATGTCCAGACCAAAAAAATGATGAGGGATGGGAATTGAGTCGGAAACACTTCTTTTGGACTCCACTACACAAAATAGGAGTTAAGAGGAGATGGGGATTGCGTTGGAGTTGCTCTTAGTAAGACTCAAAATCTTACTATGATATTGGAGACAAAGTCAATAGGTCTCACTTTTGTCGGATGAATCATTTAGAAATTGAAGCCCGCTAGGCGTCATTAACGCATTGATGAAAGGAGGGGGCCCACGACATTGGCATATACTTTGCTAGAAGCCCTTGGCATCAAGTAATGTATTCTCAAGATTTTAAGGATGTTTTTGGTGTCCTTTGGGAAATAAAAAGATTTATGTAAAGTTTTTGGATCCCAAGGAATTATCCATCATGGTAACATCAAACTATATGTTTAAAGGGTGGAGCAAATTCTCATGTTGCGCATTCGAGGGTTGGTTAAACGCTTTTATGTTGACTCTTTGCATCGAAGTGGAAATTTAGTGCTCGATGACAAGTGAATCACAATGAACCGTAGACAGCTCAGATTGACAAAAGTGGACAAAAATATGCGAAAAGTGTAACAAAGTCTTTGGTTGGGTACCACCGCTGTTAGCACTAAAAAACGAGTGACAACCCGATTTATTGACTTGTTTTATACTGTGAATCCCTGACAACAACATCATTTTCTTAAAGATAATAATTATTTAAATTCTGAAAAAAATTATTATTTATAGTTAATGATTTTCTAACTCGATTTTTTTTTCACACTGTCAATATTTAGCTGACATGGCAAGAGCGCAGAATCATAGATTATTTTCTTTGTGTATCTTGAAAAAAATGATCTATGATTCTCTGCCCTTGTCATGTCAGTCAAGTATTGATTGAGCGAAACAAATCGAGTTAGAAAATCACGACTCTTATTTATATAATATAAAATACAAAATTTGATTGACTTGAGAAAGTTTTCAATTATGTCTGAAACAAGGCCTTTTGTTATTTGAAGTCTGTCAATATTTAAAGGTTAACAAATTAAATAGGATGGTAAGCGAATAAGATATTGTAACGTTAATGATTTTAATTATCATCTAAATCAAGTAAATGGTCATTTGATAACTCTTAAAATAAAATGAGGATTGTGACATCTGATAGATTTTTCTTTCTCACTTCTTTATTGAAAAAAATATGATCACGTTCATTCGTTCCACAATCTTTTTCCAACTCAGACGTCCCCAAGTAAATTTATCGGGGAGCATTGAGCCCCTATGTTGCAACATGTTCGATGTGAAGGTGTAATATCAAGGACCACAAATTTCTATATAGATTAAGAAAGGCTCCTCAAGAGGACACCATCACACATTTTCTTGATGTAAACCCCCATGACTAATATTCTTTTCCATGAGATGGAATGATTGTTTGCATATGTGTTGTAGCTTCAAAGCCAAACGCAATGTCTGTCCAAATGACACAAAACATAATATTAATTAGTAACTTTTAGCTTCACTCTATCTTATTTTACTTTACTAAATATGATTAAAGAAAACCTAATATTCCATTATCATGGACCATGCATGGACATGGGCATTTTATAGGAGGGTGTAATAATAATTCAGTTAAATGGTCATTTATTTATTTTTTTTTTATTTTTTTTTTCCAAATTAGTTGATTTGGAAAAGGATATAAAGATAAATTGACTAATACCCATTTCGGTAAAAATAAATAAATACCAAATTGATATATGACTCTTAAGAAATATTTTTATAACATGAATGGATCAATTATTTTGACATAATACTTGACCATTTTGGTAAAACATCGAGAAAAATGGGGATTTAGACAGCCTTGACATTTTGATGAATGTCAGAGATAACTTGTTTGTTCTCAAATTGATGATATGATTCATTGATCTTGATCTCATCAGTAAATTACCATTTTCATGCATTGAATAAAGCAAAATCCTAGCTCTTGTACATTGTTCATCTTAATTCCCAAAGTATGTCACTTTTAAAATCGACGGTCTCGCTGATAAATTACCAGCGATCTCACTGTTAAAAATATCAAGGGTAGTTGACTTTAACATTACCCATTATTTCGTCGATAATTTAGCAAAGAGACTGCTAATTATAAAAGTGACTATCTCGTTGGAAAAACATGTTTTGGGAATTAAAATTAACGTTGTACTGAGATAAAAAAAATTCACAAGTTTTGCATGTTTATGAAAATTTCTCTAATTTTTTCATATATTCAACATCATCTTCAATCTTTCATTTTCAACCTCAACTTAACCTCTTAGCAGTAAGCCCTTTATTTTTATTTTTTTAGTTGTTTTAAATTGACTTTGCTTGACACAATGTTCAATAACGAAAAAAAATCAATGATTCTTTGCACACTGTCACGTTAGCACAATGTCGAAGGGAATCAATTCAACATTTTCCTTTGGGAAAATGGTAGAGTGACTGTGTAGACATTGCGTTCAACACTGAGCCATTGTAGAGATGTGCATAGAACCATAAATGTTTCTTTGATACACGAGTGAAAAGCATCTATGATTTTGTGTAGGGGTGCAACTTGGTCCTGTTCAAACCGAGAACCAAATTAAACTGGGAGCTTTTGATTGGTTTGTTTCGGTTTATAATGAACTTGATTCGGTTTCAGGTTAACAAAGTAGAGAACTGACCAATTTGGTTCGGTTCTTAGTTCATGTCTTATATAGAACCAAACCAAACCGAGACCGAATCCTTATATTAATAAAATTATAAATAAATATTATTAATCTATTTAATAAATTATACACATTTTTTTTTATGGATAAATTGATTTTATTATGGATAGATTAATGACATTTTTTGGATGGATGGATTAATGGCTTTCTTTTACTGATGGAAAACCCATTGACTCTTTTTTTTAATGGATAAATTAATAAAAAAAATTGGATAGATTAATGACTCATTATATGAAATTTCATATTCATATTTATTTATTTTTATTAAAAATATATTGATTCAATTAGATTTTTAAGATATTGGCAACTCATAGAACCGAACCGAATCGACCTTAACTCAGTTCAGGTTGGTTTGGTTCTATGGCAATTTGATTCGGTTCCAGTTCTCATTAATGGAACCAACCTAGGTCAGTTTGGTTTTGATTTGACCTCAAATTGAACCAAGTTGCACCCCTGGTTTTACGGACACCGTCGCGTCAACTTAGTGTGAAACGTAATGTCTTGCACGTCACTCTAGGATGAGTCTTTCATTATTTATACCCAAAATTTTATTGTATTCGACTTCTCCAAAATATCTTATCTTGTTCTTGATCCTTGAAAGTTGGAGTACATGGTACCTTAAGGTTGGAGATTGGAATAAAAGATTTTATTCAATAGGTAGAAGACAACTAATCTTGAAGAGAGTTTTTTTGTTTTATATATATATATATATATATATATATATATATATATATATATATATATATATAAGATTTTAGGCTATTCGTTGAAGATGAAGGCATTTAGGTTATTTTCAAAAGTTAAGGTTACTCTTTGGAAAAATTATTTAAAGGGCCCGGGCGGAGAGACTCTTTTCTTAATAGTTCATGAGTTTTGGGGGGTTTCTTAATAGTTTATTTAGTAAATTTTTCTCTTTCTTAACAGTCCCTAGATCTCATCTCCTATATTTCTTGTGATTGAATGTCCTAATCGTTCAAACTCATCATTTTCATAAATAAATAAAAATTAGATTTTTGACATTTCAATTGAATTTTGGAGATTCAATCTCGTTAGAAAGGATTTAAGAACGAAGAAGAACACTTTTTTTTTTCTTAATTTTTAGATGAAAATCGATCAAGAATGATTCTTTTGGGTTGAAATCATTTAAATAAGTTGTTATTCAAGTTTTTAGTCGATCTTTCCATATATTTTAGTTGAAAAAATTCAAAAATTGAAAATGGGTGGGAATTACCATGATCGAGTTCGACAATAAATAAAAAGTTGTGAACTTGACAATAAATAGTGGTGAGCTTGATAGTAAAAATTGTGAACTTGACACTAAATAAAAAAACGTCGAGTTCAATAGTAAGAAATTGTAGTGAACTCAATAATAAATAAAAAGGCGGTGAGTTCGCCAGTAACAATAGATCATTAAGAGTAAAAAAAAAGTGTAATAAATGTCCTATCAAACTACTATGAAAAATTCAAGGACTATTTAGAAAGAAATCCTTCCACAAGAATGGTCCTTTTAAGTATTTTTCCCTTATTCTTTTGTGTATTAATCATATTGGATCTTGGTCTTTCTTTTTATTTAATAGTTTATTCGATAAGGTTTTAAAAATATTAAATAAGAGAAAGAAATTAAAAAAGGAAAAAAGAAAAGATAGGTAGAAAAGGTTTGCAAACGAAGCACGCCTTGGAGCTCTCGATAACTTTTTAAAGCAATAGAAAGAGAAGAAAAATTGAAGGAAAGAATAGTGAGAACGACACATTTAGAATCCAATAAAAAGAAAAGAGAGCTGCTATTGCCACACCAATTCCTATAGAAATCACCAAAGAATTTGCAGACAGTTGGTGTGGCAATAGTAACTCTCAAAGAAAAAAAGCAAGCCGACTAGCGTGATGTTCTTGATTCTCCTAAATGGGACCATTATTTACACGTGAAGATTTATTTCCAAGGAAGGTTGCAAAATGACGGTCATTTATGCTGAAAATATTCTTAGAATATTTACCAAAACAGTTATATATCCATTTTGGTATGTATGTAATTTTTTTTTTTGCCAAAACGGATACAGTGATTAAATATGTGATTTTACCTTTTTAGCCTTGCAAATCTCTCAATTAATATATATATATATTTTTGTGGGTTTTCACAAAATTATGAAAAGAGTCATGTTAAAGTGACCTCGAGGGAGACATCTTGACGTGGTGGTGTGTGTATGTCTGTAGATGTATTTTACTTGTTTCTCAAAGAAACACATCATAGGCATGTACACACCTCCACATCAAGATATCATCCATGTGTCTCCCACTAAGGTCACTCCAGCATTAATCTTATGAAAAAGTCAAAACTACAATGTCAATTTCAATGTTACACGGTCACGAGTTTTTAGGATTTATATCATGTTGAAAATAAAGGAATAAAGTTAATGAGTCACGTTGGAGTAACTACATTTCACACTGGGCTAACATGGAGTTGTGCATGAAACCATAAATGCTTCTTACTTGTATCTCGAGGAAAAACATCTATGGTTTCATGCACACCTCCATGTCAACATAGTCACTCTAACATTGGGTGTAAAGAAAAATCCAGTTTAATGTCCGCACAATAATAGTCATTTTCGTAAAAATAAATAAATACCAAAAGAGAAACAGTTTCCTTACTAACATGGTAAGATTTTTAACCTAACTAAGGATCGTTTTGCTCAAATGAATTACCACACTAGCAATCCAACACGACAACCCTCTAAGTTTCATAAAAAAACTTAGATAAAAAAATTCAATTTTTTTTTTCCCTCTTAAGCTTGATCCAAGGTTTTGAAAATGGATAGCTACCGAACTTCCACCTAACCTTAAATTTAAAATTAAAACTAAAATTCAACGGTAAAAAATAAATTTTTTTGGATTTTTTTTTCAAAGTTCATAAAATTTTGTTTGCTACAACCCTCAAGCATGGATCATGTTGTTGGATGCCACAAGGTAAGCCCAAAAACCCTCAGTAAGGGTGAAATCCTTAATAACTTAGTAAGGCTTGTCAGACTCATACCAAAATTGGTTTATGGTCACTTCAATAAATATTTCGAGGGAAAAAAAAAAGACCAGCCTTTGTAATGTCAACAAAACACTTGGACAACAATTTTTTTTTTCGATAGTGTTCTTCTAGGTCCAACGTTTTTCGATGATTTTGTGTTCAACAACTAATGAGATAGTAATATGTAAAAATAGACAACTTGGGAAGAAAAATGAAGTTGTCAATCAACTGGGGTAAGGTCTATGAGGGTTGATACCTAGGGCTACAACCTGGGCAGGTTGGACGGTAAACCCAGACTCAACCCAAGTAGTAGAATCCTTAACCTGAGCTCAACTCAACCCAACCATCGGGCCAAAGCTCTCTAATCCAAACCCAACCCAAGCTTGATCTTCTAAAATCAAATTGAGCTTGGGTTAGCCCAAATTAGGTAATTTTTGGCGATTTGGCCAGGTTGGGTTTGTTGATTAACCCCAACTACATTTATTAGCAAATAAATTTTATATTTAAAAAATATACAATATCAAAAAGAAAATCACTAGTAAATAAAATCACATACAACCTTCAAATCCATCATTAAGATCATATTTAGATAAATAATAATAAAGGAAAATCTATATTAATAATATTCAATTGTTCACAAACCATAATAATAAGATGGAACAAAAAAACTATATAAAAAAATATCTATAACTAATATAAGAATATTTATGTATTAGTATGTAGCATCAGGTTCAAGTTGAGTTGGGTTGGGTTGCTCGAACTCTCAACTTGAGTTCAACCTGAATTGAGGTTGGATTGAGATATTTTAACTCAGGCTCAACTCATTTTCTGCTTAACTCAGCCCAGGCTCACCCATCTATCAGATTGAGTTTGGGCCAACGCGTCCAAGTTGCAGCCCTATTGATACCACACGTCTTGGGTTTAAAATCTGCCTTCACTCACTAATTATTATACTATTTACTACCTCATTGATCTATGATTTATAACTATTTGATTTGAATTATTTTTCAACATGACTTGATCAAGGATGGCTCATATTGCTTACCCACTTCTTGCTATAGAGGGAGCATAGGTCACTAAAGAGAAAATTTTGGAGTAGTTTAAGTGCTTTATTTTTGATAACTTTTTCAGTACACATGGTGTCGTGCCATTGGTTCATCAGCTTAGCACATAACTTTCAAAACAACATATCTTTGTTTCCCACCCCTCCTTTCCTTCCCAACTGGTGCCGCATTTGATTCATAGTTTTTTAAGGATAGAACCAATGACGACGTGAAAATGAGCTTATTGAGTGACAAATTGACATTCAAATAATTGTTTGTCGCTTCAACTCTAGCAAGAAGACTATGTCATGATCTTATGTTCACTCAAAATGAGTTGTGATAATCTGACTTAGGCACGTGACATACTCAATCGACTTGCCTGACGTGACCAGCTCGAAAACTGTAGATCTGCTCTCTTCGGAATACAAAACTTCACCTTTTTATGGGGAGCCAGGATTTTGCTCATGTAGGGGCAGCCAAGAGTAGAACAAATTTTGTGGGACAATTAAGAGTGAAAAAAATAGTTGTGGGGGTAATAATAGCAGATTTCTTTATCGGCCGCTAAAATCTGTCACAATAGTACATTAATCCATAGAATTTGAAAACTCTTGTGGGGGCAAGTGCCTCCACAGCCCCCACTCTAAATCCGCCCCTGTGGAGAACTGTAATTCTATATATCAAGGAGAGCATATCTACAGATCCCGAGCATGTCACGTCTGATAAGTCAATTGATCTGTTGCCACGTGCCTAAGTCAAATTATCAGCACTCAGGACTATATTTCTGATCTGATAAGAATTTAGTGACTTGGGATCAAATTGCTCTTGTCAAAAAAATATATGAAATCCTTGTCATTAAAACACATAAGCCATCCATTGAGATTAAATATGTATCTCAAGACTGTCGTATATCTCGAGGATAATTCCCAAGAATTGGATTTCACGCTTTAATGCTTAGGTTCATGTTCATGTCATCAGGTTCTTCACCAATCTGAAATGCATTATTTAATGATAAAAATAAATAAAAATTATTATTTGCAATACTTAAAAGGTCAAATATTATTGTTACTATTTATTAGAGCTGGGATTAAATGGAACAAAGGACCACTTATCTATATGAGAGTGGGATGAATTTAAATTTTAAATTTGAGGATTTAATGGCCGTCCATTTTACAAGTCAATAAGGGTGTTAATGGGTACCCATTTAATCGAAAATCCCAATTCTACTTCCTTTTTTATTGGAACCAATTAGAGTTGGGTCTGAAATAGAACTAAACGATAGGTAGCGGAACCATTAGCTTCTATCCGATGAGTACCAATTAATTGGAATCGGTTTATTTTGTCATTTCTTTTAATATTGTAGATGAATTAAGGCTAGCTCATTTTAAAATTAATACATCTGTTATACAAAATACATCTTTATCCTCTCTCCCCGTAAACATATTTCATGGATTACGATTGAATTGAGAAGATCCAACAATGGAGAACACTTCCCACTAACATAAACCCAACTGCCTAAAACTACCTAATCTTCATAAAACCAACCCTTCACTCTCTTAAATACCATTCACGGTGGAAGATGATTTTGGAAGTTTTTTTTTTTTAGTGTACATCAAATGGTGGGAGCTCTCCCCACTAACTCCAACCTCACAAACCAACTCCATGAAATCATCCACCATCTTCTTTTCTTAAACCCCTATGACTCTAAGAAAACATGCCTTACCCCTATTCGTTTGATCATCTCTCTATCTATCTATCTATATATATATATATATATATATATATATATATATATATATATATATATATATATATATATATCTCTCTCTCTCTCTCCATCTATCTATCTGTCAACTCTCTCTCCCTCAACTCAACCTTTTTTGGAGGCTTGTTATGTCTAATACTTTGGATCCCAATAGCATCATTAAAATCAGAGGGTATTTCATCATCTTTGTCACTCTAACTATCCTACTCATCTTCATCGATTATAATTGATGTTGTCGTCATCATCATCAAATTTGTGGAGATTCTCAGGTGTACTGTTTAGATTGCAAAAATCATAACCTAAATATTCCAAAATGAAAAGTGTAATGCCCCGTGCCCACAATAGTCAATATTATCCTTTTTGGGTTGAAACTGGTATAATTTTAAAACATGTTGTATTATACAGGGTTTAGTTTGTCCTTATAAACTATGATCTAAACGTTCTCCTGTTTAATGTGAAAAGTGTTACGAAAATCAAAGGGTCGAAGAGGATTAATCACGCAACAAGGTAGAATGGTAAGGAGGAGTATGAATAGTCCCACATCGAACAAGAGAACGTTTAGATCATGGTCTATAAGAACAAACTAGACCATATATAAAACAATGTGTTATAAAGTCGTACGGACTTCGACCCAAAAAAATAATATTGTGTTATTGTGGACTTGAGACATTACAAATGGTATCATAACTGATGGTAACTCTTCTTGTTTAGTGGGGAGATTGTCAAGGTATCGTTGATACCACACTAATTGACGTAGAAGGGGTTGTAGAGACCAAGGGGTCGAAATGGAGTCGTCACGTGGCAAAGTGGATCGGCAGGAAAGAGTGCAATCAGTCCCCCATCAGACATGAGAACTTCATATCCTAATATATAAGAACAAACTAGACCCTAAATAGTACAACGTGTTTTAAAGTCTTGTAAACTTTGGCCCAAAACGAATAATATTGTATTATCGTGTGCTTGGGGCATCACAGAAAGAGGGATATTATCTTCATTATATTTTTTAGATTCGAAAATTTTATTGCTGCCAAAAAGAATAATCAAAAAGGGAGATGAAGATTGTACCACTTGGGATTGGGCTAAATTCAAATCCGAATTTGGACTATTCAATGTGGTTGTTTTGGACTCAAACATGCCAATTTTGATAGGAAATGGATTATATTTTGGCAAAACTTTCTTATTTCTTCAAGGTTGGAGCAAAATATTGCATTAATGAATTATTGGTAAAACTTTCTTATAAAATGTATTGAAATATTTTATCAAGATCCTCTTAATTTTTTTTTCTCTTGACCAAAATATTGTCATGATTCATGAATAATTTTAACATTACTTGGAATAATAAATTACATTCGCAATCAAGTGAGAGACATGCGAAATCCACTCTAAAATTATAGTTCTATGTTTATTATCATGTGTTGTAGCTAAGGGTGTCAATGAGTCGGTTCCTATGAAAATTATAATTATAACCACTATATTTTTTTGATTCTAATTCTTGTTTGTTTCGATTTTAAAATAAGTGGAACCGACATCGTAAAAAATCACGGGTATCCGTCGATTCCAGTTCTCAAGAATCGAATGGGAAAAAATATTTTAGAATCATCATAAAAAAAATTCCTTTTAAAATTTAACATATTATTTACAAAGTATCAACTTAATAATAATTTATTCAACTAAATAGATGATTTAATGACTTTTATTTTCAAAAATTAAAATTCATCTCTTTTACAAGTAACAAATTTAAGAAGAAATGACCCATTTTAAGATCCAATATTTAATTCAAATGAAATTTGAAGAATTTTATATAATATATGTTAATTTTAAAACATAGGAAAACCTTCAATCATGTACGATGTAAAAATAAATTGGTTCCAGGTACCCATCAGATAAAACCTAATGGTTCCGACTCCTATTGGTTTGGTTCCATATTAGAATCGACTCTAATCGGTTTCAATAAAAAGGGAATAGGAATCAGGGTTTTCAATTTCAATTTTGGTTTCAATTCGGATCCAGATAAATGGGTACCCATTGACACCCCTAGTTGTGGCATATCATGGATGGGAGGCTTTCAATTTAAAATTCCTTATTCAAATGAGAACTAGGCAAGAGTCATATGAAACTCACTTTAAAATTATAGTTCTATGTTTATTATTGTGTGTTGTAGCATATCATGCATGGGAGGCTTTCAATTCAAAAATCCTTATTTAAATATGATCCAAACATGATATATCATATATGTGTATTACGGACAAAACAAATGCGGATACGATCGAATGATAAAATTTCTCTTTGCAAGGAGATGCGTGCATGGTAAAGTAATGTAATACGATAAATGAATTGATACTTCATATATATATATATATAATATATATATATATATATATATATATATAATATATATATATATAGTGTTTGTGCGGCCTCGGTACTATCTTCACTATTAAGGTCCAAACCCAATCCAATAACAATCAGATCGTGTCTGAATCAGGCCAAACTTGATTATATATAAACTTCACATATTTTAATAAATATAGCATATAATTTATATACTTTCTAGTATTTTATCCGATCAAGTCCTTATCATATCGAGATGTGATTGATCCAAATTCGATCCAATAAGATATCAAATTGAAACCTTATTAGAATCCAAATTATCGACCAAGACCCGAAGTTATCACATTGGAATGGGCTGTATGTCCAATCCATTGACAATCCTAGTGGATTGGTTTGTGTGGTTGGAGTTGGTGGTGGAGAGGTGCCAACTATTGGATGAACACTACAGAAAAAAAAAAAAAAAAAAAATTCCAAAATCATCATTCATCAATTATGTATCGCGAGAAAAAAATGTATGATTCTAACACATGTCACATCAAGAGAATATTTTGAATATGCCACGTGGGGAGTCAGGAAAATCATTATTCATTATTTTATTCTAATGAGGCTGAAGCTTGCCAAATGGAGAGCGAAGCGAGTGACGTGTTGAAACAAATAGAACGCGTCCGCGTACGGGAAACTGTATTCCGGGATCTGGGTTCCGCTCTCCTCCCTCCACGTGGCACACTCTTTCAGAAAGCCTGGCTTACTTATTTAATAGTTAGTATTCTCTACGTCCGGTAGTAAGCCTAATAAATTTAGAAGGATACTATTAGGGTGCAACTTAATTCGGTTCAAATCGAGAATCAAATTAAATCAAATCGTGAAATTTGGATTGGTATCAATTCGATTTCGGATTTAAAAAATAAAGAATCGATGAATTTGATTAGATTCTCCATTTAAGTAATATAAAAAATCGAAAATCGAATTAATAATATTTAAAATAAAATATTATATTTATATTCGATTTTTAATTTTTTTATAAAACTTAACCTGTATCTCTCTCTCTGCATGACACACTACTAGTAGCTGCCAGTGCCACTCTCTCTCTCTCGTCTCTGTGACTTGTTGCCACTAGTTCTTCTCTGTGACTTGCTCTCAGATCTTGCAATCGACGACAGGTTTATCTCCCTCTCTCTCTGCGCGACCCGCTACCAGTGGTTGCCAGTGCCACTCTCTCGTCTCTGTGACCTACTGCTACCGACTATTCTCTACGACTTGCTGCCAGATCTTGCCATCGATCTCTCTCTCTCTCTGTGACTGCGACTTGTGGCAGCGACCTGCGATTGCAATCGACGACAGGTTTATCTCTCTCTCTCTCTCTCTTTCTCTGCTCGACCCGCTACCAACGACTGTCAGTGCCACTCTCTCGTCTCTCTTGTCTCTGTGACCTACTGCCACCGACTCTTCTATGCGACTTGCTGCCAGATCTTGCCACCGACTCTCTCTCTCTCTGCGGCTGCGACTTGTGGCAACGACCTGCGGTTGCAACCGACAATAGGTTTATCTCTCTCTCTCTCGCTATCTCTTTCTCTGCGCGACCCGTTACCAGCGGCTGCCAATGCCCCTCTCTCGTCTCTCTTGTCTCTGTGACCTACTGCCACCGACTCTTCTCTGCGACTTGCTGCCAGATCTTACCACCAACTCTCTCTCTCTGCGACTACGATTTATGACCAACCCATGAAATCGAATCGAACCAAACTGAATTAAGATCGGTTTGGGTTGATTCGGTTCTAAAATAATTCGATTCGATTTTGGTTCTTATATAATAGAACCGATCTTGATTGGTTCAATTCTGATTTTGTTCTAACCTGAACCAAATTGTACCCCTAGTTACTATCGCCACACCAATTGTATGCAATTTTTTTCAAGGAATTGGTGAGGCATTAATAAAAGTTGGTGCGGCAACATCAACTCTCTGAATTTAAGCCGTAAACTCCAAACCTTAAGTTATACACAGTTTTGTTTGACTCAAATTCAACTATCTGTCCAGTCCACTTTCCTATGCTGAAACCTGAATACGAGATAGAATCCAATAGCAACAAATCAATAACTATCCCCATCATGGTGGTTTCAAATCAAGTACACGTGTTAATAGAAATTACAATTAAAGTTGGATTGCAAGTTGAAATTCAACTCCGAAGAGTACAAGATCAAGACCCCACGTCTCCTTCTATTTAAGTCCGAAGCGAGAGGTTCGTTTTTCAGTTTCTTGTCTCCTCTGCTCCGCCACAAATCTCTCTTTCTCTCTCTATTTCGATCGAATTGAACTCCATTAAAAAACCTAGTATCTCATCCGATCTGAGGAACAAAACCAGATCAGACAGTGGAGATTCAACATGGCGCGCTTTCCACGTAAGCGGCAGGCCTTACCTAAAGACAACGAAGACGAACCAGAGACCAAATCCGAAGAATTATCCGCAGAGGTGAAGCAGAATTCTTCCTCTAATCCAGAGAAACTCGTTCGAGTTTATGCCGATGGTATCTACGATCTCTTCCACTTCGGTCACGCTCGATCTCTCGAACAGGCCAAGAAATCGTAAGTCCTTCTCATTCTAAATTTCTAATTCTCCTGAGTTTGTTTGTCTTGGATTTTGAAGAATTATAAGTTTAATATTGGATTACAAATACCTTAGAGCAACTTCAACTCAGTACGACCTATCTCACTACCCAGATTTTGAGTCTTGACATTTTCAATACCGAAAATAGGTAGCTCCTCTCAACAAGCTCCCCCATTTTTTTTTAAGGAAGCAAAATCACATCGTTGGTGTAGAGTATGTCCTTGAACGTTGGTGTGGGAGTAAGTTTCCGACAGTAGGAAGTCCCTTTCTCTTAAATAAAAATCTTAGAAACTCAAACCTCCTTTTTGATCTGCAATCTCTATTGAGCATCTCCGATTAGAGCTTCTCATCAGGTCTCTCTACTGGTTTTATGATTTCACTGGGGAAGAATAGAAGGGTTTTAAAACTCCTTCATTTTGTGGCTAGTGTTGGCACCCAACTCTTACTTATTTACACCCTAATTAAAATCAGTACGAGTTTAATAAAAAAAATTATGGATAACAATTATGCGTAGTACGGTTGGAGTACATACCTCATGAATACCTAAGGTGACTACCATTAAGCACTTAATGACCCATAAATGAGTATCTCCCTTGGAGTTGTTCTTATATTCGACTCTTAGTTTCTTACGATTGCGGGAAAATGTATTTTTTAGAGCAAATCTACATTCTACAAGACACAGGGATGAATTTGTGATGTAGAATAGCAATGTTTGATGGAATGGGAGACCTCTAGAGCTATTCAACGCTCAGATATGCGGGTGGTAATTTTTAATTGAAAAATTACTATTTTCAGCCGAAAGAATTGAAAAGTTAATCATGATTTTTTTTATGGAATGGTAGGAAATACAATCATAAATATCATTGGTGGATAAAAAGATCCTTTTGTTACCCAAAAGCAATAAGTGGCTTAGAGCAACTCCAACCCACGTCTCTAAATTTTTTGCTCCAAATTGACATATTCTTTAAATTTAGAGAAGATGCTCACCTCCAAACCAATTTGAACTCCAACCAGCTCCTTCTCTAAAATACTATTCATTCACTTGATAAAGTTGAAAAGTGAAGGGGACGCAAATGTTATTTAGAGAAACTCCAAGGAAGATACCCATGGGGTATTTTAGCGCTTATGGTAGTCACTTTGGATATCCATGGGGTATGCACTCTAACCGTGCTACCCATAATTGCTATCCATAAATTTTTTCTATTATTATTTTTATTTAACTAATATTGGTTTTAATTGGGGGGTAAATAAGTAAAAGTTGGAGGGCCCTCAATAGCTATGAAATGAAGGGTTTTAAAACCCTCATCTTCTTCCCCAGTGAAACCTTAAAAACCAGTAGAGAGAGAGACACCTGATGAAAAGCCATGGACTTCTGATGATCAGTCCTGTGTCGAAGTTGCTCAATGGAGGTTTGATTGCAGATCGAAATGGAGGTTTGGGTTTTTGTTTCTACGATTTTATTATAGAGAATGGGGCTTCCAACATCGGAAACCTACTCCTTCACCAACATTCAATGACCTACTCTTGCACCATCATTCAAGGACCTACTCCACAACAACATTTAAGGACCTACTCTACACCAACAATATGATTTTGCTTCCTTCCAAAAAAATGGAGAGCTTGAGTGGAGCTACCTATTTTTGGTATTGAAAATGCCAAGACCCAAAATCTGGCAAGGAATAGGTCGTGTGTTGGAGACACCCATTTTGGTCTTGAAGACCCAAAATGGCAGTTGAGAAGGGATGAGTAGTTGAGATAAGGTCTGTGTTGGAGTTGCTCTTAAAACAAGTTAAATGAAAAGAGAAGGTCAAAAATGGTATTTATGGAAAAGGGTGGACAAGATAGGTATTTTAAAAAGGTGAATAGTGATTTAAAGAGGCCTTCTAAATTTTTTGAAGATCTCTATATTTTGAGACATGGACAGTGATTTGGAGAGGATTTCTCTAAAATGGAGACCGGTTGGAGCTAGGTTTGGATGTCTCAATCTCTAAGCTTAAGAGTTTTAAAGACCGGTTAGAGTTGCTCTTAGGATTAAGTAAAATTAAAGTTGTGAATGAAGTCGTTTTGATAAAAAAATCTCCATCGTTTTGGGGAGGTGGCTTAGAAGATTAGGATGGAGATTTTTTATTTTTTTTTGGATAGGTAAGCCGAAATATATTAATAAAGAAAAAAAAGGCGGTCAAGATGACCAACCACAGATACAAGAATAACAAAACCGAGGCAAAGAAAATAACAAAAAAAAAAACCTTACAAGGAACACAAAGCATACCATCTAAAAACAAACCCCTCAAAAAAGACCCCTTTGAAGGCCACATCCGCCTTATACCAGTAAAACAATAGCCCCCCGAAAAAATTCTCCTATTTCTTTTCAACCAAGTGATTTTTTCCTGCCAAAGAATAAGTTTGTTGATCAGTTCTTGAACAAAGACAGACAAGCATTTGGAAAGGCCCAACTTGTTTTAAACAGTTGCAGAAAATAGGACCATAATTTCACCACTAAAGACAATAGATAAGGATATGATCAATGGATTCTTCACTATTGTAATAGAAGGCACAAAAATTTGGAGTTAAAAACCCTCATCTTATGAACTGATCAAGAGTAAGCAATTTGCCAGAAGCCACTAGCCAAACAAAAAAGGAGATTTTTGAAGGCACCTTTGCCACCCAAATTGTATAAACCAGAAAGGATCCAACACCGTGAAACTCAAGGATGGAGCATTTTAACCGGTGGAAAAGGTGTTTCCTTGCAAAGTATGGAAGTAAGAATCTTGGTAGGGATAGTCGAGAGGTGCATTTGTGATTGAAGGGTATGGGGAGTCATTCATAACTATTCCTAGAGTTTGTGAAGGGTATTGCTTTCAATTTAGGTAAGGGTAGGATCCGTTTTTGGGAGGACAGGTGGTATTGGGAAAATTCTCTCAAGAATGACTACCCAATGTTATTCACCCTATCCAATAGGAGAAAGCACTTGGTATAGAAGTTCGTGTATGTATCTGGCAATGGTGTTTCATGGGACTTGGGCTATAGGAGAAACTCAACAATTAGGAGAATGATGTAGCATGACGTATTTTAATTCGTCTGGATGTTGATAAATTACCGTGGTATGTGATCCCCCGGTCTCAATCAGATCCTTTTTATATGGCTTTGGACAACTCTAACTCTGTCATTTGCTTTCCCGCCCTTACTATGTCACCATCTTCAAAGCCTTATCTCGAGGGTTTGGGTGCTACCATATGCGGATCTTGTCTACAATGGCCTTCTTCACTTGTACAACCTGTTGGACAAAACTCTCACATGCCTTCTATTGGCAAATGATTATTAATGCCAATAAATAAATAAATAAAAATCCTATGTGTTGTCTCTGCTATGAAAATAAACTGCCCTAGAGACTTTTTTGGGATAAAAGTTGCAATGATGTTTTGGTAGTGACATTTTTATGATTCTTCAACTAACTTCATCTACTCATCTTTTAGGTTTCCCAACACATATTTACTTGTTGGTTGCTGCAACGATGAAGTCACACATATGTATAAGGGAAAAACCGTTATGACTGAATCTGAACGATACGAGTCACTTCGTCATTGCAGGTGCTTTTCTGTTATACTTCATTGATGTGCTCTTTCCTTACAAGTCACTATAAATCCACTGTGGGCTTATTTTTTGTTGTTTGGTTATGTCTTATAACAAGTTGGCTTAAGTCTTATTCCTTTGTTTTTTATCATCCACTTTTGATTTTCACTTGTGTGACACTTGAAAAATAGGTTTGGGATGAGGCTTTGGTAATGATGACATCTTTGATATGTTTATTTTCATTTTGATAACTAAATGTTGTTCTAGTTTTGTAATATGCTTACTCATTCTTCTAGTTGTCTAGCTCATTATTCTTCTTCATATTTCTTTTATACAAATATAGAAATGTGCATTCCTTTAGGCTGACATTCCTTAGCTGCAGGAATCCTTCACCTGAGATACTGTTCCTACTTCATAAGCTCGCTTTTGCCTCCACTCCCTGGAAAACTAAGAACCTTCAGTAATCAACTATTGCTACTATTTCTACCTGTAGTATTTGGATTGCCATTTTTCTAAATATATTTTATTAGAACAAAATACTTTTCTGAAAAGATATTTTTGGAAATGCATGGTTTATTGAAGAAAAAAAAAAAAAAGCTATTTTGGATTGTCATTAACGCGATGTTTACCTTCTATTAGTGGGTCCCATCTCCAAGATTGATGAGAGAGGGATGAGAGTAGGATTTCATATTTGTTCTATTCTGTTCGTTAGACTTTGAAAATGAAAAAAAAAAAAAAAAATGACTGGAAAAATGACTGATATTTATTATTAAGATTTTTGGGCTGAAAAAAGTCTTTTTACTGAACAAATACCAAAACACTTTTTTTTTTTTTTTTTCTGTTGCTAAAAAGGCCTTTCTGGTGTAAAAGTGGTGTTCTAAAACAGGTCCTGAACTTTTATGATCACTGTTTTGAGAAGTAGTTTTTGATTTTATTTTTTAATGAAACATAGATTAGCTGTATTTGTATAATATGATCGTAATCCCCTAATATTTTAGGCATTCTAAAGTTTATATGTGAAAAGTATTTCATCATTTCATTTTTTGTTCCTTGCTGGTAAATCAGAAGATATTGATGACAGAATTGCTAATGTCCTATCTAGTGGAATTGCTTCGCGAATCAAAAATTAAAAATAAAAATAAATGCTAATGTTTTGTATTTTGTCGTAGGTGGGTTGATGAAGTTATCCCTGATGCCCCTTGGGTTATCACACCGGAATTCATTGACAAGCACAAGATAGACTATGTGGCCCACGACTCTCTTCCGTAAGCTTGATCAACACACATCTATTTAAATTTGTGCAGTACTCGAGTATTTAAAAATTCTAATGGTCAAGTAAATGTGAAATCTTTATTATATGTTATATTCTTTGTAATTTTTTGTCTGGTTTTTCGATATAGCGGTAATGAAGATTGGCAAATTTTACTTATCAAAAAAAAAAAGATTGGCAAATTTTCTAGGTTTAGTCCTTACTATCAACAGTAAAAATTAAAAAAAAACAACTGTTTGGTTGCTTTGTGGTAGAGAACTGATTCTTCATTTTACATGGATCCTCTGTAGATATGCTGATGCAAGTGGGGCAGGGAAGGACGTCTATGAGTTTGTTAGTTTCTTTCTTCGCCACCTCTGCAGTAACTGTTTATCCATGCAATTAGTTGCCTACTTCAATACCCACTCTAACTGTAAAATATTCAAATTACATGGTGTAGGTTAAAGCAATTGGAAAATTCAAGGAGACGAAGCGGACAGATGGAATATCTACATCAGATGTTATAATGAGGATTCTGAAAGACTATAATGAGTATGTTATGCGTAATTTAGCTCGTGGATACACAAGGAAGGACCTTGGTGTAAGCTACGTGAAGGTAAAATAGCTACTTTTTTTTTTTAGCTTAATTATAAAGCATACTTTTTATTCAATAATATGCACAAAAACTTGCCAAGTATCTTATGGTTTCATTATTTATCAGGAGAAGCAGTTGAGAGTGAACATGAGGATTACCAAATTTCGTGAAAAAGTGAGAGAGCATCAGGAGAAGGTGGGGCAGAAGGTTTGTATTTCTCTATCCAGAATGCAGTTTTCTTGGTCAGATTTCAGAGGAGAGTTCGATCTTTATCTTTTTAGTTTTTCTTTAAGATCTGTAACATGCTTTTGGGTAAGTATAAAAGCTTTGGTAGTATTGAACTTATGGCCAAATGGCTAATGACCACTCACTCTTTAACCTGGTCTTTGCCTACCAGGCTAAAGAAAAAGCTCGATAAAATCAGTATGGGAAATTCATTTTATAAATAACTAGAAGGTGGCATGTGCAAACACACATGTCTCAGAAGGGCTTATTTGTAATTTAAAATATTAATGAAAGGGTGATTTTGAAGATTACATAATAGAAAGGATATTTTTGTAATTTTGAAAACTAATCAACATGATTTTAGGGATGTGGGATTACAATTTTCTTGGGTTTTGACTAAAATGACCCTGATTGTATTAAGTTTAAATGTTAAGGTGGGGCTATTTTTGAAATCCAAATTTTGGTTTCGAACCACTTGTACCCCGCCTTCTCTCATTATAATAGTAAAGATTATATGAAATTTTAAAGAACAAAAAGGCAGGTTGGAAGTCTTAAGAACTTCCACGATTACAAGGCTTTAGCCAATGTGTGGGCACATCATTGGCACTTGACTAAGTATCATATCATTACTTGGCAAGATGAAATTTCCTTCTTTACAAGAAGGTCCCTAAACTTAAACCTCGATTTTGTAAATCTCCATGGCTGAAGGTGCCAGCTTGCTAGTTTGGTTAAAGTCCTAACCCCAATTCTTTTTTTGCAAAAGCTTTGTAGAACAATTTCTTTGATGAGTACTAATGGTTTGTGACATGCTAATGACCCTATGTTTCCCCTTTTTTTTCAGTTGCATACAGTGGCAAAGACAGCTGGCATGCATCATGATGAGTGGGTGGAGAATGCTGACCGTTGGATTGCAGGTTTCCTTGAGAAGTTTGAGGAACGCTGCCACATAATGGTGAGTTGAGATTCATTTGCAAGATTCCATCCAAGCACCCAACACCACATAACTATATTTTTTCTTCCCTCTCGTCTTAACAGGAAACTGCCATTAAAGACCGGATTCAAGAGAGCTTGAAGAGACAGCAGTCCAAACTGATGGCAAACTTTGAGCCTCAAAGAATTCTGAGTTGAGAGGTTTTGAGTTCTACTTGTTTGCAATGGAGGCAAGTTCAATAACTGAGTTGCGGGAGTCATGGTCGGTACTTTTTTTTTTTTCCAATGTGTGCACTCTGTGCTGGTAAATTGGTGGCGCTGCTGCTGCTGCTGAAATAGTAATATATACCCATTCTGGTAATGCCATCTATGGTGCAATCTTTGCTACTATTACTACTTTCAGCATTTTTTCTACCAGTGGGTGCCACTGCTAGTGAAGCAGTTAACTATTATACTTGTGTCCAATGTTAGGATGGCGGTAAAGATCGCATATTTCTTACTTTTTTTTCTCCCCATTTTTTTGAACGTTATTTTTTCTCATTATTCACTATCAATGAATCCCTCCAATGGTTTAATGATCAACAACTCTTATATCTTCATATTTTCTTTGATGGGAGTGCTTCAACAGGTGGTATCGGAGAACATATTTTGTGTAAAAAAATGCATATATTGCAATGTCAGACCAGTTGGGTAAAATATCTCCAACACGAACTGCACAGCATGTGCATGCTCACATTATTTATAGGTTGCATATGTAGTAACAAAAAATTCCATTTTTTTTTGTGTGTGTGGAAAAAGTATCGTTTAAAATGCTTTTCGTACCTCTAATGATTAAAAAAAAAAAAAAAAAAAACCTCGTCTTTAAAAGAAAACATGTTTTAATGTTTTAAACACATTCTTTTAAAAAAAAATGAAGACAAAAATAACCCATTTTTTGCAGTCTCTAATTAATTTCTATGGCGGCCTTATGGTTGTTTGTGCTTTAGTTCATTGTTTAATGTAGAGGATTTGATGACAAGTGTTGATGTTATAGTTTTTTTTTTCCCGAATAGTGTATTATTTTGCTCAAATGATATATTGATGGTTAGACTTTTTTTTTATCATCATAAAGTATATAATTATGTGTGGGAACATGTTATCCTCTCCTTTTTCTTCATTATTTTTCGAAGTTTTCCCTTCTTGTTTTAAATCCGTACTCCGAATTGGTGACTATGGTTGCATATACAGAGTATAAGATAAGCACCTTAAATCATCCCTACTATAAAATTCCACAACATCACATACAAGCATCCAAAACATCAAAACAGACACTAGAAACAAACAGAGCAAAAATAGAATGACATCAAAGGTGGTTATGATCTTTGCTCATGAAGACAGAAATGGTGATGGAAGACAACTGATCCAAAGGTGTTCCAACAACACTTCTTCAATAAATGTTTTTTTATAAATATTATTAACTGCATTTAATCTCTCTCTTGTTCTTCTAGACTAGATAGATTACAAATCTCCACAGAATTACAACGTAAAATACATATAGAGTGGTCGTGAGAAACATACACTCAATGGAGACGGTGAAAAAAACTGAAGGGAATGGTGATAGAGGTGATTGCCAAGTTCATTATTAGGCTTTAGCTGCTTCCAATGGAGCTGCGGCCCTGCTCGCAATAGTCTGCTCATACAGGTCTCGTATCTTCAATCCAACTATGGTTTGGAAGAGACCTGTCCCGTTGTTACTGCCAGGGAAGTCGGCATGCTTTAACATTTGCTGCGTAATTTCACCGTAGAACTTAGTGGAGATGTTGCTCAGATGACTCTCCACATATATAAGCTCATCTAATCTATCAAATTGCCCATCCATCTCCAACACAGACACCTGAGCAAAAATATCATAATATATTAAGAGATCATTAAAATAAGATAGATTCTATTGCCACGCCAACTTTTGCTAAGGCCACCCCAATTCATAGCTAAATCACCAAAGAATTAACACACATCTTGAGGTGGCATGAGTAAAAGTTGGTGTGGCAATAGAAGCTCTCTAAAATAACCATTGTGCATAAACTCAGCTTTCTTCGACTTGTAAATCAATCGAGTTCACTTAACTTGGCCTATTTATCTGTCGGACTAACAAGAAACTCAATTTTATCTTGAGCTTTAATTCAAGCGAATTAATTGATGTCTAGAAGATGACAGAATTTAAATTTCAGAAACTCAAAACAATTACCTCATGGTCATAATAAGCGTCGGGGCCATAGGCGAATTTTATGCCAGGATATGAGCACGTCAGTTTCCTCCCACATGGTATCCATGAAATGGTGGAACCCTCGTCGAACAGGTAAACTGGGCTGAAATACTTCACCCCTTCTTTCATCACCAACTTAACCCTCAAAACCTTTCCCTCATTGTCGTCGGGAATGAGTTCGGTAGGCAGGACTTCAATCACTGCATCTGCATATTGCTTTTGTGGGTCTGCATGACAGAAGCGCGAAATGGAGAATTAGAAGAGCTAAGCAATGAGTAATAAAAGAACTTCAACTATGTACTTACCAATGTAAGCATCAAAGTCAGGCTTTCGAGCTTCGATACTAGCTTTAATACTTTCAAGACTGTGTCCACGTTCCGCCATGTCCCTCTGCAGCACTTGAAACATGATCAGAGCGAAGACAATGGCAAATACGACCCTATATGCAAAAAAAAATTCATAATGTGGACACTGGATCTCTTGCCTGAATTTTCCAAGCAAATTTTACTTCATTGCTGATGTCTAAGTAGATGCTGAAGTCGAGGAGGTCCCTTACGCGAGAATCAAACCTGAGATTTAGGAAAAAATAAAATTGACGATTCATCAACTTTACCCAGATATGTGAAATATGAGCTTTGACGGTATGGATTTTTAAGTTGGTATGATTAGAGAGCAAATTATATCCTAATGTAATCCCACCCCTGATTTTGATGACATATCGTTATACCAAAGTCATCTCTGTCATCATCGCTGATGGCCTATACAATTTTATCTAAAACCATGTTTTCTGCTAATTCAAGTGCCTCAAAACTGTTCGTCGTGTCGGTTTCCACAGATTGAAAAAAAAAAAAGGGGGGGGGGGAGATTGCTGCACTCATTATAAATAAAAGATTTTTGTTCTATTTGTCTTGTCAAACATGAATCATCAAAAATATCTAGAACACTGTCATTAACAAAAAAGAACAACATGGGATGTAAATCTAAGGCTAAGACTTTACTCCCAACAGCAAAATTCTCTATTCAACCATCTCTTTTAAAATTCCACCAATTATAAAAAGAGAGAAAAAAACATTAAATTTATCATAAAAATAAAAGAAAAAAATAATAAAAAAATGAACATAACTTTCTGCTTGAATCAAGAAAACTTACATTGGATGCAATCCTTCAATGACTAAAATCTTGGGAGGTTTGATAAGTTCAGGAGGATCTAAGAGACCACTAACATGGTTATATATAGGCTTCTCAACTGCAATTCCTTCCTTGATAGCCTTGACTTGCTCATACATGAGATCAAAATCGTTGGCTCTTGGATCAAGTGCAGTCACTCCCTTCTCTTTCCTTCCTGTCCTATCAAGTGAGTGATAATCATCCAAACAAATCACAGTAGTTGTGTCACTGATCAAAGTGTTGGAATCTGGATTGCCACCCTTGGGTGGCTCTGCTGCACCACCAAATACACTTGTCAATCTCCTCATGAAAGTGCTCTTCCCACACCCAGAATCTGCTGCAAGACCAATTACAAGTGTCTTTTCTTCAGCTGAGCATGAGATATCTGAAAAATTGGTGTTGGTTCTGCCTCTCACACTAGATTTCTTGCTAGTTGTGTAGAAGAAGACTTGTTGTCTTTGATGAAAACCCAAGTGGGTTTTTGTTGGTGTGGAGATTGAACATGTTGAATTGAGAGATTGAGTTGTGTAAGCTGTGCAAATTGCCATTTTTATGGCCTTTTACAAGCTTTTTGGGAGGATTTTGAAGGTGGGTTTTTGTGAATTTTTAGCTTATTTAGTGAGACATGAAGAGAGGTGCAATAAAATAAATTAGAGAAGTGAAAATAGTCTTTAAAAGAAGAAAAAGGATTTATTTTCAGGATAGAATAATGCTGATGTGTCTGTTTGTGTGTTAGTTATAATGGGACTGAGAGTACCATTGTTTTTGACAAAAACTGGAGGAGATTTTAAGGTGGGAAGAGGGGAGGGTTTGGTTGGAGTAAACTTAGGGCGCTGTAAGTAATTTTTCTTTTTGATTTTCTTTTTTTTATAAAAAAAAAAATCATTGTTGATGAGATGATGTTTGTAAATTGTGATCACCAGAGCCTCTAAGGAAAGCTTGGTGGTGATTTCTTCCAGTTTGGACTTTTGTGATTGCCACGTGGCAGCAAGTTGGTGGTTGGTTGGAGATGAGGGGGGAGGGGAAGGGTGTGGAGCGGAGTCATGGGAGCATCATCTTCTGGGTTTTTTTTTTGTTTTTTGTAATCTCTGTACAAGAGTTCAGATCAGATACTTCAGGGAGTTGAATAGTTACCCAACTTGCATTCACTTTTGCATGCCATAATAGCTGACCTATGTATATCTGCTCAGCCAAGCAATCTGATTGATGATTCCTGACCATTGGATTTTTCATCATGGACTTGAAATCCACGTACAGGTCAATTCATAAAAGCCACAATGAAAAATCTTAGAATCTTTCATCGGATTTTTCGCTGTGATCTATCTCATATGATCACATCCAATGGTCCTCAAGATGTAGTAAAGTAAAAATAAATGGACTCCCAGAGTACAAAATCCACTCCCATCACAAGTATTTTACTTCCATATTGTATATACACCTAATAAACCCTTATATACATACCCAAAATTATTGTCATTTTATCTATTTATTTTATAACGAAATAACGGAAATGAGTCCTCCAGAGTTTGGGGTATTAAGTGAACGACACAAATAAAAATAATTTTATTAAACAATTTATATATGGGTCAGGTCAGGTATACCTATTTATAAATGCGTTGGATTTGGATTTAAGTTTTTGACACGATTATCAAATGAATCGGGTTTGATAAATTTTCATAATACCCTTATCTCAAAAACGACCCAGCCCAATGCCACCCGAAAGCAGAAATGTTAGAATACCCAAAATTGTGGTGATTTTATTTTTACCTTTCCATACGTAATGGAAAGGAAAGGATTCTTTAAAAAATTTGGGTCTAAATTGTTAATGATAAATAGTGCCAAATCCCCATATAATGCCGAGGATGTTAAATGAAAATATGAAAAGGTGTTTAATTTTTCCACCTAACCAATGCAAGGTGAACAAAACTGGGATAAAGTGGAATCTCTTTGAACCTACGAAAGAAAGGGATCGAAGTGGTGATTCAGATAATTTAATTTTAGCCATCCAATCGACTTCAAATAAATTAACATCAAAGGGGATATTATCCATAATCAGTGAGTTAGATGTGATGAAAACAATCCAAAGGAATGTGATTGATTGTATGGGCAGGATCAATTTGTACCCCCTCATGACACAAAACTTGATTCTTAAAAAGATATATGAAGTTAACAAACATCGACGACACCATGATCGAGGAGAAAGATCGAATTGACACATTTAATTAGTGCTTCATTTTTACCAGGCATTTCAGATTGACTAGTCTGATTCCTAAGAGGCAGATGACAAAACCAATTGGATTATTTAAAGATTCTCTCTTTTATCTTCTAAAGGGAGTAGAAAAATTATTTTGATTTGGAAAATTAAAAATTGGGGTGGCGATATAAGCACTAAAATATTGAAAAAAAAAATTGGTGTCCTGATGAATAGGCCCAGCATAGGGTCCAACAATAGTCGCACTACACAATGTATGAATCTCTAGTATATCAGTGTAAACCTGAGCACATACATATAATACTAATTACTACTAACACTCCAATCCAAATGTACTTCATCAATGTTCATCACAATCAGATCTGATATGATTGGATAACACCAATCAATTAAGTGCAACCACCATGCACCAGGTTCTGCCTTCCTCTGTTAGCTAATAAGCTAAAATAAGGCATGGAGACAAGAATAAATAAAAGCTGAGGTTCCAAGGCAAAACCCATGAATAACCATCTCAAAAAAAGACAAAAATTGAAACAATTGTGAGAATTAAAAAAATTTATACTTTTGGTTTTGCAATATCAATTTCACCGCTTCAAATCATTCCCTCGTTCATCATATTGTCCAATTCAAACAACTCAATGGTTATAGCTTCTGTTTCTCCCTTGTCATATCATTCCATCATATGCCCACACTGTCAAAGCGACAAAACATAACGGCTCATCGATGCAATGTTTGAGTGTTTTTTTTTTTTGATAGGTGCAATGTTTTGAGTTTTAACTTCTAAAACATGTTCTCAGTCTAATTGCATCCATGATTAAATAGTCAGTAGGCCCGCCCAAGTACAATGGGTGCAAAATTTAAAATCTCTATTTTGTTTAGCATCTAGATTGTTAACCCTTGACCGTTCGATCTATATATAACGCACCCCAACACAATTCTACACTTAAATGATTACCAGCAATGTGATAATATAGGGGTTAGATTGAATGGGCGTAAGAGAATATCATATGAGAAATGAAGCAATAGCAATCCCATCAAAGCTTAATCACTTAACAAAACAACTAGGTAATAGCAATCCTACAAGCAGGTCATTTGATGTGGCATTGTGCATCAGCTGCTCATCACACAGAGAAAATGAAGTAAAAGAAGGGTAAAAAAAAAAAAAAAAAGAATATACCAAGACACTTCAAGCAGAGCAACACATATATTCGATCAGGATATTTATCACCACACCAGGCTTCACTTGTTTCCTCTGAAATACAGGTAAGTTTTCTGCATAAACCAAAGAAGAGGCTGACCTCGGTCAGAAGAAACTATATTTAATGAAGTGTAAAAGTGAAAACAAAAAATTAATCTTCCGAGGAAGGAAACGAAAAGCTCATATAAAGCTTGACAATTTATGTTATTCTTTTAAAATTTGGAAGTATAGGCTTCTCATGCTTTCTGTCTCTGCTTTCAATTTTCCATTTTTTTTATTCCTCTTCCCCATGCTCATAAGCCATAAAAACACCAATATGAAGAGTTTAGCAGTGACAAGTGTCACTTCTGATTACATACTTCTCTTGATTAAATCCTCTAAACTTTCCTACTACACCTCCATTTTATATTTACTTAAAAACCATTGTCCAAGTTGCATGTCCAATGTCCCCACCCTCTTTTTGGTTAGAGGAAGAGTGTCTGCCAGTAGATCAAGACAACCCAGATCTGTAGTACTACTCTTTTCTTTCTTTTCCCCCCCTCTTTTGTTGTTGTTAAAAAGGGACATAATAGTGCTAAAGAAAATAAAAAGTAATAGTAATAAGGCAGCAGTATATCACTAACCTGAAGTACCCACAAGCTTAGAAGCGATTCTAAACAAAAAAATGCAAACCCAATCAAGTAGAAAATCTGCAAGAAGCCAAATAACACAAGTTGTATCTTAACATTCCAGAATAAGAAAAATGATCCTAGACTACTTGTCCAACAACAAAGAAAACAAAAATAGTTTTATAAGATTAAACGCAAGTGGGTCCATGCATCCAGAAAAGACCCAAAATAACAATAAATAAATAATAACAATACAAAAATTGACATGGACTATGACATCGAAAATGAAATGCCAGTTTGGTCACTAATTAATATGTTGGCTATAATTAAAGAGACTTGACGCATATACCTCAGTAATTGACTTGTATGATATTTACCCGTACATAGCTTTGGTTAGACTAATCGTGTACAACATGTTTTTGGTACTTCATGATCATAAGAGAATTTTAAATAGTTAATATTCTCCTTTTCCACCTTCATAAACTTAGATCTTCATCATTTTTTCTATTCTTTTCTTTTTCCTTTTTTCAGTAAACTTCATTCTATAATTATATCCAAGAAAGGAAAAAAGAGTTGCTCTCCCACTTCTGATCTACATAAAATTTTTAAAACTCTGGTAGTGTTTTTCTTCTTATCTTGCTGATAATTTATTTTTTATTTTTTTAATTGGTCTCTTTTTTATTCTGATCATCTGCAAATAAATGGATGTGTCTGCATATACTGGGAAACAGATGATCGTGCCCAATACAAACAGATATAGAAACACCTACATAGAGAACAAGTTTATCTTTAGCAATTCCATGCCTTAATATCAGCAATTAGTACATTGATGGTCTGTGTGAGTTAGTGGCTACAATTTTACATTATAAAATGCTAAGAGGATTAATAATATTGATACACAGGTATTATATAACTTACCCCCACCAACACTTCGTCTGAGAAGACATCAACCGCCGCAAGGATACCCCTAAGATTTGAGGGAAAAAAATCTTAGTTTCCATAAATATGCCAGACAAAGAGAGTATTGAGATATTAAAAAAAAAAAAAAGGGAAAAGAATAAGATGACAAAACATTGCATGGAAACACACTTATGCTAACAAAAACATAGTTGCAGAAAAACAAACACCCAAAGCGACTCCTTCCACTATTCAACGTTTTCTCTAACCATGCTTTAGCACAAAACCAAGGAGATAAGCATCACAAACTTGTTACTTGGAATTGAGTAATAATGCTAGTAAAAAAGAAAAGAACTGAAGATCTTCTAAGGAACTGATGAAACACCCCCACCGTAAGCTTCAGACTCCAGCCAAATTTCAGTCCATTATAAGCCTAGATGTGGCAGTCCAACAGCACAAATTTCACTCCAAACAAACCCAGAATGATAGACTTTGTGCTGCTACAACAACTAAACATTGGGTTTTCTAATGCTGGTTGAACAATGTCGGTGAGACCCACAGGGTTAGTTATTATAACCAATATTTGGCATTCTAGCAAGTCCCAATAATTCCTATAGCCCTCCTAAGCCCCTCATAACAGTCCCCACTACTTCTATGCAATGGCCCTCATAGTGAAAAAGTTCATCCCACCTAAAATCTCAACAATGGACACTAATTTCCACACACTTAAAACAAGCTTTTCAACACCCCTAGACTTGTAACAAAAGCCCAAATAAACCCTAAGACTCTTTTCTATCTACCACCAAAAGCTTAGGTCGTCCTACATCATAAGACCTATGATGTAGTAGATCTATGATATGCCTAGTCATATCATAGGTCTTGTTTGAAAGTAACACAAAAGCTCTATATCATAAAACAAGTAGACTGCAACTCATGGACATTCCTGAACTTCATTAACTGATTTCAAATATTCAGTGTCAGATTAAGGCAGTGTAGTCCCCTATGGGGAAACCTTGGCAGCAGATTCACCAGAAACCATTTTCAGGGTTTTAGTGTGCATTCATGGGGGAATGTACAGCCTCCATAGTACCAGCAGCAAGCATAGTTCCCCATGGCCCTTCACCATTACTATTCCCTCTGTGCAACTTTCTCCAATGCGTGTTTCCGACTGATGAAAAAATTTATGGCCTCCATAACACCAGGGGCACGCATACACTACCAACACCCTTGATGTTTATTATTCCCACTATGTACCTTTTTTACCTTGTGTTTGTTTCAGACTGATGAAAGAATTATGGCCTCCATAGCCCAGGAGCAGCTTTGCTGGTACTAGACCACCATTTTCCCCCTATGAGCTTTTTGTTATGTTAGTTTCCACAATGATAGTCTAAATAACAAACAGGTAACCAACACTACAATTTCTCACACCATACATTATTTTGTAAACAAAAAATGAAATTATTAAAGATCTGCACTAGCATGTTCTCCATGACCATGATTTGTCTCGGAAGCTAAGTCGTGATCAAACAAAACCAATCCCATAACCATGTTATTCAACAATCATATATTCTAGTTCAACCTGAAGTGCAATTTGCAAAATTAAGCGTTAAAACCTGATTTATCAGAAATTGGAATTTGTAAAATACCTTCACAAAACTAAAAATTAAGAATAGACTGGTGAAAATGAAATTTACGCCTGATTGCAACTTTTGTTTGACCACTTTACTTATATTAGTATCATAGGTGTCGCAACTCTTTTAAGGCATGACAATCAAACTTTGGCTGCATCTTTTGAGGTGCAGCTAATTACTTACAAAATAACCTTCATTGAAACTTACAAATTTCAATCTGCACAGTTTATGGCGCTATGCACACGTACACACGCACACACATTACAAACAAACAAAAAGAAGTAGAGTAAAGAAAGAAAGAATGAATGAAAGAAATAAACTAACTTACGTCAATGACTTTCCATGGAAGACAATTGGAGGAGCAATAGAAGCAAAAATACAAAAACCAATGTGGAGCTGCACAAGCCAATGCCACAGGTTACAAGATGGGAAATGTGCTATTAGGTATGAAGAAGAATACTAAACCAGACATCGCAGGTCAATAAAACTCACCATGTAAAACAAGAAAAACCAACCGAACTTCAAAGCACTGTCCGTCCTGTGAAGCACAGACAAGCAATCACGATGAAGTAATAACAAATCAACTCCAGAAAATTCATGTTAATGCACAAAGCAAGCAGAGACTACAAAGAAGGCAAAATATCTTCTCAGCAAACATCCATTGGTTAAAGACATAACAAGTAGGCTCCCAGAGTCATCAAAACAATTGTTGTCGAGCCACAGGTTTCTAACCAATCAAATATGATTCTTCTCTGTAAGAAGGTTTTTCTTTTAAGAAAGGTAAAAAAACCAAAATAGCCAGATATTATTTCTATAAAGTAAATTAAATATTAGATAACCTAGGCAGTCTTAAAAGGTTCCTTCGCAATTTCAGGGGCAAATGCAAGCATACATTGATAAAAGATAAGGATTTTCTCAAAAGTAAGGGATGAGCTGCTTCCTTCCATAGCCAGAAAAAGCAAAGAAATAATGGGAAGGGTCTTGCCACTGACTTCAGGTATACTAGTACAAACATTAAGGTTCATGGAGGCATCTCTGTCGATGACAGTTAGAGCTTTCAAGAAATAGAAAGGTCTTATCCAAAATGCAATACGCAAGAAAAACTTGTACAGAGAAACCAAGTCCAGAAAAGGGTGAATGAAATCAAAATACCAAAAAAGTATTTTTGGTGGATACAATACCAAAAAATATTGACAGTCAAACATCCAAAACGATAAACAGTATACCTCATTGCACGATAGAGAGGCCTATACCACAGCACATACGACAGAGGGCATCCAAGAAGAGCATAGATGATTGCAAGGAAAAAGATTTTGACACCTGCAGATTAAGAAACTTCTCTCAGAAACTCTAAATTATATCAATGCCTCTGAAATAATCAAAAGATTAGATGGACCAAATGCATATAATGCCCATGGAACAACAGCGTACCTCCACCTCTAATCCAACAGACAATCACAGCAATAATGTTGAATGCAAGACAAAAAACTATCCCTGCAATGACCATGTTAAAAAATAATTATTGTAGATAAATGCAGCAAATACTGGATGAGATTTCTTTTAAAAAAAGCAATAGTTAAATTAAAAAAAATCTTCTAAATGGCTTGTGAAGGAGGGGTGATTCCAAGAAGAAATTCAGTTATATATAGAATAAAATTAATTCTTGAAGACATGGTGTCAAATCTTGATCAGTCTGTACACCAGTTGACAGCAGTAGATATTCTCTATTTTTAGTAGTATACTGTATATATATGGATATGATCTGCGATTTGAGTATCATCTTCTTTTTTTTAGGTAAAGGGTTAGTGGTTAGTAAGGTGAAGTTGGGTTCAAGGGATTTGAATCTAAGACAAGGGAGCAACACTCCACATGTTTTTACCAACTTAGCTAAGTTGGCACTTCATTCCTCAACTTTTTAAGTTAAAAATAATTTTCACAAAATCTAGCATGATTTGGCCATCCAATTGGTGTCTAAGGTCAATGTACTTTTAGGTTACATGTATAGGAAACACTAACTAAGACTTCAATGGGATGTAGGAGGCTCCACAAACATCTTATTTCCCCAAGAAATGCATTCCCTAGTTTATCTTTAATGCAAAAAAGAAAAGGCTCTATCGCTATTGTGCAGTTCAGTAATTTACATCCCATTGAAGTCTTTGAATTTAGCATTTCTTACACCTTTATTTACACCCTATTTCAACAATCCATATTAAAATACCACAGTTGCATGTTGTCCTCACAGGGAAACCTTGAAGATAACTTTTCACATGGCTCAGTTCAAGCCAATAATATTGCAAACTTGCATAAGAGCCTGAAATAAGTAATTGACATTCTCATACTTTGCACCTATCAACATGTAGCCAATAGATGGCAAAGGAAAAAAAAAAAAAAATTGGCCAATGTAATAAAAGCCAGGTCAGTCTATTTCGATCTAAATTGATGAATGGTTTGTTGAGTTTAGTCCCACATCGGACACTCATTGCCTTGCCTCTCTCCTTATAAGCTCATTGGCCTCTCCACTCATTGGCCAATGTAGTAAAAGTTAGGTTGGTCTATTTCAATCTAAACTGATGAATGGTCAGTTGAGTTTAGTCCCACATCGAACACTCACTGCCTTGTCTCTCTCCTTATAAGCTCATGAGCCTCTCCACTCATTGCCAATTGGTTTTGAGTTGGACCCTCCAAATTTATCATGGTATCAGAGCGGGCCTTTCTCTCATCCACGTCACCCAGTTCATATCTCCATGTGCTTTAGCACAATCCAACCCACACGTGCGGGGGCATGTTGAGTTTAGTCCCACATAGGACACTCATTGCCTTGTCTCTTTCCTTATAAGCTCTTGGGCCTCTCCACTCATCGCCAATTGGTTTTGAGTTGGACCCCCAAATCTATCATGGTATCAGAGAGGGCCTTTCTCTCCTCCACGTCACCCAGTTAATATCTCCACGTACTTTGGCCCACACATGCGCCGGGGGGGGGCGGGTTGAGTTTAGTCTCACATTAGACACTCATTGCGTCACCCAATTCATATCTCCACGTGTTTTGGCCCAGTCTGGTCCACACGTGCGAGGGCGTGTTGAGTTTAGTCCCACGTCACTTAGTTCATATCTTCACGTGTTTTAGCCCAATCCGGCCCATACTTACGAGGGCATGTTGAGTTTAATCCCACATCGGACACTCAATGCCTTCTCTCCCCCCTTATAAGCTCCTACTCATTGGAAATTGATCTTGAGTTGGACCCCCACGTGTGGGAGCATGTTGAGTTTAGTCCCACATCGGACACTCATTGCCTTGTCTCTCTCCTTATAAGTTGTTGGGCCTCTCCACTCATTGCCAATTGGTTTTGAGTTGGACCACGTAATTTATCATGGTATTAGAGCAGGCCTTTCTCTCCTCCACATCACCCAATTCATATCTCCATATGCTTTGGTCCAATTCGGCCCACACATGTGGGGGCATGTTGAGTTTAGTACCACATCAGATACTCATTGCCTTATCTCTGTCCTTATAAGTTCCCAGACCTCTCTACTCATTGCCAATTGATTTTGAGTTAGACCCCCAAATTTATCATGGTATCAAAGCGGGTCTTTCTCTCCTCCACGTCACCTAGTTCATATCTCCAAGTGTTTTAGCCCAGTCTGACCCACATGTGCGGGGGCGTGTTGTGTTTAATCCCACATTGCCTTGTCTCTCTCCTTGTAAGCTCTTGGGCCTCCCCACTCATTGCCAATTGGTTTTGTGTTGGACCTCCAAATTTATCATGGTATCAGACTATCGGTTCGTATAGGTTACATGTATGAATCTTTCCACCCTTATGGGTGAGGGGGAGTGTTGAGTGCAATCCCAACATCACCCAGTTCATATCTTCAGTGCTTTGGCCCGATCTGGTCCACACGTGTGGGGGTCCAACTCAAAACCAATTGGCAATGAGTGGAGAGGCCCAAGAGCTTATAAGGTGAGAGACAAGGTGGTGAGTGTCCGATGTGAGACTAAACTCAACACTCCCCTACACGTGTAGGCCTGATTGGGCCAAAGCACGTGAAGATGTGAATTGGGTGACGTGAGACTAAACTCAACACGCCCCCGCACGTGTGGATCGGACTGGGCCAAAGCACATGGAGATATGAACTGGATCTGGGTAACGCAATGAGTGTCCAATGTGGAACTAAACTTAACACGCCCCGCACGTGGGGGCTAGACTAGGCCAAAGTACAATATGAACTGGGTGACATGGAGGAGAGAAAGGCCCGCTCTGATACCATAATAACTTTGGGGGTCCAGCTCAAAACTAATTGGCAATGAGTGGAGAGGCCGAGGAGTTTATAAGGTAAGAGACAAGGCAATGAGTGTCCAATGCGAGACTAAACTCAACATGGTCATCATACATACATGATGTATATCTTGAGGTCCCTTAGTAGCTAATGACAACAACCAATAACTTATTTTCTTGAAATTTTTTTATAGGTATAAGAAATTCATTATGAATCAAAATAAGGATATAATGACTTAACAAAAGATAAAATAAATAATAAGGAGACAGTTAAAACTTCTTTCTCCTTGTCTTTCTCTTTGTCTTATATTCCATTGGAATATCATTTGTTTTAAGGAACCACTAGTGTGTGGAATGGGGTCATCAAATCCAGAAATTTAGTTCACTTTGGTAGTCATCCTCAATGCAAAAAAAAAAAATTAGCAAGTACTTCAGAGGTATACATTGTTTGCCCCCACAATTTTTTTAATCACATAGCTCACATGCGCCATAAACCAAAATATCACAGAGGAATAACTAGACGAAACTGATTATTATTCAATTCCAAATATTAATTGCATAGCCTTGCTAGTTGCTATAATTCCAAATATTAAGTTGAGTCTGCTTTCAAATAGAAGGCTCAACCTTAATAGTCTACAAGAAGCAATTTTTCAATGCAATTACTATAAGAAACTGATGTAGGATATCTACATGAGGAAGACCAGAATTTTCTGGCCGAGTTGAGTCAGTCAAGCCTGATCAACTCGGGTTTGACCAGTCTGGTTCGGGTTGACCCAGTTGTGTCATATGTCTTTAGATTATTTCATTTTTAAGCAATTTATAAGTTTAGTTAGTTTCTATTTCAATTTTAGGAAGTTATTATTTTGTCTAGTTTCTACTATGTTTAGTCTCTAATTTTTTTAGATTTCTATTTTATTCTAAATTCGTTTTTATTATTTAGGCTATAATTAAAAGTACTTAGAAATGGTCAAATTGAATTCTAAGAAGATTAGAATGTTAGTAATATATTATATATAGATTAGAAAGTTATTTTTTAGTATTTTAGAATGTTTCTAAGTTGTTATGTTGAAGTAATCTATATAAGGAGCTTCAAAAACGAAATCCAATACATTAATTCAATTCTCTTTTATATCATCTTAATAATAATTATTTTCTAACTGTTTAGTTTATTTTCTTCCAAGCTATTGCTTGTTTACCTATTGAATCTATTGATTCACACGCTACAGATATGGCAGAAACACTTGTATGGTGGTGATTATTTAATCGGAGGACATTCTTATAGATGACAAGAAATATATGTCCATGCACACATTATTTGAAAGAATAAATAAAGACTTCGTAAATAAGAAATGGAAATTGTTTAATCTAAAGATAAATTGAAGAAACATAGCTCTAAATTGGACTTTTTTTTCTTTCCTTAAGCGGATAAATGTTCGTACATCCATGACCAACTTCAGTATTACTATTGAGGGAGCAAGATAAGAATAATTCAAACCAAAAGGCTTCCAAAAATGGTAAAAACTTTCTCAGCAACAATCAGGCAAAACATATTAGTGTCCCATACCTAACCAACTTGCAAAAGCCAAATACTGCAACCTCTGAGCATGATTGGGTATTTCATTTGGTATATCATGATGAATAATTGGAAAGAATGGAGGCCAGTTTTTATCATCTACAGGAACGCCAGCTGTATTGAAAAGATTAAAATCCACATGTTACCTGCTGTAGGAAAACATATGAAAGGGAAAATATAATCTTATCAATAAGCAACTTAGAATGTTACTTCATAAAAATTACCTCTAGCAACTGCATCTTCTCTTCTTTTTATGTCCTGCAATAGACAAGCTAAGCGTGAGAGAAATTAAAAATAAATTTGAATTCAATATTGAAAAGTGTGTATGCTGTGAGTCACTTTTATGGTGAAATGGTACAATTGTAAATAAACATTCAAACAAAATTTAACAATTGAGTTGTAAGAAGTAACTTGTTCTCTCCGTTTCAGATCTGCCTCCCAAGATGAAAGTTCTCTTTCTTTTTTCTTGGAATCCTGTTTTATATACACATGTACTTCTGGTTAACAACTCAGTTGTCCCACGAGACTTAAAAACAAAAAAATAGAAAATATAAGTCCATGTAAAAAACAGAGATGCTATAGCTTACATTCATTGTGTCAAGCGGTATGTCTACAGTTGCATCATGTTTGTGACCATAACCAACCGGCTCGGATCCTAGTGGAGGAAGACGTGACTTTGAACCGGGTGCACCAGCATTCTATACAAAGGGCAGTATCAGGACACCGGGCAGGGAAAATGAAATTAATAGGAAAAAAATAAACAAATAAAAGAAATGAAAGAAGTTTAGTATACACTATTTATGATGCCCTTCTAAGTAGGGATGTTAACAGGGGGGACGGTTATAGTTCAAGGACCAGAGCACCCATAACCTATGTTACCTGGTTTGTTGGCTCTGTCAGTTTGAATTTGGGGGTGTGGTTCACCACTCTTGAACAAATCCGGTTCATGGAGGTAGTTTGTAGAGGATATTTAAACCATTATGATAATCTCATAGAAGAAGATTCAGGTCAAGGCTCCTCAGTTTGAAACAAAGGGGCAGTGTTATCAAATGCGGTCGCATATTCGCATATGCTACAGTCACATAACCCAAATTATGCTATCTGCCAATATGTGATGGCATATTTTTGTGTACGATGGCATATTTTTCTTTTTTTTTCTTTCCTACAGTATATTTGATATGTGAAATCGCATATGTGAATACCTGCACATGTTGTTTAACAACATTGCAAAGGGGTGTATATCTTTAGTATTGACCAAATCTTGAGATTTCCAAGATGAGGGCTATCTCTAATATTTGACAAAACTGTGGGGGCATCTATAAAATTCACCAAAATATGGAGGTTTGTCAAATTCGATCATGTTGACGAACCCACTACAAACCAAACCTCGAATTGGTTCAGTTTGTACCTGTTCGCTATTCAGTACTTTATTAGCTAACCCAGCAACACAGGCCAGAACCATAACCTATTATATACATCAGTTCCCGGGAGTAAAACTGGTGCTCCCAAAACCAGAACCAAGAAATGCCCAATGCCCAATGCCCAATTTCTCATTAGGTCTCTGGTACCCATCAGTCGAATAAAATATATATGTTTTTAAAAAAATTAGAAGGTCTTTAATGGTCAAATCGAGGAGAATTTCAACACCCTAGGCGGCGATATAAAATACATTAAATTGCAGATCCTATTAGTTCTGGATCTGGATCTGGATTCAGTATGGGCAACAGTGAACCCAAAACCAGATAAATGGGGCCAATTGGGTACCCATTAATTAGCACATCAACTTCTATGCGAACTCTCACTCATGAAGTGAATCTAAAAATTACTATTAGATAATGTGTTTGCCATCCCAATTGTAACTTTCAATTCTCTCAAAACCCTAAGCCAGTTAATGAGGGATTCATATTGGGTTACAAGATCTTACTGGTTTTGAAGGTTCAACAACAATTTTTTTTCTCTCACTCCTCATCTTTAACAAATTACGCTTATTCTCAAAGAAAAGAAAATGTGTTTATAAATAATTCAAGAGTTAGCCTGTCCATGATTACACTATCTTTACAGCCAAACACCACTTAAATCCCTCACCAATTATTATCCCATTCTTGAAATCTAAACCAAACGGAAAAATTCGCAGATCTATAAAAATAAAACAAATGCTGAGAACTACAAGATCAAAACATGAAAAACAAGGGTTTCAAAGCTAAAGAAAATCGAAATCCAAGGAGAGAAAGAGAGATTCGAGGATCTGTTACCGCAAATGGATTGACTGTTTCTTCTTCATCGAAGGGATTCGGATCATTGCGGCGATTCATCAATGACATCGCTTAAAGATCTAGAGAGAGAGAGAGAGATTTCTTCCGGTGGAAGTGAGAGAAAGTGTGACTGAAGCAGACGATAGAGAGAGAACAAATGCTATGTTTCTGGTTACCGCTTATATACAACGCGGGATATTAAAAAGGAATGAAATTTTGGTTTCTAGTTTCCCATTTTGCCCCTACTACTTGAGCTAGTTGCGGCACGTAACGTTCGAGCCTTTTATTTTCGTCCCTGTTAAAGGCACGCCAGTTCTTAGTAAGGGCGCCCACACCAAATACCAATGTTTTTTTATGACAAAGATTTATAACAAAAAATCAGTTTATTCTGAAACTTATAATCCCATCAAAAGAAATTGAAGAATTGTGAACCGTTCATTTTTTTTTAAACACTTTTAATGAGGACGATCTCCTCACCATAGAGATTGTAGATGCACGAAATGGCACTACACTTTCCTTCTCTTTAAGCTCGGGGGGACCTGCAAAACAGCCCACTCCGACGATCAAGTTAGCCAAATTGATCAGTGTAATGTGCTTTTGAGAAGAAGAATTCGAACCTTTTTTACTCGTAGTCTTCTCCCTTATATAGGCGTTCAACCTGATCGTTTTCCGTGTCATCCCTTGAGGTGACCTGGGGTAGTTAGCCTACTCTCTGACATGTCAGCTGCAGGAGTTGTTGCAACTGCCCTATCGCTTCTGAGAAAGCCAGGTTTGGTCTGACATGACGTGGGTGGTTAGAACTGGCATTGCAGGCTTATCTGTCAGACCTGTCATACCGACCTACGAGCTGATGGCACAGCTCCGAGCTTCGAATACATGCATTCGTCGGGATTAATAGACCGAGCCACGACCTCAAATCATTAATCTTGGCCCCTGATCGAGCCACGTGTCCGTGCTCAAGAATTTCCCCCCACAGAGATCATCCTCACCAAAAATCAACTTTCCAATTAGAGTCATAATCATAATCTGACTCAAAAAAACGTACTCGTATGTACACGATTAACATGACAAATACACAGGATCATAGATGTTTTTCTTCGAGAGACACAAGGAAATATATCTATGGTTATGTGCACTTACCACATCAATCATGTACTTACTAACGATAAAATGACACGTTAAAGCATACGTGATCTGTTCATGATTGACATGGCAAATGCACAAAATCATAGATCTTTTTTCTTTGTGTATCCTGAAGAAAAAGATATATGATTCTATGCACTTGCCATGCCAATCGTGCACAAATTGCGTGTGTTTTAGCACGTCAGTTTATCACGACTCTTAGTTAATTGTCGTGGGAGGTCCCGATGCTTTGATTTCCAAAATAATGATAATGATAAAAACAAATAAATTTTGATCATGATTATTGATTTTTGATATGATAAGGATCCGATCCAAGTAACTTATCAATTCAGTTATGGATGAACCGTGGTCTAATTATAAATTATGTTGCATATTTTATTTAATCTGTATATAACTTATTTAGATTTTGTATATTAAATTGGATTTGATCTGATTTTGACTTGATTAGATCGTTTCTGAGTCAAGTTTGGATCTTAATATTTAATTAGATTCAATAAAAATCCAATCTGACAAAAAACTAATCTAATTTCTATCAAAGTTTCAATGGGTCAACGGGTCAACAAGCCGTTGACCATTCTATAACCCCAATATCCATGACAAACATGGTCTTAAATACTAATATATATTTGATTAATAATAAAATTATTTGAAAATATTCCAAAGCTAAAATATTCAGATTAAGAAATCGAAACAAGTGTGAGGGAAAAAAAAAAATAATGATTCCTCAGCGACTTTTGTTTTTCAATCTAATTATATTCGAATTAAGAAAGCGCCACATGTGTTGAACGCTTTAAATGCCCAAACTCACGTGACCTTAGAGGAATTAATATTTTATTTAAGAAATTTACTTAAAAGACCCTAGTGAAGGGATTTTTTTCTAATTAGTCCTCAAATTTTTGGATTTCTCTTAATAATCTATTTAGTAAAACTTTTATTTCTAATCAATCCACTTGAACCCCATTCTAAAGTCAAAACTGTCATAACCATTCGAACTCACTATTTTTACCCAAATATATTAGACTTCCAACATCTTAGTTGAGTTTCGAACAATCCATTCCGATGGAAAGGATTTGAGAAAGAAGAATAAATTATTTTCAAAAACTCATTTGGAGATGTTAGGATTCATGTTGTTTTTGTGCAAATTGGATTCGAACTTTAAAGGAGTGTTTTTTATTTTTATTTTTATGATTTTATGTTTCGATGAGTCTTGTTGTGCTTATAGTAGCTTTGCTTTCTGTTATTTTTATGTTGCCTTGTAATCGTAACTTATTGTATAGCGATTGGTTATCTCAATCGGTTGGTTTACGTTGTTTTAATAAAATTGCTTTACTTATTTTATAAAAATATATATATATATATTATTTTCAAGGATTTTTGCAAACATTTTGAAGATGTATGGAAAAAAGTTAGGATTTTTTATTTTTATTTTCTTGCTTCGTTTTTTATTTATTTTTGAAAATTGACCAAGAATGGTTTTTTTAGTTTGAAATCATCTACACAAGTCATTATGTCCAATTTTTAGTCAATCTTCCCATGTATTTTAGTTGGAAAAACAAAAATGAGTGGGTTTTACCAGTGTCGAGGTTGCCACTTTTTATTTTCAAGTTAAACATTTTTATTGTCGAGTTTGAAATTTTTCTTTTTAAATTGTCGAACTCACCACAATAAAAACTAGTGAGCTCGACAATAAATAAAACTAGTGAATTCAACAATAAATAAAAAACCGGTGATATCAACAATAAGAATGTCGAACTTGATAATAAATAAAAAGTGGTGAGCTCGACATAGTATCATTTCCATCTAAAATGTTCACAATTAAAAATATATCATTTCCATTCATCATTCACGATATATATAATAAAAAAAATTCATCGAAAATTATTAGAATCTTTTGGAGTTTAAATGTGAAGAAGATAGAAAAAGGGGTAGTTTGGGCATTTCAAAAATATTATAACTTGAGACGAGGTTTGGGAACCATTTTGAAATAAAAAATTTACTAAGTGGACTATCAAGCAATCGCCCAAAACTTATGGACTAATTAAAAAATATTCCTTCATTAGGGTCCTTTAAGTAATTTTTCCTTTTATTTATGGTCTAATTCTCGAACAAAACTAGTACTTGCTGTCATCATTAGTCAAAATTAAATCGAGTCAAATTTAGTCCAACAAAGATCAATCCTACCTTCACCTTGTGATACTCACTACCACCAAATCAAAACTTCGATGAATACATGTCTAAATACCAGTGATTCTGATAAAAAAATTTACTGTGAATCTAACCTAAGTATTAGAGTTTATTTGGCAAGTATCACACTGGTGCTTAATAGGCATTCCTTGGAGATTTGATTTTTAATAGTGTTGTATATTATGAGGTGAAGGTGAGATTTATCCACCACAGGACTATCAGTAGATTTGATTATACTCGAAATTAGATCTGTTACAATAACTTTGGATAGATAGAGAATTTGGGTAAAAATAATGATCTGATTAGATAATGGGATCAACTAATTGCACACCAATAGTTGTTGGTTGCACTCTAACATTAAAAAGAATGTCTTGTTCTTAAACGTCACTTTTAACCTATTAATATGGCAATCTTACGATTTATGGACTTATTCATCTTCCCATGGCTTTTTCTATCTTTGTCCTCTATTTTTCTTGAGATTGATTTTGCTCATCTTCTCTTTGACACTAATTAAAAGTATTGATTTTTCGATCTATCGACATGGATTCCAATGAGTTTTTTATGCCTCACAATGATCTTAAAATTGTCAAAACCAACCCTTTTTTGATTTATCAAATTGGACACATAGTGATTACAAGGGATTTGTGATGTTTGCAAATAGATTAGACTATACAAACATGATTGAACCAACAATAATTTATGTGGGTTTGATTGGGGAAGAGAAGAAAAGGAGTGCAATATATATATATATATATATTTTGAGTGTAATCATCCAAATGAAGTGCAAAGAATTTTTTTTAAAGTGATGGAGTGCAATTGGTAATGGGTGGTGTGCAACTAGTCAATCCCTTAGATAATTTATTAGATTGATTTGGATTCCCACAATATATTGCGTTTGCATGAAATATATTATATTGTTGAAATATATAAAACTTATTTATTTTGTATATGCAATTGGATTTGATCTGATCCCGACCTGATCTGTTTATTATTGGATCAGACTTGAATCCTAATATCGAGATTTGATAAAACCCCATCTAACAAGAATCCGATCCGAATCTTATCAGATCGATTTTGGATCCAATCCAATCATTATTGTCCTGGTCCTAGATCGATCTGATCCATTGACAACCCTATATCGGGGACAAGGTCCATGGGGTGAAAAACAATGGGTCCAAGCCCATGTTGAAAATGCATATATCCAACAGCTAAGTTTCACACCAATCAAGTTGATTTCTTCAAATATAGGTAGACTCACCAACAAACTCACACATATTTATTTTAACTAATAATTAATAATGAAGAGGAAATATACACCTCAAAAATGAGTAATCAAGTGGATCCACTGTGAAAAGGGTGGGCCCCACCCTAATTTTGAAAGAGCCTTACAACAACATGAACCTTTATGACAAATATATCTCAAGAATTTAGTGAGATTCATTAACAAAATCAGCAGAAAATAAAAAAAAAAAAAACCAAAAAAACTTAGAACACAAAAACAGGAATCTATGAGTACCGTATAAAGGTCGAGCCTGCAATCATGCCATTGTTGGGCTTACTATTTCATTTTGTGCGTGAACCAGCTCAGGTTCTTGATCAGGAAACACTTCAGCCCTCAGCGCAGGTGCTACATTGTTAATATGGGGCCATGTTAGCTCCCACAATGTGTCGCCACTGCTACCCGTGTCACTGCTTGGCTTCACAAGAACTCCTCTTGTTTTCAAAACGAGCAAATTGTTCTTGAGGAGTTCAGGAACAAGTTCCCGAAGCCTCTCAGTCTTCTTTCCTCTGATCTTTACCTTGTAATACAAACCCATGCGGTCAAGAATGCCTAGCCACACCTTCGAGAAACTAATCGATAGAGATAAGTCCCCTACAACCTGCAAGAACACCTTCGATGATAATTTTAAAACATGCACGAACGTGCCTTCCATATTACGATAGTCCCTGGACAACTGCCCTTGCACAATCTCGAGCAAGTCGTCAAGCATTGCAAAGATAACCAAATCGAAGCAATTTACCCAAAAATCGGGTGGAAGGCAAAACTCCTCCACGCCCATGGTACATCTCTGCAAGGCTAAAACTGCCCGATTCCGAACTTCTTCTCTTTGGTCCAAACACACTTTACTCAGACCTCGAAGCAATCTCAGCCAAATCTCCCCGACTTCCTCAGGAGGCAGTCTCCATCCTGCAAGACATTTGAAAGAACCTTCCATAAGATCCAACGCTTGTACTGACCTCTCGATGGACCCAACCCAAGATTCAGCAAACTGTCTTGATGCATCCACGAAGAGAACGTAATTGGCTGGCGAAAGATGGGTTCTGTCAGACATGATAAATAACAGAGCCTCGAAACCTGCTTCGGAAGCGTCGGGGTGTCGAGCAGTGATTGAGAGGAGGGACGTGATCGTCCGCCAACCCATCTGGGATTTGATACAGACGGCATTTGCTTTCACAAGGTCGGCAACTTCTTGTGTGATGTGCTCACAATAAGCATCGGCAACCCGAGCATCAAGCTTCAGTACAAGTTGCAGTGACCTCAGAAGCTCATCGGCAAGGTTATCTTTATAAGGGAGTAAACGCTGACAGATGTGCAAGAGCCCGAAGACGGCCTTTTCTACAAGAGTACAAGGCGTGACAGTGGAGTGAACAATGGAAGCTATATGCTCATAAACAGTAGGCCAAATCAGAACAGCCCGATCTCGGTTGTACAGTGTGATTGTTATTAGTAACTCAAGGCAGAAAACAGAAGTATCTTCCTCGTCAGGTGAACTATTTTTCCCTTTTAGGGATGAACTCGGCACCAAGATAAGGGCTTGCACGAGCTGCAACAACGAATCGGATTGCAAAAACATACTGTCTGTGATTATACTATTAACTTGGCACTTTTGGATTGTCTGATGGGCACGTTGATGAGCTTCTAGTTCCTCTTCGGTCGGTTCTAAGATCGGGTCTTCGGTATCGAGGGATAATAGCTGACTAAACCTTCCCATCAGCCCTGATGATCTCTGAGAAGTAGTCCTGATAGGCACATGAGATATAGGTTGGGAATTTGTAATGGGTTTCTCGGGCACGGGATCTGAAGACGTGTTGGCTGAATCACTAGCCATGATAGTAGGAAGTAGACCGAGTTTGTGCAAACTTAAGATACAATCTATGATATTTCTCCAACCAACATGGATATAATCGCCAAACTTATTCGCTATGGTAAAAACTGTTACGGTTGCCATCATAGCTTTGGGGTTATCGGCAAAAGATAGAATGCCTTCATCCATTTGTGAAGGGTTCAGAAGGGTTGTGAACTTGCAGAGAGACACAACTAGATCATTCAATACATCTACAAACTGAGAGCACGATGATATCATCGCCATGGCTAAGAAGCCATCGACACACATTTGGTAAATATCTTCATGTTCCGCGTGATCAAACACCACTGAGATAGCAGCAAGTGTGGGCCCTGACAAGACAGCAAACATGTCACGGTCAAGGAAAGGTCTAGGGTCACAAGTGATGTATGGAGAGGCGGTCTGTGATTTGTGGATGAGATTGATCCAATGGCTTGGTGTCACCTCGGGAAAACCAGCACCTTGTTCCGGAGTCATCCGGATCTCGTTCTTGCAGATCGAGTGGTAGAGCTCCAATAAGAATTCACGTGGGAGGTCATTCCCATCATTGATGTGTCGATTGTTCCGGACAAAATCTTCAACTGTCATCTTCTTTTTAACCCGTACATTATGCTGATCCGTGTTAAGCAGTATAATTGAATAAGACAACACGAGTGCAGCATCTTTGTTAGCTAGAACTTGTGGTGATTGTACATAGTATCTCTCCGAGAATGCCTCAAGTACTCTCTGAATCTTCTGAGATTCTCCAGGGAGCCTAAATGTTTCCAAGAAAAGCCGCAATGCAGCATCCAAACTCATTCCTTGGAAATCGAAAGTCTGAGCGAATTCATGAAGTACTTGAACCCAGAACTCGTCGTGACTCCCCAAGAAATCACCGACAATATTCTTATCCAAACCCATTGTGTATTTGAAAAAACATGCTACACTCTTGGCATCAAGTTCATCCGGCAATAGATGCGTTTTTTGAAGGAATTCCAGCCCTTTCTTTGGATGCCTGTTAAAGTGATCCACACCCGTCATTAACTTTCTCTTAATGTGCTTCCTCTGACGAACAAATCCAACCCAACAATTAGGATCAGAATAGTTCTCACACTTGATAGTCCAAAATGGAAGATAGTGTTCAAGATCTAATAACGTTCCTTCCCAAACAGGAGTGGAATTGCTGCCAATCCTCTCGGCCATTCCTTGAAGGACAACAACCAAGCCTTCCAAAGAGAGAACGTGCATCGACGACAATGGAGAGTTCACTGGAAATGCACTTTTGGACAACAGGTTACCAAGATCTTCAAACACATTGTTGCGAGATATGTCACAATCGAAGTTGGCGTACATCTCTGCCATGAATGTCTTCTGTCTGCAGAAGTCAACAATAGCCTCCATTAAAACTTCCTGCTGTTGATAAGAAGCATCCCCATGCTTGCTCTGTGCAAGCCTCAGAACCACGCATGAGAAGAAGGCCTCAAGCTGTAGTTTCAGCTCTGTTCGTAGATGAAGATAAAGGTTGAGGACGATGTTACGGACCATTGAGAGAATTAGAGGACTCATTGACAAGCCAAACTGCATTAAATTACGAAATAGCTCATCTTGTATTAAAGCCAATAACTTTGGGTGCCGGTTTATAGTGGGGCCCCCTAATTCAATAGCCGAATTGATCAATCCCAAAGCAAAAAGTGGTACATCCTCGTCAAATTCTGTTGAGTTTGTGCTAGAACCCATACCAATCTGCTCACCAATGTTCAGTAGGGAACACAAAAATTGGAAAACCTCCACCATGCAAGCGACTCCATATGGTTCTCCCAAAGAATGATCCACGTCATTTACTGCCTCCTCACTACGATCAATCGCAGAGACTGAAGCGTTTTGAGGACTCTCATTCCTACTCTCTGTTTGCATAACCCCAAAAGTGCGATCCTTTTCAAGCACACTTACCTGCACAATAAACTTCAGTTTAATGTACATGATATTACGAATTAAGATAACACCTATAAATCTCCTTACAGATATGCTAAATAGAATACCAAGAAAATAAGACCAAATTCTCCTACAGTTTCCTTACTGAAAAATTCCAAGATAAATATAATTTGGGACCGTGTGCTTCCATCTCAGTAATTGATGTTTCCGAGCACCTTGTAAGCCAAAGCATCAATCTAACAAGAAGAAGACATAAAGTATAATGATGATACAAGGCGCTGTAGGAAGGAGAGACTAATGTTTTTCAAAGGCGCTGGAAGCTTACATCTTGAGGCTCGCCTAAAGGTAAGGCTCTTAAAAAGGTCCCTTTTCCCTAAAAAAACACTTACACCTTATTCATACCTCTTGGGGAAGGCACACGCTTTCTTGGCACCTATTGCACAGGCCGTACAGCTTATAGTGATGCACTAGAGTTTGCCCGTGCCTCTGGCATGGGCATCCTCTTTGGGTTAAAGGGGTAAAAGGGGAAAGAGAGTAAAATTGAAGGAATATTATTGAAAGGGGGGGCAATAAAGTTGAGGGGGTGAAGAGGAAAGGCAAAAACGTGAGGTAGTGTGAACCCCACTCTATTGTAACGGGAGTGGGACGTTTATACCCCAGAAAATTGCAGCTAGAGTGGGAACCACTGTTGTGTTTTATTATATAGATTGTGTGTTTTTTAATGTTTTTTTTTTCCTGTTTGTGTAGAATCATTACATAATAGCCTTATTATTGTAAAATTTGTGCTTGTTAAAACATTTATTTAATTACATAAAGTTCATTAACTATTGTTGAAAACTTGACAAGATGAGCATGGGATTGATAGTTGATACAGCCACCAGCATGTGAGGAGAGTCTGGTGAGACGCATAACACCATTCTGTCAAGGATATGAGGTTATGATTTCCAAAAAGGTACCTAAAGTCGGTTCATGGTAGTACCACAGACCTGGAATCAAAACCCAGCCTTCGCACTTAAACCTATAGGAAAAAAAAAATCATAATCATATTGAAAGGAACACATAAGGCTCAAGATGACTTGAATGGCAGGATTAAATCCATGTTGCCAAAATCCAGTGCTGGGGGACTTGGATGGACAGGAAACAAAAGAGTTTTTCAAGGTTGAATCATCCTTTCAGGAGATCATCATCAATATCCTCAGGCTGGTATTTTTTTGGTGTAAACTTTATTGAGTTTAAAGGTGTTTTCTTCGAGGAATTTGTATTTAGGTGGAAAGTTGTTTCTATTTCTTTGCCCGTACCCTGTGGTTTTCTCTTAAGGTGGTCATCTCGATTGCCCATTTCTTTTTTTCTTAATAAGGCTCCGGGGCTAGATGGATTTACTATGAAATTCTTCAAACATTGTTGGGAAATCGTCTCGAATGACTTCATGAAAGTCATCAAAGAGTTACAAGAGAAGAATTGTCTTGACTACAACCTTAATAACACCTTTGTGGCCTTGACCCCCAAGAAAGTTGGGACAGATAAGCTAGGAGACTTCAGACCTATTAGCTTGGCGAGTTCAATGTACAAAATTATCTCCAAGGTGTTAGCTTCAAGATTGAAAGTGGTTCTTCCTAATCTTATCGATGAAGAGTAAGGGACTTTCATTAGGGGAAGACAAATTCTTGATAGAGAGTTGATGGCCAACGAATGTCTTGATTCGAGGATTAAGAACAAGAAAGAAGGGATGATTGGGAAAATAAACTTACAAAAGACTTATGATCATGTGAGTTGGGACTTCTTAGAATATATGATGGGGAGGATGATTTTTGGAGCGGAGTGCATCAGTTGGATCATGAAATGAGTTACAATAGTGTCTTATTTGATTCTAGTCAATGGGAGTCCAGTTGGCTTCATTAGGGGTTCGAGAGGGTTGAGGCAAGGGGACCATTTATCTCCGTTCTTGTTTCTTATAGTAGCAGAGGCTTTGGGTAGATTGTTTAGAAAAGCGATCAATTTAGGAAAGCTATCAGGGTTTAGGATGAACAACGATGGTCCCCTGATTTCCCACTTATAATTTGTGGACGATACACTAGTGTTTTTGGACCATTAGAGGAATTAGGTGAGAGTATTGCATGTCTTATTGTGTTGTTTTGAGGTTATTTCAGGATTACATATCAATTTTCATAAGAGTAAACTTTTGGGGTTAGAGATGTAAATGATATTTCATTTAATGGCCGCAACTTTAGGTTGTGGGCATGATACTTTACCCACGTCTTATTTGGATTTATCGTTGGGAGCTCCCTACAATACTAACAAAATTTGGGAAGGTGTGATTGAGAGATTAGAAAAAAGGTTGTGCACGTGAAAGGCCAAATATTTATCAAAAGGAGGGAAAGTAATTTTGATCAAAAGCACCTTGACAAGTATCCCGATATACTTCCTCTCCCTATTCTTGCTTCCTAAGGCCATAGAAATTAGATTGGAAATACTTATGAGAAATTTTTTATGGAATGATAAGAATGGTAGGAGGAAGTACCACCTGGTAAGATGAAAGTTAATTTGCATGCCAAAGAAGAATGGGGGGCTAGGGATTAGGGGTCTTAGATGAGTTAATAGAGCGCTTTTAGGGAAATGACTTTGGAGATTCAGAAAGGAGAGGCGTAGTCTGTGGCAAAGGGTCATTATGGTTAAGTATGGGGTGACGAGATTAGGTTGGTATAGCAATGAGGCTAAAGGCTCGTATAGGTGCAATGTGCGGAAGGGGATTCTTAAGGTGAACGAGGACTTTGAGAGAGGGATTAGTTTCAGAATGGGCACGGGGGACAAAATCAGATTCTGGGAAGATATTCGGTGTGGCACATCGTCCCTAACAACTCAATTTCCGTCTTTGTACACCTGCCCTCTAAAGAAGAACTGCTCGATCCAACAGTATTTGATTCGCAACGATTCCACTTCTACTTGAATTTAGGATTCAAGAGAAACTTTAATGATTATGAGCTAACAGAGGTGACATCTTTCCTTGATCTTTTGTATTCTTTTCATCTCAACGAAAGCGATCAGGATAGGTGGGAATGGATGAGGGTGAAGGATCTCAGATTCTTTGTCCGCTCTTTCCACAAATGACTTACCTTTTCGCTGAGCAATTCTTCTTGGAGTCCATCATTTGGTCCATGTTAGTTCCTTCTAAAATCTCATTTTTTGTTTGGTTGACTTCCTTAGGGAGGATTCTTATGATGGACAGTTTTATTGCACGGGGTTGGATCACTCCCAACTGTTATCCCCTTTATTTGAAAGATGGGAAATCGGTTGACCATATTTTAATTCACTGTTCTTTTTCTCATGATATTTGGTCCCTTTTCCTTGGGCTTTTCCGTATTAACTGGGTCTTACCTCAGAAGTTCTTCTTTTTGTTAGTAGAGTGAACCAATAATGATTTCTCCTCCAGAAAAAGATACCTTTGAGCTACACTTCCCTCAGCTATTGCTTGGGGGTTATGGAACGAGAGAAATAACGGGGTGTTCAAAACTAAGGCGAGAAGCTCTCATGGCGTTTTCTTGGAGATCTTGGACTTTCTGTACCTTTGGTCAAAATTGAACATAGAATTTGCGCGGACTACTTTCGATGACTTTGTTTTTAGATGGAATTCCTTGTATAATCATTGATGTTTTAGAAAAAATTTCGTTCATTTTTGCTTTTCTTTGAGGGGCTACCCCAGCCTTCTCATCTTGTAGTTTGTTCCTCCTCCTTTCTTCAATATATTTTATACTTATCAATATATATATATATATATATATATATATATTCATTTTGCCAACTCCAATGTTTGGGATAAGGCAAAGATGATGACTAGAAGGATTATATATATATATATATATATATATATATATATATATAGTTCCTAACTTTACTGATTTGGGGGAAGATTGGGAAACATTCTAACATCCTATATCCTTCCATAGTTTTCCAATCACTAAATATTCAGAATTGACATTTGAGTTCCTTTTAGAAAAAAGTAGCAATCAAATATTTGCCTTTTGCATCACCAGGGGAATGATACTAGGTACATCAAAAACAAATATTTATTCACAAAATATGGGAAGTGGTTCAACACCGATACCTCTGGTTTGAGAGAAGGCCCACCTCCATTATACAGCGGGTACTCTGTATGGTGAACATCTCCTAAGTGAGAAAATATACACCTAACAAGCTCATGCATTGTGTGGCGAGCTATCCGCTGCAACAACTCGCCTTTCGTTCTTGCTTGATGAACAATGCGGAAACAAGCATTTACAATGGTGCAGACATGCTGGTTGTCCAACGAAAAGGATGCTTTACTCTTCATGCATGCCAGAAGAACTTGAAGTATTTTCATCAGCACAACCTCTTCTGATGCGGAGTCTGTGACTTCAAACCTGCAACTGGTAACGGCATCGACTACCAAATGCATTGCACTTTCAACATTCACCGTGATTGGATCAAGTATACCGAGAGTTAATATTTTGTACACAGATGACAACGCAACTCCAGTTATAGGTGCGCCAATTTCATCTGATCGGATCACATCCAAGAATGGTAGGAGGTATATGGATGGATCGAATGCATGCCATTGATGGTCCCAAGAAAATAGTTTCTTCCGTAGGGTCTTCAAAGATTGAATCAGAGAATGCTCCAACTGATCATCCTCAGCCATATAACGACCTCCCCAACGTACATTTCTCCTCACAACAGCCAACATCGCACCTATTTCTGAATTTATCATACATGCTAAAGCACACCCACTTGGCATGGAATGTCCTGGCTCTTCCTCATTTGCATCAGTTCTGGACAGCAGCTTTTTCCCCATATTCATAATTACTATTAATTCAACTCGTACTAACCACAGAAAGGAAAGGTATCAGAATTTAGTAGGAGCATTTCATTCATTGTGAGAGATCAGTTATCCTGAAAAGAAGGGGAAAAAAGGGAAAATAGAAGTTATAAAATGAATAAAACCAAAAAAAAATTATATTTACAAGTTAATGTCAAAGAAAATTTAAATAGCATTGTATTGCATCATCATAGTCATTGTTGAGGCCTTATCCCAAAATTTTGGGGTCGACTAAATGAATTATGTTCCTCATTCAATTCTGTCGAAAGCCATGTGTTTGGCTAATTCAAGACTGTTCATATCCGTGCTCACCATATCAATCCGCATCCTTTTTGGTCTTCCTCTCACTCTTTTAAAACCTTCAACTTGCACTTTCCTTCTAACTTGGGCTGTTACCTATCTTTGTTGCACATGATTAATTTTTAATTGTATCCTAGACTTTGTACTCATCCATCTCAGCATCCACATCTTTCCCACGCATAATCTATGAGCATGTTATCTTTCGATTGCCCACAATGAGCTCCATAGAGCATAAAATGCCCTACTATCATCTTATAAAATGTATTCCTTTAATATGATCGCGTCAGTTGGTCATAGAGTACTTCAAAAGCACATATCCACTTTAACAACCCAACTTTAATTCTATGGATAAGATCCTCATCATTATCTCCATCTTTATATGGATAATAGCATTGGAAATGAAAATGAGCTTCTAGGTATTTCATGGCTATCTCCATTGGAAATGATCAAACCATTTCAATGGACTTTCCTTTATTTCATCATATTATTGAGCGCACTTTTATATCCTCTTGAATGCATTTATTTATGATCCACATCAACATCCTCCTCTTGGTTATGCACGTCTATGAAAATATGATCTAAAAACATGGTTTACCTTGCTATCATCTTATAAAATTTCCCTTTAGTTTCATTGATATGTCTTGGTCATGTAGCATACCATCAGCTCATGTTTTTTTTAGCCACCAAACTCTAATTCAATAGGCAACATCCTCTTCGATCTGTCCCTTTCCAGAAATTGAATCAAGAAAATGGAAATGCTCGATTCAGATTATTCCATGGCCATTGATTATTAGTAATAAATCTCTCTCTCTCTCTCTCTCTGAATTGCATTAAGATTGGTTAATTGACAATATTCAGCTGAAGATCCTAAGAATGCAAAACGACACCAATGAGAATGAGTTCTTTGGTACAAATTGAAAACCCTAAAAAGGTTAGAGGGAGGTCAAAAAATTCACTTGGGTGGAGATAGTAAGAAAATAGCTAAAGACACGTGCCTTGATTAGACATATAGAGTTAAATTCATGTTGCCAAACCCAATATTTGTGCATTATTATTAAAGTTGTTCTCCATATACTTTGTCTTGGTCAAACTTAATTTAACGTCCTTGGATTCTTAAACCAAACCTTTATGTTCTAGTTTTGCATTTACCCCCTCTCTAGTCTCATCAATTAACAATCTGTCATCTGCAGATCATGTACACCCATATACACTCTCTTGAATATGAGCATACACATCATTTTCGCTTTTCTCGAGAGTATTGGTCCCATTTCTTGCCCCTATTTGGGGTGGAGGGTTACTTCCCCTCTTCTGTGCAAGTGTTGTTTGAGAGTTGGTTAGGTTGGGGGAATCATTTTGCCAACTCAAAATGCATTTTGTGGGGATTGCTTCCCTTTGCGGTTTGTTGGAGTATTTGGAAGGAGAGAAACAATCGTACTTTTGAAGGGAATGTTTCAAATCCTCAAGACATTGTGTTAGCCATCTTAGCTCTGTTGTTTTTCTAGTGTAATTTGTTTAAAGGGTTTCAAGACATCTTTTTTGAGAATTTTGTTGTAAGGTGGGAGAGGGTTTGTAATTTAGTCACAGGGTAGTGTCCACTGTGAGGTGTTCTTTTGATAGGTCTTTTGTTTTTGTACTAATTTGGTTGGTCACCTCAACACCCTTTTTAATGAAATTATCTTGATATTTACCTTTAAAAAAAGTAAATGGGAAAAAATAGGACTATGGACCAATCCCTTGTATAAACTCACTAATAACTAGAAACCTATTTTTCTTGTCAATTATCATCAATTTTCCTCACAAGAGTCACTACCCCATCGTACATGACCGTAGTGATGTTTCTATATACATCTCGAACTCCTTCCTTTCCCATAATCCACCACAATTGTAGTAGTAGTGATGAAAAGTTATATATGCATAATATGCATATTCTAGCAAATGGGTTTGTGGTGTCACATCAGTGAATAAAGGTTTGGTTTTGAAAATCCAAATGATTTGTGGTGGCTTTTTATTTATTTATTTGATTGAGGGGTGGGGAGGGGAATCTTAAACTTAGTAAACATGAGATCCACGGCCAGTGAGATTAACCTCTGGAATGTAAGTCCTGATCGCAACAAACACATACTAATTGCATCAAAAAAACCCTAGATCCTCCTAAACCATCTAAATCTCCAACAAAAAGATGAAACAATTCCTTCAAACACTTTCAAGATCTTACAATTGTGAAACTATTGAAGTAATTAGAAAAACTTCAAATCTTAAAGCATCAATTCAGATTCGCAACATAGCTTAATAATCAATCAAGATGTCCAAAAAAAAAAACAAGAATTTAGTACTTCAGATCCATGGAACTTACCATTGATTGGCCAACGATCAATGAGAAACAAAACCCCGCAACTAAATTGTTCGATCAAGAAAGAGGCTTAATGGGAGATTTCGCCTACAGAGATCGAATCGAAGCTTTAACCAGCAAAACTGAAATGTACGAACGAACGAATGGAGAAAATAAGCTGATTTTCGTCATTTCTACGTTTTTCAAGAGCGGAAAATCGGTCAATTGTTCCAATTTCTAAAATCTAAAGCTGCGTACTTTTTTTTATTTTTATTTTTTAATTTTAGAAAAAAAAAAAAAAGGAGTGTTTTACAGATACCTCTCTACGTTTTGGTGAATATTTGAGATGCCCTCTGTTTTGAAACTGATAACATACCCTTTGACTTCAGTCTTCTCAAATAGACTGAAAACTGACCTAAAAGCCCCTTGGCATTTGTTTTTGTACACAGTTGAAGGGATTTTCTATATGAGGGTAAGATAAGGTTGAAAACAATGGATTGAAGATGAAAAGTAAATTAGATTTTTTTTCAATTTAATAAAAGGTAAATTACACTTTCACCCCTTATGATTTGATATAATTCCACATATACCACTAATATTTCGACAATTGCATTTACAACCCCTATATTTATCTAACATATTCATTTACCCCCTTTTGTCTATTTGTTGTCTGGCGAATAATTAAAAAAATAAGAATAATATTGAAATAACATTGAAAATGTACATCGTGAGAGACATTTTTGACGTGGATGTGTGTCATAATCGTGATGCTTTCATCAAGATCCCACTCGTATCTTGATGAAAAACATCTATGATTTTGATACACATCCACATCAGAAATGCCCCTCACAATGTACATTTCAATGTTACTCTAGCACGATTCAAAAATTAATTTTTACTTTTTATAAAATAATTTTTATTTTTATTTTTTTAAAATAATTTTTTCTTTTATAAATAAAAGTATTGCAGTTAAAAAAAATTGAATTTACTTGTGAATGCTTAAATAGGGATATTTTTATAATTTTAACATTTAATTATTTTTATACCACGAAAGGTTAGTTGAGATGGTAAAGACAACTGGGTTTGCTCCCCGGGTCACTCCTTAGACCCTCCATATGTCCTTCCACATAAAAGTGATTATGTTTAAATATTACACATGCAGGGTGATCGGTACATACGTCGGCCAAAGCAAAAAAAAATAAAAAAATAAAAAATATTTAATTATTTTTATAAAATAAGAGGGTAAAATAACATTTGAAATTTTATACAGTGTGTGAAAGGTGTGGTAAGTGCAATTGTAGAAATGTTAGGGGTGAACATGTATTTATGCAAAATCACAGGGGAACAAATTGTAGTTTACCATTTAATAAAATGAGAGATGCTATTGGAACCCCAATTTTTTACTTATTACACTCCAAATTATAATTTGAACATTACAAAATAATATAGTTAGAATAATTTCAATTAATTTTTACAATTATGATTAGGCTCGTATAAAATCCTAAACCCATCAAGTAGAAATCTAGCGGAAAAAAAAAAAAAAAAGCTTTTATTCACACCCCAACTTTTACTTATTCTCAACTATTCACTTAATTTCTTTTTTTAATTAAGGTGTATATGTAAAAGTTGGGTAGCCAATAGCAGCTCTCAGATTTTAAAAATCCTCCCCTTGACCTTGACATTGACTTTGACTTGATCCATGTTGACATCCTCGTCTAGTATTGTCTTTAAATAACAAGTGGACCAGATGTTTTTAAACACGTACATTGGTATCAACTATCAAAGGCCACACAAATAGTGATCGTTCCACCCCTTGTATCTAGGGCTGGCAATGGATCGGATAATATCCGTTTACCTGATTCATTCTACCCGATTTATTTGGGTACAGGTACAAATTTTTTATCAGATTAGGAATTTGGGTAAATTTATCCGCAATTCTTTTTATCCAGATTTTTTAAGATCGGATATGAATATGCATCTTATCCAACCCAAATATTTATTTATCCAAATTTAATATGATAAATCTACAATAAATACGTGTATAACTCAAAATTAAGGGTTTTTCATCATCTTCTCAATGAGATATATATCTGTTTTGGATATCTGCTTGAAATTTGGATATAAGTCGGATACAGATATCCTTTTAAAAAGTGGATAAATAGTCAGATATGAATATCTTTAGCATAAGTAGGTAAAAAATCGGATACGGATAACCGTATATAATGGTGGATAAGGATATGGAAATAGCTTCATCTGACCCACACCCAACCCATTGCCAGCCCTACTTACATCCATCAACTTCTAGCTATTTTCACAGTTTTAAAACTCATCAAGTGATCGAGTCAAGTCGACTCAATAGGGTTTCAGGGTGATTCGTCAAGAGTGGATCGAACCAACTCAGCAAACATCAAGTGAATGAGTAAACGCAACATCTGGGCTGAGCCAACTTGAAACACCACTGAATTGGAATAAAAAATCTCGAGTTAGGAGATTCATTTTAATATTTGGTGTAGAACAAGAAAAAAATATTATAATTTCTTTCAAAATATTAAAAAAAAAATGATCACCATCGACCCCAAATATGATCATTATCACAAAATGCCATATACGATGAAAACCCACTATCAGAATTTGTCCTCGAGTGAAGAAACAAGATGATGAACTTTGACGCATCAAAGACAATTGTATCATATCATCCATGGTAACTTTTAAATGAAAAGTTGAAGATCTTTTATCTATCATATAGATTTGAATCTGTTCAATACCTTCGAAGCATTGGTTGGTAGATGCCACACAGAGGCGGACTTACAGTGGGGGCACTTAGTCACCACAAAATTTATTTTGCTCCCGGTTGCCCCCACAATTTTTTTTTTTGGGTCTTATTGCCCCCCATGAGGACAAAATGTTGGCTCAGCCCCTGCTTCTTGTACATATTCATTACTATGGCAAAAAAAAAAAAAAAGTTTTGGTTTATCAATCATTTTTAACAATTTATGGACTAAAAAAAAAGAACGTGGATTGAGGTGGTAAAGGCTGATATGAACACACTTGCGATAACAGACATCATTACTTGAAATAGAATAAAAAGAAGGAACGAAATTGGTTCAGCCAACCCCATATCTTTGGGATAAGGCTTCGATGATGATGGGACACAAAATTGGTAAACTGTCAAGAACGACAAAAATAATAAAGCAGACAAACATAAAAGAAAAATGTTTTATAAAGTTAAATAAATGACATTGAGGCCTTAAAATGGTTATCACACAGCCGTGCATCTGTTGCTTCTAGCACCTGAGGAGTGTCATGCCGAAGGATCTGAAGTATGTATATAGAAAGTAGACTGTCATCATGGCTGGTAAGTTGCTAGGGTCAACTGGAAGTTTTGTTTGCACTTTCTCTCACCATAGTCTTGACGAAGAGCTCACCTGCTCGGTATGAGGATCGAACCTAGAAGAAACAACCCATTAAAGAAAACGTAGTATTTAAAAGGAGAAGTTTAAAAAGGAAAAAAGAAAAAAAGCAGTATTTGAGAAGGCAGTCAGACTAAGAACACAACCAAGTCAACTCTTCAAAGGGCTGACTGAGATGTAATTTCAAGAACTTGGGAATAAATAGATTTTCTGAATAATGCAGAGTCAAATATTTTGTATTCTACAGGATTTTACATCAGCCTGCAGAGGAGGAATGCTATAGCAAGAAAAGACTTAAAACATGTTGATCAAATTCAACCCCGGACAAAGGCAAACAAACAATAATATTTTGATTAAAAAAACTTGCCTTCGAATTTGAGGGGGGGGGGGGGGGGAGACTTTAACTGTCTTTTATGGGGTTGAATGCCATTGGCATGTTTAAGGCATGATTGCTCACTAGCATTTCTCTTTAAGGAGTCGATGAAAACTTTTGGTCCAATCCTTGATAAAATTTATGAGGTTTTGAAGAAAATGGGACAGGTTATTAAAAAGGTTGGTTCTTATTTCAACCACGTTTATAGCCATCTCATTGATGTAAAGATGGCCTGTGATTGCTCTTGTTTATAATTAGTCAATTATGTAGTAAATGAAAAATTATCAAAACAATAACAATTTTTTAAAATTACCAAAAACAACTTAAATCGCTGAACTGTCCAGCATTTGGTAACTCGTTGGAGAGTCCAACATGTTATTTTATTTTACGAATTTGAGTGACGAAAATTCCATTAAAGGCCCTAATAGTAGAGGGACATTATCAGTGTTTTAATGCAAAATACAATATAAAACGCTGGACAGTCCAACGCTTTAATTCGTTTTGGTAAAATTTAAAATTTTGGTGTTTTCTTTTTATAATTAATGAAATATTTGACCCTTTTTTGGTAATTTTCCCTAGAGTAAATGATATTGTTTAAGCAAAGTTGGACTGAGAGTTTACCAAGGGCCCGCTGGCTACATAACGAAAACCAATTGACTCTCCGTAGTCCTTCCAGAACGTGAACTTCTCAGGAGTGACGTACTCCTTCACAGTCAAGTGTAACGGAGTTGGCTACAAGAGTACAACAGCTACTTTATGAGTCCCAACATCCAGAAATGTTAAATAGTTCCACTGAAAGCAGTTTGAATGTTATGTCACCTGTAAATACTGTCCAAGCGTCAAGATATCAACATTTATGGCCCTTAAATCAGCCATGGCTTCTTTCAACTCTTCGTCAGATTCACCAAGGCCTAGCATTATCGAAGATTTGGTTATCATCCCCTCCTTGCAAATCTTTGCATGTTTCAGAACGGATAAACTCTGCTCATAACTGCTTTAACAAACAGAAAATAAATCACCAGTGGTGTGTAAAAAGTAGAATTGCAACACTGAGAGAATAATAGATGTACATCAGCTAGGGTTTGGAAAATTCAACCCAAATTCTGACTATGAACCACATACGAAGTTATGGGTTGGATCAATAAGGACGGGTCCAAGATTGATCTTCGATCCCAACATGTAGAGCTAAGTGTTTCTTAGTTGAATTAAATTCCATTGTAAAAAAAAATTGAAGATTATTTTTCATAAGCACTACTAAATATTAAATAGATAATAAAGATGAAACAAATAAAAAGATGTAACAATTAACAGAAAGACGAGTCAATGTCCTACTCACCCTGCCCTAGGGTCTCTGACAATTCGTTGAAGCCTTTTCACAGTCTCAATGTTGTGAGCAAACACATCTAACCCAGAGTGTACCAGAGTTGTTACGGCATTTAAATCGCCCCGAAAATCTGAAGTCAAACATTCAACCATGATCTCGGGTCTGAGGTTCTGCACAACAAATCGTACAAAATCAAACACAGTGGTTTTTTGCATCTCAGTGCACACTTTCTTTCTGGGTGCACCTATGAGTTCAGAAGTCAAAAAAAAAAAAAAAAAGATGCAACGAAAACTTCATAGTTGAAGAGTTAACTAACCTTCATAGCTTTGACTGTATGAGCAAAATGGCCGCTTCCGCCATCCGGTAGGTCATCACGATCGACACTTGTCAGCACAATATAGTCCACCCTGCCAAATGCAAATATCATTAAAGTGTAAAATATCACATACAAAGTCTTCAAGAGCCAAAGCTGAAAGATTGCAAATAATTATATAGGGTCTGATACCAATAAGTCCTTTTGGAAGCTTGATTGGAATATTTGATCAATGGAAATTCTATCCACTCATTAATAACAATTGGCAATGAAAATATAATAATACTTTTTACTTTTGTATAAATATGATAAAATAAAAAATGGACCCACCCCCAGCTTGCAATAGCTTTAGCCGTGTTCTCTGGTTCCATTTCGTCAGGTGGTGGAGGGTTCCTGCTGGTTTTCACAGCACAAAATCTACAACCACGGGTGCAAGTGTCCCCTAGAAGCATGATTGTCGCCGTTGCAATACCATCTCCTCCTCCATTCCAACACTGCCCACAAAATCCACAAACAACAAATAAATCTTCAAATTCTCAAACATCACAGATCCCTAAATCAACCGTCTCAGATTAGCCCATGGTATGGTCACAAAACAGCAGATGACCATAAAACAAATAAATTGAACCATTTGTAGATTTAAAATTAATTGCCAAATATGTTGAAGAAGAAAATCAAATTTCTATGATATGGCATTGCAGGGAGAAAGAACACGACACTGGTAGAGATGGTCAATCAACACCATGCTCATCAGTTCAAGGTTACCTGAGAATATTTAGAATGAAGCTTTGCTTTCAGCTGTCTACATTCTCAATAGAATATTACATAAAAAAGTTGGAAGTCACACCTATGAGATCTGGAAAGGAATGAAGCCTAACATTGGATATTTTCAAGCATGGGGATGTGTAGCTCTGTTAGAATACCAGATCACACAACTCCTAAGGTGGGGTACATAGGTGTCGAACATATCTTCATCGGTTATCTTATGACAAGCAAGGCATGCAAACCCTTGAATGTTGAGTGACTACCACCTCATAATTATAGAGTTTGTTCATGTTAACCTCCTTCAAAATAAATTTCCTCTGAATTCTGAATGTAAAGAGAACGTAGTTGAAACTTTCTGACTACACTTTCTCCTGTTAAGCCATCTATGTTCCATTCATATAAGGATTTTCCATCATATACTGATTGGGTCATCATGTTTCTTTCTTCGTATCCTATGTCTAGTGGTGTAGTGCTTCAAGTAAATGTTTGCGCATCTCAGCTTTTGAAGAAGCTCCTGCCAACTTGGACTGTAATTGTGACTTGGAGAGTGGAAAATCTGAAGAGCTTGGTGCAGTTATTCTTGATTGTTGAGGATGACTGTGTAACCATGCTGTTACTCCTGCTTTAGTGGCCTTGTCGAATTGAAGGTTGACCCACCATTTAACTTTGAATTTTCTGGAAAATGCTGGTAATGGATGGAATTGGGATATTGAACCTATACAGTATTCCCAACAGCAAATCCATGCTAGGGAAAATTGAGCAAAAAAGATTAAAAGATTGGGAGCTTGGCTTAGGTTTTCTGGGGCTATGAAATTTTGGATGAAATGCTGGAATCCCTCTTGTACTGGTGCAGGGAGAATGGTTGGTATGGGTCCATACTGATTCCACTAGTCTGCAAACCAGTTTGGGAATTGGATTTTGATTTGGTTATTGAATAAAAAGAACCAAGAATGGTTATATTGGTCATTTTGGAAGGTAAAGGTATTGAACCAGGCTTTTTAGTAGTCCCAGTAATTGTAATATTGAGGATTGAATGGTTGGGACAGTTTCTTCATGGTATTAGGATTTTGTCCCCACGTTGTGAGGGTAAGAATCTTTAGAATTTGGCATTTGGAATGGGAAATTCTATTAGGATCGTTTTTGTCTGGAGTATGGGTAATAAGAGCAGAGTCTGAGTCTACCAGGATGAATTCATAAAATTTTTGGGTCTTGGTATGAACAGAAGAGATAAAATGGTTTGGTTTGACAAAGATTGACTGGGCAATTGTCTTTGGACAGGACTTTTCTAGTTCTGGTTCTATTGTCATTATTGGACTCAGATTGGGTTTGTATATGTATTGAGGTTTTAAAGAAAAATGAGATGTTGGTTCTGGTTCTTGGCTTGAGGATGTAGCTATGGATCCTGAATAGGATTTTATTAGACTTGTGGTACCTAGGACTTGAAATCTGTTGGACAAGTTACTTGGAGAGCCAAATTGGAGAGGATTAACTGGAGTTATCTTGGCTGGTGTGGCAGTTGCCATGGCATATGAACTCTTGGTTTTGGGTTTTATATGATTTTCACTCATCTTGTTTTCCTTGCAAAAATTCTCTGGTAAGAAAATCTGGTATAGAATTAGTTTCTCCTTTTATATATTCTATTTTGAAATCGAATATAGATAATATAGCTTGCCATCTTGCAAAAATATGTTTTGAAGCAATATTTTTAACATCTTTTTCTAAAACAAACTTTGCTGATTTGCAATCTATTTTTAAAACAAATTCTTGATTGAGTAAATCATCTTGAAATTTGGAGATGCATAAAACAATGGACAAAATTTCTTTTTTGATTGTAGAATACTTTTGTTGTGTAAGATTCCATATTCCTGAGGTATACCTTACCAATTGTTCTTGTTTTTTGTCTGTTTCTTGTTTTAATATTCCTCCATAACCTATATCACTTGCGTCAGTTTCTACTATTTTTAATAATTGTGGGTCTGGAATGTTTAAACAAGGTAATTCTTGTAATCTTATTTTTAATTGTTTAACAGCTTCTGTGTGCTCTTTAGTCCATTCTGGCGCTTTTTTTCTTAGTCTTTGAAATAAGGGTTTTGCTATGATATGAAGATTGGGGTAGAAGTCTCTTATATAATTTAAGCTTCCTAGGAATCTTTGTAACTGTTTTTTATCTTTTATCTCGTCGGGAAATTTGTTTGCAAATTGTAGTGACCTTTCTATTGGTATTATTGTTCCTTCTTTAATATTGTGTCCTAAGAATTTTATTTGAGTTTGAAACAAGACTATTTTTGGAGCGGATATAACTAGTCCGTTTAGTTTAATTGTATTGATAAAGGCTTCCAAATGTTTCCAATGTTGGTCTATTGATTTTGAGTATATAAGGACATCATCTATATATACTATGATAAATTTTGAAAATTGATTGAAGATATCATTCATAATTCTTTGGAATTCACTAGGGGCATTTTTTAATCCAAATGGCATCACATTCCATTCATAATGTCCAAATGGTACTGTGAATGCTGTTTTGTACTTATCTTGCTCTGCTATCTTTATTTGCCAAAATCCTGATTTCATATCAAATTTTGAGAAGATAGTAGCTTCATATAACCTGTTTAATAAGTCTTTTTTATTAGGTATTGGATATCTTATCCATCTAAGGGCATTGTTTAATAGCTTATAATTGATTACTAGTCTGGGGGCTCCTCTTTCTATTTCTGAATGTTTCCTAACATAGAATGTAGGGCAGCTCCAAGGAGAATTACTTGGTCTTATTAAGTTCTTATTTAATAGATCTTGTACTTCTTTCTTGCAATATTCTAGATCTTCCTTTTTCATTTGAATGGGCCTAGCTTTAATCTTGATTTCTCTTTCAATGAAATCTGGTTCATATGGAAGGGTGACTTCATGTTGTTTTCTATGCCAAAATGCATTTGGTAGATTTGAACATACTTCTTTTTCGAGGTTTTCTTTGTATTTTTGTATTTTTAATTTTAATCCTGGGTCTTCTAGTTGTTCTTTGATTTTTAAAGAATTTATTTCTTGTTTTAAAAACTTTACTTGTTTTTTCTTTCTATCTATCAAGTTAATAGTTTTTGTAATAACCTTGTTTTTTATCATATGTAGTTCTTTCTCTTGGGGTTCCTCTATAAATTCAAAATGTACTTCTTGATCTAACAGTCTGGATTTTATCTCTTTTGAGTCTACCGTAAAGGGTTGAATTAGAGCTAAAAAGGGTGTTCCTAATATTACGAATTTAGTTAGATTTTTTACTAGAATAAAATGGGTATTTATACAAATTCCTTGGTTACAGACATGGACATTTGTTAGTTTATATTTTATTTTTAAACTTGAACCATCTGCTGTTGACACTCCTTCTGTAGTCTTTTCAAAGTACTTTGTTGGTATTATCCCTTCTTGTATACAGTTTAAATCTGCTCCTGAGTCTATTAAGGCAACAATTGTTATGGTAAACTCTCTATTTATTACTAACTCAATGTTAACAAACCATTTTTGATATTGGATTTTGTTGATTATCTGAATAAAACTTTGTTCCTCTGTTTGTTCTTCTTCTTGTATTACTTCCTTTTGTTTTAACTTGTTAAAATTCAAGAGATCTATTTGTTCTTGTTGTCCTTTGTTTATGATGTGTAATCTTTTTATCTCTTCCTTGATTTGGTTTACCTCTCTTTGCAAGTCTTGAATTGTCACTTCTTTTTCTGGTGTTTTAATCCTCTTGAATATTTCCTGAAGATTATATCCTTGAAAGTCTAGGGGTTTGGTATCTTCTTTCTTTATTGTTTCTCTTAATTGTAGTAAGTATCCCTTTTGTAATTCTGGGTCTTGTATCTTGTCTATGTAGTCAAATAATACTCTTTGTTCTCTGGTTAAGGTATTTATTGACTTACACTTACAAGTTGTATTACAGAATTGTAGCGAATGTTTTGTTTCATCTTGTTCACTGGAACTTTGTATTTCTTCTATCATATCATCTTCTTGGCTACTGCTAGTGTAGTCAGAATTTATCATTAAATTTGCTAATTGTTCCTTTAGATTTTTATCTATTTCTAATTCATTTATCTTTTGTTTTACCTTACACTGGTTTTTATAATGTCCTATTTTTCCACACTTGAAGCATGTAGGTGTTTTCTTCTTTTGTTTTGTTTGTTTTAAACGTTCAAAAGGCTTCTTTTGTTGCTTAGAGACTTTCTTGTAATAAGGCGTTTTTGGATATCTCAATTCGATTGGAGAACAATTAACAAGAACCCGGGCTCAGACACCAGGCCAATCACAAATACCAGAAAATAAGGAACCAGAATCAATAAAGAAGAAACCCCAGCTTTCAACAACCTCCAAACAGTTTTAACCTTCAACCATTTTCAACCTTTCAGCCAATCATTCAAAGGAAAAGCCAATCATTCAAAGGAACCTTATCTTACCCTTTATCAAATCTTTCCTCAACTATTTACCATCTCCAAAAGGGAATACTATTTAGGTAATCTTTTTAACTTTTAAGTTTGAAGTATAATTTTCCAAGTTTTTCTTATTTTGTAAGCTTTGTAAGCAAGTTTTACTTTGTAAAGCAAGACTGTTTAAGAAATCTATCTGCTTATATTACTAGTTTTATCTTGTTTTCAATGCCTAGTTATAACTTCAATAAGAAAGAAAGACTAGAAATATTAAAGATGTATTATCAAGAATTATACAGCATACATTTATCTTACATAAGAGAAAACAGACCAAGAGATGAAGAAAATTATCAAAGACTATTTGAAATTAGACAAGAATATTTAAAGTTACTTTTACATTAAAAGCTTGTTTCAAAATTTGAAGTAGAACTCTTCTTCTTTATTTTTAAAGATCCTGTGTAGAATGGGTTTCTTCTTCGATTTTCGGATGCTTGATTCCCAAGTTTCTTCTTCCTTTTATAGACTTATGGAATTTGGAGCAATTATTTGAGGTCTGGATTCTTTTGACACTTGGCTCTTGCTTTTGGATTGATAGGGTTTTTCTTTTTGAAAGTAAGAATTTCTTTTGTCAGGATAAGCTTGTTTTTGGATGGGATCAGCTTTTGGAGGACATCAAGTTGATGGGATTAAGATGGATGGGTTTGTTTAAGACAGGTGGCTTGTTTATCTCCATAGAAGTTACTATTTAAATATTCTTTCTTATCTCTAACAACACATGGGCGGCTGCCTTTGGGTGGTTTCCCATTAGAGATGAAGCATTTTGACAAAGACTTAATTATTTCTGTCATCTTGAATTTTTGACTTTCTTGAAGGTTCTTGGACATTCTTGATTTTTGTTGATATCTTGACTTCTTGACTTTCTTGAAGGTTCTTGGACATTCTTGATTATTGTTGATATCTTGACTTCTTGACTTTCTTGAAGGTTCTTGGACATTCTTGATTATTGCTGATATCTTGACTTCTTGACTTTCTTGAAGGTTCTTGGACATTCTTGATTATTGCTGATATCTTGACTTCTTGACTTTCTTATAATTCTGGGAAATGGCATGAAGGAAGGATGCCTTCACAATCATCTTCATTAAGTGGTGTGAAGTCTCCATAAGGGTCTTCATCTTCGTCTACTTGAGACTAATTTGCCAAATTATTATAGTAGACCTACACCACTACAAAATCCAATTCCCAATATAACCATTCTTGGTTCTTTTTATTCAATAACCAAATCAAAATCCAATTCCCAAACTGGTTTGCAGACTAGTGGAATCAGTATGGACCCATACCAACCATTCTCCCTGCACCAGTACAAGAGGGATTCCAGCATTTCATCCAAAATTTCGTAGCCCCAGAAAACCTAAGCCAAGCTCCCAATCTTTTAATCTTTTTTGCTCAATTTTCCCTAGCATGGATTTGCTGTTGGGAATACTGTATAGGTTCAATATCCCAATTCCATCCATTACTAGCATTTTCCAGAAAATTCAAAGTTAAATGGTGGGTCAACCTTCAATTCGACAAGGCCACTAAAGCAGGAGTAACAGCATGGTTACACAGTCATCCTCAACAATCAAGAATAACTGCACCAAGCTCTTCAGATTTTCCACTCTCCAAGTCACAATTACAGTCCAAGTTGGCAGGAGCTTCTTCAAAAGCTGAGATGCGCAAACATTTACTTGAAGCACTATCTCAAGTAGACGAAGATGAAGACCCTTATGGAGACTTCACACCACTTAATGAAGATGATTGTGAAGGCATCCTTCCTTCATGCCATTTCCCAGAATTATAAGAAAGTCAAGAAGTCAAGATATCAGCAATAATCAAGAATGTCCAAGAACCTTCAAGAAAGTCAAGAAGTCAAGATATCAACAATAATCAAGAATGTCCAAGAACCTTCAAAAAAGTCAAGAAGTCAAGATATCAACAAAAATCAAGAATGTCTAAGAACCTTCAAGAAAGTCAAAAATTCAAGATGACAGAAATAATTAAGTCTTTGTCAAAATGCTTTATCTCTAGTGGGAAACCACCCAAAGGCAGCCGCCCATGTGCTGTTAGAGATAAGAAAGAATATTTAAATAGTAACTTCTATGGAGATAAACAAGCCACCTGTCTTAAACAAACCCATCCATCTTAATCCCATCAACTTGATGTCCTCCAAAAGCTGATCCCATCCAAAAACAAGCTTATCCTGACAAAAGAAATTCTTACTTTCAAAAAGAAAAACTCTATCAATCCAAAAGCAAGAGCCAAGTGTCAAAAGAATCCAGACCTCAAATAATTGCTCCCAATTCCATAAGTCTATAAAAGGAAGAAAAAACTTGGGAATCAAGCATCCGAAAATCGAAGGAGAAACCCCAGCTTTCAACAACCTCCAAACAGTTTTAACCTTCAACCATTTTCAACCTTTCAGCCAATCATTCAAAGGAACCTTATCTTACCCTTTATCAAATCTTTCCTCAACTATTTACCATCTCCAAAAGGGAATACTATTTAGGTAATCTTTTTAACTTTTAAGTTTGAAGTATAATTTTCCATCTCCTCCTCCATTCCAACACTGCCCACAAAATCCACAAACAACAAATAAATCTTCAAATTCTCAAACATCACAGATCCCTAAATCAACCGTCTCAGATTAGCCCATGGTATGGTCACAAAACAGCAGATGACCATAAAACAAATAAATTGAACCATTTGTAGATTTAAAATTAATTGCCAAATATGTTGAAGAAGAAAATCAAATTTCTATGATATGGTATGGCATTGCAGGGAGAAAGAACACGACACTGGTAGAGATGGTCAATCAACACCATGCTCATCAGTTCAAGGTTACCTGAGAATATTTAGAATGAAGCTTTGCTTTCAGCTATCTACATTCTCAATAGAATATTACATAAAAAAGTTGGAAGTCACACCTATGAGATCTGGAAAGGAATGAAGCCTAACATTGGATATTTTCAAGCATGGGGATGTGTAGCTCTGTTAGAATACCAGATCACACAACTCCTAAGGTGGGGTACATAGGTGTCGAACATATCTTCATCGGTTATCTTATGACAAGCAAGGCATGCAAACCCTTGAATGTTGAGTGACTACCACCTCATAATTATAGAGTTTGTTCATGTTAACCTCCTTCAAAATAAATTTCCTCTGAATTCTGAATGTAAAGAGAACGTAGTTGAAACTTTCTGACTACACTTTCTCTTCGGCCCTGACTACACTAGATATAAGGAGGCCCCTCCCATGCGCGTTAGGTTGTTCAGCTTTGGCCCTAACGGAACTACACTAGAAAGAAGTAGGCCCCGGATTAGGGGGCTGAAGCGCTAATGGTTTCATTATTGTACCTGGGGTGGGGGTAGGGGGCCCAGAGTTTGCATATCTTTGGAAATAAAAGAAGTGGAAGACTCGTAAGTTATAGAGCTGAGAAGTTCCAAACAATGGTGGACCGTATTTTCAATTGATGCAAGTGAGAAAGACCAAGTCACCAATGCAGAAATTATGTACTCTCATGATGCTATCTTCTAGCAAGAAGCAATATAGGATGCGGTTCACTCATTTACACTGAATGATACTTGGGTCAAGAACCAAACCTATTGAGTGCAATTGGATCTTCAAGACGAAGCTGAAAGCATATGGGTCTTTGGACAATTACAAGACGGGATTGATTGCAAAAGGTTACAAGCATAGCGAGTCCCCTGACGAGTTTGACACCTTTTTACTAGTAGCGAGGATCATCTCAATTCGGTTACAGATTGCTTTGACTGTTATTCACATTCTTATCATTTATCAGATGAATGTGAAAACAACTTTCCTTAATGGAGAGTAATAAGATGAGAAGTATATGAAACAAGCAAAGGGCTTCAGAGGGTTCAGAGAAAAAAGGTTGAAAACCTAACAAGTTGTTGCATGGATTGAAGCAAGCTCCAAAACAGTTGCATGACAAGTTCAAAGCCGTGATTAGTTCAAAATCAACAAAGGTGTCACTTACATTTTTTTTTAACAAATTCGTCGGAAAGCATGGCATAATTACTTTCATGTATGAAAGAAAAATATTGAACGTATCAAAAATGCTAAGAGGTTCTTGACCTCTAAATTTAACAAGGAGGATATGAAACATGTAATTGCGAGGAATCGAGACAATCGGTATGGGTGATAATTTAGTACTTGGACTTGGACCAATTAGTTAAACTAGATCAATCACCTATTTGGATTACAAATTAGTGGGGGAAAAATTCATTTTTAGGGCAAAAACTACACCCCAAACCGAACTAAATATCAAAAAAATGTAAAATTGAACAAAACATCTAATAATTCTAAAACCCAGTAACAAAAATGGATCTATTTAGCTTTACCTCTCCAATATTAGGACACTGAGCCTCTTCACATACAGTATTGAGCTTCAACCTCGACAATGACTCCTTAACCTCCTGAAATTTCTCCCCTTGAGGTGCTTTCTGCCTCAACCACTCAGGCTTCTTCACATTCGGATCTCGCCCCGTATAAGGTCCCATCCCACCCGGATACGGACTTTTCGAAGTCGCCCCAAGATCGGATTCAAAAAGCTTCGAAGGTCTTGGAGATGTCGTCAAAGAAGAAATCGATTCGATCTTCTTATTTGATGATGATGAATCAACAACTTCGCATCTGATTCTTGGACTAGAAAATGAAATTAGGGGTTTGGGTTTTGGAGATGAGATTGAGATTGATGGGATTAAGGGTTTTGAGATTGATTGATGAATCATTTTAGCAGAAATTTGGAAGAATCAGTAATGGAGAAGTGTTTGATGTTCTAATGTGTTTGGAGAAAGTTTCTGTGTTGTATTCTCCGTCACCACTTTTTGGTAGTTCGTTTAACTGTAAAAACCTAACTTCTTCATCCATCTCGACTCACATCTGTACCGAGTTGACTCGCCCCTGTCATCTCGAATCGGATGGGATAAATCATTTTAACTCGGTTTACAACTGTTTAAATAAATAAGAGAGTTACTATTGCCACAAAAACTTTTACTAACGACACACCAACTGTGTGCAATGGTGATTTACATAGGAATTGGTGGAGCATTAGTAAAAGTTGGTGTGGTAATAGCAGCTCTAAATAAAAATTATATAAAATAATGTGGATTAGAAAATTTTTATTCACAAATATACTTTTATTTAGATAATAAATATTTAAAAATTAAATATTTTTATTAAAAATAATACAAAAATCTAATTGATTCAACCAAATTTTACTAACTCAAATAAATATTTATTTGAAAGATTTCTTAGGGGAAGGTGATTGCACATGTTCCGATGATTAGTCAAGTGTTTTAAAAGGCTCGGATCAAGTCAATATGAAGGATGAATTATATTAAAAATCTCACTTGTTCGCAAGTGATAAACTAGATGACTTAGGAAAGTCGTCTCAATATAAGATGGATTTTAAAACCCAATATTTTGCCTCGTCACCCAACACCGAATTGACAAGGTAAATCATTTAAGTCATTTACAATGATTTATTAATATATACATATATAATCATGCTAGAGTAACATTAAAATGTACACCAATTCTCACATTATTGATGTGGAGGTGTCCACTTAATCATAGATGCTTTTCACTCATATCTTGATGAAAAGTTAAGATACCAGTGAAAAGCATCTATGATTTCCGACATACATCCATGTCAACACGTGAGAATCGATGTACATTTTAATGTTACTTCAACATTTTCCATATATTTATATTCAAAAAATTATAATTTTTCTATAAGATAGGTTCGATTAAAAGATGATTATTGGTAATCATATTTATTTTTAGATGATAAATATTAAAATCAATAATAAAAATTCCAATCTCTTGTTAAAACACCTTTATGTCCCAAAAACAAGTGGCATCCAACTTGGTGGGGAAAATTTGAGAGTTGATATTGGCACCCCAACTTTGACTTATTACACCCCACATTAAAGATTAAAATATTACAAAGGTTTCACTCAAATTATTATCTCAACATTACATAACACTTTCACTCTCACCAACTCTATAAGCCTCTTCTTTTGCTTCTTTCATGGAAGACCTTTACATTATCTAAACTCTGTTTCCCATCAACAAAAACCCCTTCCCCAAAACCAAAAACCCTAATCTGATCTCTCCCCCCAATACCCATACATAAACTTCAATGGCAAATGAATAATTAAGAGAGATTGAGATAGAAGATGAAGGATTTGGGGATAAAAATCAAGGGTTTTCAGGCTTGAGGTCGACACTGGGAGAGAGAGAGAGAGAGAGAGAGAGAGAGAGAGAATGAGTTAAGGAGAAGAGGATGGTTGGCCAGAGAGGAAGTATAAAGAGAGCTGCTATTGGCACCCCAATTTTTACTTATTCAGAATCATTCAGTTATTTTCTTTATTTTAATTGGGGTGTAACAAGTAAAAGTTGGAGTGCCAATAGCAGCTCTCTAAAATATTTACCAACCTTAAGATTGTACATCTCCTCAAAACATTTAGACCCTAAACACAAGATTGGATTCTTGTAAAAACATAAGTTTTCACAAATGAAAACTCACCACAAGCAAGCTCTCTTATAACAGGGTTTCAATCCACCCAAATCAATCTTGCTTCCAAAGAGAAATAAACCATGTTGTCCTTCCAACTGTGAAGGTCAGTCGAATGCACCACAAGAACCATTCAATTACTGTCAATGAGGCGAATATGAATACCTCCTGCAATTTTGATTTGAAATATTGTTTATTTACAATTTCGGCCAGTACCCATAAAAATTTAAATAAAATTTATCAATTCTGTCAATTACAAGCAAAATGGCTAGAAGCCGATCCACCATGGTGGATACAAGAAAATCACCAAAAACTAAAAGTTGAACTGTTTAATGATTGGAAACATAAACAGGAGAGCTGCCAAAAATCTCGGAGGATGGTCGCCCCATTCAAAACAGAGTTGCAATTATTAAATACTTTTGATTCATACTTCTCTTTCTACAACTTTCAGTTGCGGCCGTTGCTTTCAGCTGATTCCTGCAACTAATGAAAAATGTTGAGGATACCTTTGTTGATTAACAATCTCTGAAAGGCGAAAGCCGACAATAAAGAATACTTGATTAGGAAATGTTATCTCCCAAGTAGTTGAAAACTCTTGATCTGAACACTCGAGCCAAGTCCACAATCTCGGACTCCATCTTTCTCTTCTTCACAATTTCAGGTTTCCAAGATCCATTGCCTTTCGTGGAAATCCTGTTTGCAACATCAATGGTCAAGCTTGCCATGTCTCTGCTGCATGTCAATGCTCCTAAGACTGCAGACGAATACATGGAACTGGAAGCCAGTCTATTTAGAAGAATCAATGCCTCCCGTATAAGTGAGGTCCTGCACACAGAATAGGCTCGTAAGTATGAGCAGAAGCATGAATGAATGAAATCAGCCACTGATCAACAAGGGTTTTCTGGCTAAAGATTGAAGAGGAGTGCATTTAGGTAATTTTTCGTTACCAAGGTCAAGAGTAGCATGTAATCAGTTTGAAAATACAGGTATCCCAAACATTCACCAAAACATGGAGGGCTCTGTCTAAATAACCCACATTTGCTAGGCAAGCAAGGGTTTAGTGGTCAGCGTGAAGTTGGGTTCAACATGCTTTTAATCTAGGTCGTGGGATCAACACTCCATGCACCTTGTCAATTTAGCTTGGGACCTTCAATTACTATAGAAATGCTAACATATCACATTGCATTTACCTTTCTTTACTTAATTCGGATAGTTCAGCAGACTCCGCTGCTTCTGCATCCATCTCTGATGCCAATGCTTGCATAATCAATTCCAGAAAATTTAACTGTTTGGATACACCTGGATTCAAGAGAACTTCAAAGCCAGCTTTTCCGGAGGAGGCTACAAAAGCCAACACGATGATTGCATGCCTACGAAGCTGAAGCTCCTGAGAATTTCACCCATACTTAAATTTTAAAATGGTACAAATGCCAATTTTATGCAATTTCAAACAACTAAAACCAATTGAACCATATGGTACACATTAAAATTGTGGGTGTGATGTGTGATGTGTGTGTGGTGCGTGGGATCAGTGGGGATTTCTAAAACGTGAGACATGGACATCATTTTTTAGTGAACGTTATATGGTCGTTAATTCAGAAAGTGTAGATGTCGTCAGCATTGCATTTGGATTAGCCAGATAGAAAATTCATTCTTCTGATGGCTGACTAAATATTCAGCATTGACCACCATAATAGAACTTATTTTGATGTTAGGACTACCCAGAACTGTGAAGTGTGAAGATCAGTTTGCAGCCAATCCAACAACAGGTCTAACATTATAGTCTAACATTATAAGTCACAATACTAAATTTGGGATATTCTATAAAGGTTCAAAATGGTATTTAAATTTAAAAAGATTAAAATTAGGAGGGTGATTAACATCAGTAAAATGGGTGGCTGCGCCAATAATACGAAAGATCAGATACAATAATCCCTCAAAACTCGAAATTATGATACTTCCATACAGTTTATTCCAAATATTAGGAGAAGCATTTTTAGAACATTTTTGTTCATGTTAAGTGTACAAAACAGAAAATTGTATTAAAAAAAAAAAAAAATTCATGTTAAATCCATGGCCATGGTGCACTCCCAACAAGGAAGCTTGAGGTGGAAACTGGGACTGATTAATAAAGTAACTAAAATCAAGCCGGTAAATATGCTACTATTACATTTTTTATGGCATTCATACCTGTGTACCATGTCCTTTGCATTTTATGCATTCTGCTAAGCCCTCCAGGATCCTGTTGAATCCTTGAAATGCTAAAGAAACTTTTGTGACATCAGTTGCAGCTTCAACACTCACGTCATCTTTAAAACTGGAACAGAACATCGTCGAAAACTTTGGGCCTGCAGTTCAAAGTAGAGAATTAGAACAGTAGTTATGACATACTGACTATTGCATTTTAGAAGGAAAGTGATAGAAAGCTTTGATGATTGGCCTTTTATGAACATGTGTATTATAGGAATATAAAGAACTAGAAACTTTAGCAATATGTACTTTTATGTAAAAGAAATCATAAAGTAGCTTCCAATTTCTACTGTAGCATTGATATATATCTAGAAATGAAAAGAAATCAACTTTTAGCTCAAAGTACACAATAGTAATAAATGTTCATACTTCACAGGAATACCATCCAGGCAAACAAAGATAGGATCCTAAGTTGAGGTGATTCGTAGAAAAACGACTAGATAGCCTGAGGGAGTATCCTTCCAATCAAGGATTTGAAGGAAAAAAATTGAACTGAATTGTTTGAATCTGAGAGTTCCATATGGAGTCAATCTGGGAAAAAAACTAAAAGATGCGGACCTACAATTCAATAGAAGGAATAGAAGACGCACTACTTGCTTCCGCACACACAAGCTAACTTCCTTCTGCAATAGCCGTGACATGCTTTCAAAAAGTAGCGTTGACCCAAACCTGTTTAAAGCACAATTTCATTAGGATGTGAACCAGGACAAATTATGTGGCCATTTCAAATGAAAATTACTCTAATAAGTCTCTATTTGATTCACGGAGCATGCAGTTTTCAGAAAATTATTTCATGCAAAATTGATAAATTTTGTCTAACAAAAAACCAATTGACAATTGAGTGGAGAGGCCCAGGAGTTTATAAGGAGAGAGACAAGGCAATTTCTGTCCAATGCGGGACTAAACTCAACACGCCCCCGCACGTGTGGACCTGACTGGGCCAAAGCACGTGGAGATATGAACTGGGTGACATGGAGGAAAGAAAGGCCTACTTTGATACCATGATAAATTTAGGGGTCCAACTCAAAACCAATTGGCAATGAGTGGAGAGGCCCAGGAGTTTATAAGGAGAAAGACAAGGCAATTTGTGTCCGATGTGGGACTAAACTCAACAAAAATAACATTAAAAATAAGTGCTCATTTTCAAAGGACATTTTTTAAGTGAAGTACAAGATGCAAACCAAACAGAGATTAAACTTACTTTTCTCTATCCAAACAAGGGCTGCTTCTCATAAGAATCAGATTCATGACAGATATTGCTTCCACTTGTATGCATTCTACTGTATTCCTTGTAACAATCCGGTGCATTATTTCAAAGAGTGAAACCCAATTTACAGAGGAAACAAATGTAACATTGCCAGAATTTGGATGTTCCCTATTACTTGGAATCTCCACATCAAAGGATCTCCAACTGGAAGAAAGATCGCCAAGAAAGGATGTCTCTTTCCTGGTCACACCAAACTTGACTCCTGTGTACACCTTCTCAGATTTGGAGAACTCTACAGTATTGTCCTTAGGGCACATGCCTTCGACCATGACATTGTCCCTGAGCAGAGTACACTGAAAGATCAAATCGATTCATAAGCATATGTACTTGAAAGGAAAAAAACAGGACATTGATTTATAAGGGATAAAGTATCAAAGTCACTAGAACATCAAGATACGAAGCATGAGATTCTTCTGGAAAGAAGCGCATTACTTAAAAAAGGAAAGATACAATTCAAAAGATAAGATGAAAAGGAATACGTCCTTGGGCTTGCACGATTTCTTAGTGAAACTTGTAGTTAAAAGAAAAGGAATAGGGAAGAAAAAGAAGCAAGAAAGTAGGACCAAATAAACAAACAAAAAGACAAATTACATAATATATATTCATCATTTACTGCTACTACCATGGATTATGGTACCTTGCTATTGCACAAGACACCGGATTCCATTCTGTTAATTATATGGTATAAAGGGGCGATCATCATCATCTACACTTAACCTAATTATAGGGCTTGCACCATTTTTTTTCTTTTTGAGCAAAAGATTCTAGGAACATTCCAATGTACAGACCACACCTTCTAATGGATGAACCAATTCTTGATATAAATTTTGAGAAAAGAATAAGTATGGCACATGGTCCTGTGCCAACTGGTACAAGGCTAAAATTGAATCAGAATCAACAACTTATCAACCGTAAATAATCACTGATTTTCAACCTTGTACATTTCCCAAGCTTCCATCAGAATTTCCCACCTCCAAGTAGCATGAATTTTGAATACAAGATAAATGGTCCAGAAAGTAACATTCAAAGGTGAACCGTATAGTATAGGTGCATGACCGAATAACTTCTCAATCAAGAACAAAATATCATAAATTACTTACTTTTGCAAAAAAAGCTTAAATGGTAATAAGCTAGCTCAAATAATATGAAAACAATGAGCATTTGTTGCTTTACCTTTTATAAAATCTTGTGTCCAAGCTCAGCATGAGCTGCAAGATGGCACGCACTATACACAAAGATCTATGAACAACCACCACCTGCATCGTAATGGAACTGTACGTAAAAGTCAAAGAACAAAAGAAAAGAGAAGAATGGACAAGCAATACTAACTCCATGGACGTCATATAGGGCTTCCTATGTCATATGAGACCCAAAATCTGATCCAATAATTAGAGTCAGGAATGACGTTTCATATCCAATAAAGACCCTATTTGATAATTTGAGAAAGTATATACATTAAATAATATTATATCATGTGTAAATATTCTATGTTATATCATTGTATCCAAGGTTTAAAATCTCGCTTCAAGGTAATGTCAAGGTCAGAAGAAATACTGAGAGCATCTCAACCGAGACAACTCATGCAATCCCCAAAAATTGAAGTTTGGGGTCGATGTTTCGCTCTGGTCTCTATCGAAACCCGAATGGCTTGACTAGGCATTCCAATAGGATACACAACTTTAAACCTAGACTATATCTATATTTTATACATATTGCTTACCAAACTGGTTTGATCTGATCCAATTCGATGGATTGGGTTTAGAGTGAGGTGTTCAAATCCACCAACCATGGTATTGACTTTTAGTTTCGATGTTTCTTTCAGCCAGCCGTGAACATTTCAATTAGTGTGAAAATTATAATTTAAAAAATCGTGAAAATTATGGAAATGTGAAATGGTGGAAATATTGAAAAAACACTCATTGAAACTGTAGATAATGATAACTCAGAAATCATCAAAGCAGAATAAACAATCATATGAACTGTGCAAATTTATATCAATAATGTTCCCTTTCACGTCAAGTGGGTAGGTATTTGACAGCCAGACAACCAAAACCCTCTATATCTACAAGAAAATGAGAATAATTATACCAGCTTAACTATATACACTGTAATAAGTAAAACACTTACTTAGATGGACAAACCAATACATTCATGCATTATTGTATTTTTATTTTTAAATATGCACAAATAAATCACTACTATATCCAGGTAATTAGAACATGGAGGATTTCATGTGTGCTTATATGCCTCATAACTTTTATATGTTACTTTATTAGGATACAAGCATATTGGGGGAATCCCGCGTCCTAACGGAGTCTTGAGACATAAGTCTCAAATGCCTTGGAAAACACTTAATGTATCCAATATGACTCGTAACATATGAAAGTGCTTTCCAATCAGGAGGTCAAATGATTTATATCATGCTAGAAATCAATAGAGATAAAAAAAAAAAAAAATTCTAGATGAAATACTATAAGGGTGATAGCAATACAAATTTCTCCATCTGATAGCCAACAGTTACCAAATACTAGAAGGGTGATTGCAATACAAATTTCTCCATCTGATAACAGTTAAAGGAGGTGCCCAATCATATCTCTAAGTTGAGAGTCAACAGGGTGATGTTGGAAGGAGAGGATGGTATCAGAGAAGGGATTGTGGAGTTTTATATAAAGTTGTATGTCGAAGGTCTTAAAATCATACAACTCCTAATTTGAGTATAATATTAATACGAAAACATGTACACCTGAGGAAAAAATCAAGATTTAGTTTTTCAATCATACCTAACTCTTGAAAGAAGAATCTGATGAGTATAGACCCCAGGAAACAAGATTTCAATCTCCACTAAAGTGGCATAAGAAAATGACGTATGCCACACAAATTTTATTTTTTTACTTAAATGTAATGAGATGAGCGCACACTGGAACAGAGAACCACACAAAAATTATTTTTTCTAGATGCCCAACTAATTACATTTCTTGAATGTCTGATTTAGCGATTTTATTATTATTTTGTCAATCTGCTGGAATATTCTAAAAGGAATGAAAGATGAGAAGCAGATTTCCTGGTAACGAAGAATAAATCAGCAAAAATGAATTTAAAAATATTTTCTGAAATAACATTTTAGCATATATTTATGTATAGTGGGACAAAAGTTGAACTGGAACTTGCAAAACACTCATTCTATCCTTCCAAAAACTTCATATAACTCGTTTTTATAACTCACATTTTCAAGAGCACAGAGGTCAAGTACTGCTTCGAACAAGGTGTCCAACTGAACTATTTCATTACTTAACTGAAACAGACACATGAAACACATGTCAGTTCATAGACTTTAATAGCTAAACCAAACAGTAATAATTCAAGGCTTCCCAAAAGTAGTCGGATAAGCATCATGCGTGTCACGTGCTGGGTAGAAAGAAATTTTTTGAAGGTAGGATCATTTTGTCAGACATTAAAGCCAAAATTTTCCTCACAAATAAAACAGCAAGAGCAAAGATTTAAAAAATCAATTCAAGCGAATAAGGGAAAAGAAGCAAGAGGTCCGATGTGACCTGTCAAAAGAATTTAGTATCTTTCCTTTTTCTGACAAGTATTGGTAGAAAACTTATTTGATTAGGCCATTTAAATTCCGTGGGTGGTGCAGCTACCGAGATCAATGTTGTCGATTATGTTTCTCCTTGAAGTTTGTTAGCTACCTCTCATTTTGTTCTAGGATTATGCCCATTTGTGGGTCATTTGCGGCCATACGGGAAGGACGCAACTGACGCAGGATTTTCGAAAGAGATTGATCGTGATTTGGAATCTGTTCTTCTCATGACACCTCTTAACTAAGATAAAAATCCAATGCCCGAAGTATGAAGAAACCGAGAATGAAAATGATTTGAGTGAGTTAGTTGTGTCTGAAATACAACTAAGTTGCATGTGCATGGTGAGATTATTAATCTTGACTTGTATGGTTTCTTTGAGGTTGAAAAAGAAAAGGCCCTAGTAAAAGTTTAAGGGATTTCAGTTAGTTTAGGCTGTTCTTAAGTAAATGACGTAAAAAAAGGGTCTCTCTTTTTTTTCTTTTGATCGGTGAACTGGTCTTTTTCAATTAACTTTAATTGTCAGGCCATCATTAAAAAAAAAAAAGCAGGAAACTTTAGGGTTCCATGCTTTTTGGAGAAGATGAGCATTTGACGAATTTTATGGAGAGTAGTGGTTCCCCTTCTGCCTAGAAATGAAGTCATAGCTGAACAAAGATATTTAACTGCATGATTCAGCTAAGTACCTTTCTTAACGTCAAGTAAAGGCGAGACACTTTTGCAGCTTCTACAGATTGAACAGACTGCATTTGATCATTCAAAGCAACATCAGAAAGCTTTTCATCTGCCAGAGAGTCCAGATTCATTTCGGAAGGCATGTTCATGCCCATGCACCTGAAAAGGACATACAAATCCGCAGCACAAGTCACAAACAACTTCGAGACCAGATCTCTTCCTGATCTTTGGCTTCTTGGAGCGTCCCAGATCGCTAGCAAATGAGAATGTAAGTCGTTCTTTATTGTAAAATGGCTACAACCATCAGATGCATCTGTCTGGACTCCTACGGCTTTAGTACACTTTGGCTGTGCAGTTGTCTCAGGGAGAACAATCTTCTGCTCCAAATAACAGGTGTTATTAGTATCGAATTTCTTACAATCTCAATAAGTGAAAAGGAACATATAAGTTGAGTGTTACCTCAATAGAACATTCATTAGAAGTCGTCAAAGCTACCAAACAACAAATCCAAAGAATTGATAAGTCAGAAAAAAACATGATGAGAACAAACATCAATAGTTTCAAGCATATTGCAATTCAATCTCACCGTTATCAATCAATATACGGCGTCTTAGATCAGTTGTCACAGATAAACCATCAACTTGAACATTTTTCTTTACGGGACAATAGCCTTCACATAGTTGTATGTCCGAAGAAGGGTCCCCTATTCGTTCAACGAAATTCATGGCATTACCGAATATGCTTTCTGAAGTCCTTCCTCTAACCAATGAGATTCTTGATGAAGCCTTAGCTTCTGAAGCAGAATATTCAGGGCCAGGCTGGTCATTTGAAGTGCTTGCATTCTGAAACTGCAGAGAACTCTGAGGGTGTTCCTGAATAACAGCCTCATATTCCCTGCCAATGTAAAAGTTTGACGCATGATTTCCCAGTAAATATTTACGATAAATAAGCTGTAACTATATAAAAATAATTAAATAGAAAGAGTTGAATCTTAAGGGGCAACGTAAATAAAAACAAAAAATAAAAATGAGAGAACCCCTTAGTAGATTGTGGATGATATTAAAGACTTCAAAATCATCAATAATATACAGATAGAGTCTTATCCCACTATTGTTGGTCATGCACTAAAGGACTTCTCATAATCACCATCATTTGTCTTTGTTGAACATGCTCAAACCATTCCAATTGATTTCCCCTTATTTTGTACTCCCTGTTGAGGCCTGGTATGTCCTAAATTATGATAATACACGTCCTACTCTTTCACCAATCCATCCCAATATCCACTTCTCTACTACATTCACTCAGTCATTCCACAAACAAAAATTACCTAACATTATGTTCCATAATGCAAAGATGGTTTTATAAATTCACCTAAAGTCTGACTAGTATGGATGAGCCATTGATCACAGAATGCCCATCTCAACTTTAGCTATCTAGATTCTAGGTCTCATCCATAGTGACAAAATTCTCTGATTTTTGAAAAAGTGGCGATTAATTCACGATTCTTTCAATTGGTCATTTAATCCCGACTTATTCACAAAACTTTCAAAAATACATTTTTCTATTATATTTTAATATGAATTTTTTAACTTTCTTTAATATTATGTTAGATAACAATATACTTCTTCTTTTTTCCTGATTTTTTTTCGAATTTTTCCCTTGCCGAATTTTCCCAAATCCCAACTTTGTCACTAATTCACCATAATCATGTTTTTCCTTGTCTCAAAAATTCAACAACATGAATATTGTTGACAACACACCTGTGTTCTAAAGCCGCCTTCATCCACTAATCTACAAACCATTAAAACCACTCACCTACCACAAAGAAATTATAAAAAAAAAAAATAAAAGAATTGAAAAACATTAAGCATTTTTTACTATGAAAATATTAGAACTTAGAAGTAAAGTTCACTTACACGTGTGCATTCTTCAAACAATGGGTCTCATCTCTTGCATTAATCCGGGGAACGACAGATTTAAGCTGCTTTTCTTTCTTGTCTCTGTCCTTCTTTAGCTCTGTGCATTCCTGTTCCTGGAAGTGTACATTTGATCCACCAACCCGTTAGTGATCTTGTAACGCATTAAGTAACTTAATAAAATAGCTATTTCAAAGGCGTCACCTCAAATTAAGTTACACTGCCGGTACTGAATAAATCAAGAAAATTTAGTTCAAAAGCACAAGCAAGCTTTAGTGCATTATAGTAATTCACAACAATAGAGACATGATCCGACTTATGTGAAAACATCATGACATAATTATTTTTCCTGTTCTTAAGTTATATTGCATCGAGTGCCCTATTAACGCACGTGTCTTCCAATCTTTTTTTCTAAACAACCTAAGCCCAAAGGTTTATTCAACTTGTTTGAGGAGGGCTAAAATGATTAACTCAATCAACAAATATATCGGTTAAGGTCACACACTCTCGTAGGGCCTGCATGGACATGAATAAAGGGATTATTTTTGGAGAAAATAATCTACTTACGATGGAGATCATTCCTTAAAAATCATCCCTTTTGAAACTTCTAACCTATCAAATGTGGCATCAAATTAATAGGAAAAATTTGAGGGCCCATAATTGTTCAAATTTTCCAGTAATTATCAAATACTGATTTGATTCACCTATTTAAAAAGGAAAAAAATGATCTAAGAATTTCATACCAGTAGATCATTGCTTGCAATTACGTAATTTTTCTAATAAGCATAACATACATACCAGGTGACTAAGCTGCTTGGAGACGCGCCCCAATTCTCTCTGCAAATGAAATTAGGGCATTAAAACGCAAATTAGTTTGAATTTCCAAACATTATAAAAGGAAACAAAAGTTAAAGATTAAAACCCTAAACATATAAACAACCTTCAATCTTTCGATTTCGATCTCTTTTTCATCTTGTTGAAGATTTCCAGCGTTACCGTTTGCAGGTCTAGAAGCAAAATCATGATCCGCAATAAACCAGTTCTGAGAGAGCTCTCGTGGAGGAGAGAAATTGTAGATGGTGGTGGTGGCGGCGCTGGTCGTTAATAGAGGATTATGATGGTGGTGGTGTTGAGTAGGGTTTCTGGAAGATTTAGAGATGATTTCTTCTTCAACTCGAATCGCTTGTTCCAAGAAAATCGCATCCCAGTCGTTGAAATCTTCGAAGCTCATTGTCTGTGAGAGAGATGAGCAAGGCGGGAAGAAATTCGAGAGACAGAGAGTTCTGGATTTTCAAATGGATGTGTTCCTCGCCTACATGAGCAATTTATATACTGGGCTTCTCCGATTGAAGAGAAATATTTTCTAGAAAAACTCATCTCTAGAGAAAATATTTTCTTAAATTCATCATTGTTGTACAATGGAAAATGTCAAAATGAGAGTTGGTTTTTAGTTTTGGGGTGGATCGGGTCATTACCAAATGGGAAAATCCTATCCGATGGCCCACAAGATATAAGGATCAAATAATTAGGGGTGGCAATCTTAACCATGGTTTTTAAACTCGATATCACATCTCGTCTTGTTTAGCTTCGATACCGAGTTGTCCTGGATGAATTTTTCGATACGTTTGAGACATCTCGTGAGACAAATCAAAAAATTGAACGTGAGTCCTAAATCTCAGTCAAAAAATGACTTGTGAGTTAGTCTCGTTCAGCTCTGATATTGAGTTAACTCGAGTGATATGTCTTGGTCTCAGATGAGTTTTAAAACCATGATCTTAACACGACCTGGGAGCACTACTCGAAAAACAACACGAAATTAGTGGGTTTGGGTTAAGCTTAATTGGATTTGGGTCATAATAATGTTAACCCATTTAACACGATTATTAAATAGGTCGGGTTTGGATTAGGGACGCCAATCTGCTTAAACTGTTTAGATAATTTGGTACCCAAATTGAAAGATTTCACTCAAGATATATATTTGTAGACTTAAAATCAACATGAATCAGTCTTAGTCAACCCAATGCTCCAATAATATTTGTCTCGAGGCATAATACATAATGAGAGATATTAAGATTCTCCAAAATTGATATTATTTTTTATTCTCTAATTATTATTTCTATTTTATTGGCAAGGATTTGGAGGAGTGGAAATAAAACTTATTTTTTCAATTAAGAATATTATAATTTTATTAAATAGGTTACATGGGTAGGGGCAGGTAACCTAGTTAATAATTGGGTCGGGTTTGGGTTTGGTAAATTTTCATAATACCCTTTCCTCAACACGACCCGACCCATTGTCATCCCTACAAATAACTATGTCATTAACATACGAGTTAGACTAGCCTCACTAAGGGTCTTTGGGCACACCTTCTAGTATCCAAAACCATGATCCGATGCTTCAGGGCTATGTTACCTAATTGGTGGGTTTGCTTAATTTGAATTCAGATTCACAATTTGTGGTTTGCCACTCAAGAATGAACCCGATTTGTAGGAATAGACAGAGATAAAAACGTTTGAAGGTTGAAGTGGTGAGCAGGGTAAAAATGTTGAAGATGACATATTTTAGGAAGAAAAAAAGCAAGTTTTTTTTTGTCATGTTCATCAATTTATTACGAAATACCAAGGTCAAAGGGGCATGCTAGCAATTTGAAATTTTAAGGGTATATCTCAATATTATCAAATGTGGAGGGGACCAAAATAATTAAGTTAAATTAAGTAAAATGTTTGGATCGCTATATTTTACGAACCTGAAGCAAATTGTACTGTGAGCTAGTTCGATTCTCGATTTGGTACCTTTAAAAAAAATTGATAACCCAACTTTAGGGTTGTAGAGGACAAAATTATATGAACTTTGAAAATAAACATTAAAAAAAAAAAAAAAAAACTATTTTTCACCATTGAATTTTAATTTTAAGTTTGGGAGTTAGGTGGAGTTCGACAACCATCCATTTTGAAAACCTTGATCAAGCTCAAAAGAAATTGTTTTTTTCTTTTTATTTGAGTTTTTTTATGAAACTTAGAAGGTTGTGGTGTTGGATTGCTGATGTGCTAAGCTTTTTGAACAAAACGTTGGCCCCAATTAGGAATGATAGTATCCACCCATTGTTATCCTTGACGTAATATAGTTATTGAGATTTGTCAAGTAAAACACCACGAGGACCACCTCTTTTAAGGTTCACCCGCGAGATTCTTCCATTTAGGGTGGTGAGTCGTTATATCTACATGTATGTATATATTATACATATGGTTACAATGTATAATAAATAAAATTATAATATTTGTTGTATGGTTGGACCACCTTATAAATTTAACTCACAAGTCTTAGCCTATTACTAAACATCTTAAGTCAACTTGATCCATTAACTAAATAAGCTACAAAATAATTGTTGGAATATGGCTCAAAAATCAATTAAGCCCGATCCAAGTGTGTATTGTTAGGTCGGTCCAAGGTAATTTGGGTTGGGCTTGTAATTTATATAAGTGACCTACTTATGTGGTGTTTTAAAAAAGGGTTTTGTTATTTTGTTGTAAGAAGTCTTAAGTCTTTTCTAGAGAAGAGAGTTGAGAAAAAAAAAAAGAAATCCAAGAGAAGAGAGGTTGAGATCTAGAAAAAGGTGGATCTAAGTGATAAAAGGAGTCCTTGTATCAATTTGCCCAATTTTTTTCATAGTGAAATCGAACTCCAACACTCATACATATGTGGACGTAAACTTTGGGTGAACCGTGTAAAATCTTGTGTTGTAGTCTCCTTCCCTTCTTAACTAATTTATAACATATCTCAATCCAAATTTCATATTGGTTGGGTGTCCAATTAGCTTTCGTACCCTTTAAATTGTTATCCTCCATTTGACAATGGTAAAAAAATAATTATACAACTCACTACCCCAATTCAATGCACATGTTAATAGTAGGGTTGTAATTTGGTATGATTTTTCTCTCATGAACCAAACTAAACCAATAGCTTTGGGGTGATTTGGTTTGGTTTGGAACAAGTTGTAGTTCAGTTCCGGGTTATGAAAATGGAGAACCAATCAATTTGGTTTGGTTCTCGGATCAAGTTTGAATAGAATCGAACTCTTATGCAATATATATATAGGGAGCGGTTCAACAGCCCCTTATGGTGCCACACATGGTGCCACGCATTTTTTGTAAATTACTTTTGATGGAGTTATAAGTTTTGGAATAGGCTGATTTTTGTGAGGATGATCTCTACGGTGAAGAGATCATTCTCACCAAAAATCAGCTCATTTTGAAACTTCTAACCCAAGTTTACAAGTTGAAGAATCGTGGACCATCCAATTTTTGTAAATCACTTTTGATGGGGTTAGAAGTTTTGGAATTGGCTGATTTTTGGTGAGGATGATCTCCTCATCATAGAGATCATCCTCACAAAAAATCAGCTCATTCCAAAGCTTGTAACCCATGTTTTGAAAAATGTGTGGCACCATGTGAGGCACCATAATGGGGCTGCTGAACCGCTCCCATATATATATATATATATATATTATATATATATATATATATATATATATATATAATTATTATTATGAATTATTTTAGGAGTTGGGACATAGATTAATGATCTTTTATGGATAAAGTAATGACTTTTTAAATATAGATTAATGATTTATTATATGAATTTTTTTTTTTATTCTATGTTTGTTTTTTCATTAAAAAATGTTACTAACAATTTATAGAATATTGACAACCCATAGAACTGAATCAAACCAAACCGACTTTATTTTAGTTTCGGTTGGTTTGGTTTCAATGGGATTTGGTTCGGTTCTGGTTCTTATTTAGTGGAACTGACCTATGTTAGCTCAGTTCCAATTTGACCTCAAACCGAACCAAGTTGCACCCCTAATTAATAGTACCCTAAAAATCTATCTCTCATTAATTCATGCTTTAATTTTAGATATCCTCTTGGTCGAAATTTCAACATATTAGTTTAGAACAAAAATGACTACAATCTGATAAATTTCAATTTTTTTCCCATCAATCGAACCAAGATAAATACACATTAACCAATATGGGTGGCTCATTTCGATTTTTGATAGGTGGACCAACAAATTTCTGATTTTTTTCATCAATAAAATTGAAATAAATGTAAGATAGCATGAAAACTAGATTGTCCAACATCATTTACAATACTAATCAATATTAGATGGCATGAACACCAACCAAATCCATCGAAAAATTCAGAACTTATTCGTTGATATTGAAAAATAATTATTATTATTATATACAAACAACCCAAAAAAAAAAAAAAAAAAAAAAAAACTTGTGTGCTTTAACAATTCAAAACTTGTTTGGTGATAATTGACACAAATACTATTGATCAACCAAGTCAATTTGTGATTTAACCTACTAAATCAGGATGACACAACCCTAATCATCAAGAACAAAGCCAAGTCCGAACACAATAGTGAAAAAAAAAAAAAAAAACTTAGATCAACAAAGAATAGAAGGTTGATTTATGAAAATCGGCATAAACAAACTTAAATTCAAACACAATAGTGATAATAAAACTAAGATCAACGAAAAATAGAAGGTTGATTTGAAGAAATCAACATTAACAATGGGTTTCTACATATTTTAGAAAAAAATGATTTTTAATTCACCTTAAGGTGGATCGAACTTCGGTTAGGCTATGACGATGATCAAAGCTCAAACAACAATGAAATTGGGGTAAACCAACAACAAGTGATGCATAGGCGTGAATATTATGGGGACAAAAGTATTAGGGTTATTCATTTAAGAGAAGGATAAATGTTGAGAATAGAAGTATTGTCTATTAGTATTTCAAAATTTTCACATGAGCCATTTTGACGGACTTGGCTTCTCCCGTAAAAGTGAAACTAAGAAGCATCTCTATATCGTATCTTAAAATTGCATTAAAATAAGCAAAAATTACGGTCAAATTTTTAAAAACAAACATGTTAGCATTTAGAATTTGCGTTTTATAAATGCAAACGTACCAAAATCACCCCCCCCCCCCCACACACAAAAAGGAAAAAAAAAAAAAAAAAAGTGCAATCAAATCCACCTTAGCAAAAAAAATAAAACATGAATTTAAGAACCAATATAAAACATAAAATTAGTCTTAGATAAATATAATAAAATAAATCAAATTTTGGCGGTACAAAACTAAGTTTAAAATATGATTCTTTTTTGTAAAACGAAATCCATTTAAAAATCCAATTTTTGTAGAATCAAATCATCTCAAAAACCATTTTTTAATACAAAATCAATTTTAAAATCTAATTTGTGGAACCAAATCCAATTTAAAGACCAGATCTTTGTGGAACTAAATCATCAAATTTTTTTTGTAGTACAATCCCCAAAAAAGTTGAAATAGCAAGTGTAGGAATTCAAATCTATTTAACTATCAAAATGCCAAGCTAACTTGATGACTAACTAACAACTTGCTAGAATTCCCACCTTCCTAATGTTCAAAAGTTGGAGGTTTCCTTTACCCAATGAATCCAAAACATAATAGTAGAAAAAAGAAAAAGAAATCCTACATTCTTCCTCTGATGAAATTTTTAGTGTACCACTGAAGTCAATACATTATTAGAATAAGATTAAGCTCCTATAATAACACCCATGATGAAATATAGATCAATATATTAATTATCATTTTTAAAACAGCATGTCAAAGAGTCCTAAAAATTGAATCAGATTTAATGATCCATCAAACATAAACCATGTGGCGATAATAACATATAATCCATTCAAATTCCAGCGCGCATCACCAACATAGGACACCCATTAGTTCAGATATCATTTTCATACCATTTGTCACAAGCAACGGAAAATGAAATAAAAGAGTGTCAAAGATATCGACTTACTTGATAATTGTAGTTAATGATGACCAATCCTTTAAAATGAGATAATAGAAAACTTAGACAATTTGATTTTTGGAATCTCCAAAGAATCTCTAATGATCACAATTGATCTAAATGAGTACAACTTCAACACGTGCACGTAAGAGAAAAAATTTGTGAGTCCCAACAACTTTATTTTTCCTACACTAAACCTTAATAATAGCAAATTCACACACTAAGGAGATAAAAGAAAGTGTGTGTGTGTGTGAGAGAGAGAATGCATTTTTTAATATTTTGTATTTTCATTCAAAGAAAGAGAGAGAGCTCGGAATTTTCCATGAGAAAATTGGGTATTATTTTTCCTTAGAATTCAACCCCTTTTATAAAAAAAATTTTGAAAGAAATAAGGGGGTGGGTATGGATTAGCTGGACCAAGAGAGAGAATAGGGGATGGTTATTGACTATAGAGGTTGAGAGAATTATGGATAGCTAGTTTTGAATTTGAATTTAGGTTTAACTCAATTTTATGTTCAGATGTGGATTTTAGGTACTGTGCAATTTTGGCTATTTACAATTCTAATATATTATGCAAAACAAATACGAGAATAATCATCACCATCCTATCAGAACAAAGGTGCATTAATTCAAGCTTACCTTATGAATACTAAATCGTATTCCAGACTGACTTCAGATAATAACTAGTATGTCCCCACACATCTAATCCAAACTTCAGAATAATAATATTTTCAAACAAACTTTATATTTTACTTCATTGCATATGCATGAAAAGTGTAAACAAATAACAAATGATGCATCAACAAATTATTAAAGATAACATGGTAAAAACATTAAACATTATGAGATAACTTCCACTCAAATAATAGAATCAATAAAATCCAACAATCCCTTCTTTAACTTCTTCCACGCATGAGGAGACACATGATCTTTATGTGATTCTTAACTTTGATCACATATTTTATCTTTATATGTTTGATAGTGACTTCAATATTAAATAAACAGTTATAAGACTGAAAGTAAAATCACCACTTCCAACATTTTATTGATCTTTAACTACATTACATTATTGAAATATTATTACTCCCACAAATCTCAATATAGTCAAAGCAAGTAATGAAATGATTCATAAATTAACACGAGGGTGGAGAAAAAACTATCGAGAGACAACTAATAATCCAATTTTATTATTAAAAGATAAATAACCTAACTCAAACTGCAACTAATAAGTGAAAATATGAATAAAATTTCGTCTGAATGACACAGCAATTGATGACAAACTAAAATAAAACAACACCATTTATTGAACATATGACAATCTTTTTTTAGATGTCATTTCTTCTTGAAAAACTAACAATTTACATCTTCATTTTCTATACCTTTTTCCTTAACATTTTCAGAGTCCGTACCTTGCTTGTTTTTCTTTTTAATTAGATTTTTTTTAAGTTCTTCTTACTATAAAAATAAACAGTTAAATGAGAAAACTCTACATTAGATTGTTTCAAATACTCTTCCTCAGTTACACACAAATTGATAAGTTTATGCAGACTCCACTTGGTCTTTTGAGTATTATAATTTACTTTGAAAGTGTCAAATGAACTCGACAAAGAGAGAACTATCATATGAACGAGAAAGTCATCCTCAAAGGTAGTCTCATTCTCTTGCAAACCATCCACCAATTTTGACATCTTCAAAAGATGTTCTCAAATACTACTATTTCTATGATACTTAAGGGCAATCAGATTAGCCAAAAAAATATATTGTAAAGTCCTTTGGTGTCCACGGATTACTTCTTAATGACCTCAATAATCATTTTAGCTGTAGTTGTAACCTCGATACCCCGTTGGAGAGATTCACTAATAGAAATCAAATAATCATCATGGCCATACAATTACCCTTCTTCCACTTGGTGTATTAAGTTTGTAGAATCCTCAGACTTTGTAGTTAGAATCTTAGGCACATCATCCAAGATGATGAAGTCATAGTTTGGATATTTCATAGATCGGTCACATTTTGACAGAGCGCGATTTCACTTCTGTTACAAACCATCGAACAATCACTTTAATGGTTTTCTTAAATCCCTATAAGTTAGTCCTAACACACGTATTTATATTCCAATTCTTGAACTATTAGTTATATTCAAGTTCATTCAATAAATCATAGGGCTAGTGACGAAAACACTTTAGTTATAGATGTTAAAGAGTGTGGTTGTATACACCTAAACTAGGTTCTCAAAATCAATGTTTAAACTTTATTCACATGAGAAACTTATACATGTGTCTCTAAGTTCTTAAAAAAATCAGCAACTTGTAAAATCATCTCCAACAATGCTCTTTAAAGTAAAAAAAAAACATCTCTTGTAAAAAAATAACAAATATTATTTTAATTAACTTAAAATTTGTTAATTGCTTCAAGAGACTTAACAAATCTTTCTTTACTCTTAATATTTAATATTATTTTATATTTGTTAAAATCTACTTAAAACCTACTAAGGGTTGTGAGTTATATCTTGACATCTAAAAAGCATGATCCGATGTCACATGCTTGTAGAGAAAGAAATTCTAAGAATTTTGAAAAAAAATAAAAAATAAAACACATTATTTTTCTTTGTCAAATTTTAATTTTAAGTTTTAAGAGTTGATTAGTTGTCCATTTTCAACACCTTGGATCAAGCTCAATTTTTTTTTTAAACAAAATTTTGAATATGAGTTTTTCCATGAAATCTAAAAAGATGTTGTGTTGGATTACCAATGTGGTAACCCATGTGGACTCAACGACCTTAATTAAGATTTGAAGTCTTATTAAGTTAGTAAGAAAAATATTTTTCATTTTTTAACATTAAAATAATTAGTCTTAGAGGCTCTTTACATGTAGAGAGTGGAACCCCACTCTTTATTTTAACATTTACTTATAAAGAGTCTCTTGAAGCCAGTTTTTTAACCTTTCACTCTTTAAAATAAAGAGACAACACGCTTTAAAGAGTTCATTGGAGATGCTATAATGTCCAAATATGTTCAAAATCAATCCAAGAGATAAGTTTCAAAATTGCCTGTGATTTAACTATTCACGGGCTTTAATCAAGTTTGTAACGAGCCAAAAAACTTGGAAATTGTCTTTTATGTAAGTAGCAAAGACACTTTGACTTAGTCCACCTTGGCATATGCATACACATGCATTACAAAAATTAGGATTTATGCATTATTAAAATTTTATTGTAACTACTTTAAATAATTATTAATAAATTTCAAACATAATTTAATTTTATATCATATTTTATCATTAAATATATTATAAGAACTTTTTTTTTTTTTTTTTTTAAATTTAAAATATTAAGTAAGGCAATTTTTAAGAAATATAATAAAAAAGTATTTTTATAAATTTTGAGAGGCGTGGGATTTTAATCTTTTTTTTTTTTTTACCAAAATGACCTTGATAATATTACAATTGAATTTAAATGTGGGGGGTATTTTTTTAAAAACAGATTTGGTGTTTAACCGCTTTTACTCGGCCTTTTTATTATTTAACTAGTAAGAGGCATATGCAACCACACATGTATTACAAAGGTATTTTTGTAATTTAAACCTTAACTAAGGGGATTTTGTTAATTTTTGAAAACTATAACATGATTATTGGATTGTGAGATTGTAATTATATTCATTTTGACAAAAGTGACCTTGATAACTTTATTTTAAATATAAATGTAAGGGTGGGGGCTTTTTTTGTCTTCAAAATTTCAGAACATAGAGGGGGACACGTATAAGTTTAAAAACAAAAAGGTATTTAACATATTTACATAAATAAATAAAAAAAACTCACAAAGAATATGTAATTAAAAACTAATTGACAAAAGGTGGTAAGGAGATATCTTAGATCTTGACAAAACTAGAGGGGTTATAAGTTTGGTTGAAAACAAAAGCAAGCTAAGACTATATCATATGGATATATAAATTATTTATTTATTTGTTATTGTTGTTTTTGTTATTTTATTTGTTTGTTTGTTTTTTTTTTATGATGGGTGTTCTGAACCGTACGCCTAAGTAGCAAGAGTGAGACAACTCACTTCTTAGAGCACTATATCTCGCCCACCCCCCTAGGTACATGTGATACCCTACAAACCAGGTAAACATGGATAAATCTTTGTGGGTGGCCAATGAGGAGCTTGAAAACAAGATCTCTCCTTTTTTGAAAGGATGCTTTGGTCACTACTCACTATTCATTGCACTCAACACTGTCGTTGGTTTATTTATTTGTTTGTTTGTTTGATTTAAATATTAACAAATATATATATATATATATATATATATATATATATATATATATATTAGCCAAAAATTGTCCTATAAGACCTAAAAGTTTTCAGATTGAGCTGGTTTTTTGTGATCCTCACAAAAATCAACCCAATCTGAAACTTCTAATCCCATAAAAAATGATTTATTAATTATTGATAAAAAATCAATAGTCACAATTTTAAATCCCTTTTATGGGGTTAGAAGTTTCAAATTAGGTTGATTTTTTATTTATTATTATTTTTTTTTTTTGTGAGGATGATCTACTCATCATAGAGATTATCCTCACAAAAAAATCAGTCTAATCCGAAACTTTTAAGTAATATAGGATAAATGTGTTGGCTATGTGTTGGGTCGTTAATATTGATCGTAGAACGCGACCCATATTTATTATGACAGATGATTTGTACCCATCTGACTCAAGCATTATGATAAGAATTTTATTCTTAAAATCCATGATAAAATGCTTTAATAAATGAGTGGACATTACCCATCAATCTGATTTTTGAATATGTATTCTTAAGAGGGGACCACTAGAGTCTGCCATACGCAAAGCTAATTAAATTCGAAAACCATCCTACTCCTCCAAGTAAAGAATTTATACTCCAAAGAATGGGTCTTTCTATTTGCACCCATCTTCATGTTCTGTGCACCCACTTTCTCCAATGCATCTCACCCTAAAATGTGCTTTAGGTGGGTGTAGTAAGCACAAATGGTAAGTACAAGGACCATTTCAAATATACCTCTCCTCATCTTGTGAGATACCCTTAGTTGGTATGCTTTCAAACTGATCGTGTACTTGAGAAGATTAATTGAAAATGACTGAAATATCCTTTTCTTCATTTAATTTTTCATGTTCTTCGAACTATTTAGTAAATTAATTTTAATTTATTCAACTTCAATTTTTAATCCATTGCTTTCAATATCGTCTTAATCTCAAGTAAATATCCATTGACTTTTCTATTGAAAATTTCATCGTCTTTAATTTCTCAAAAACTCCTATCATATTCTTGATGTTTAAAGATTGAATCTTAAGTTAAGGATGAGGGTAACAAATTTTAATTTTATCTCAGTGGTTGAAGATGATTAGTTTTGGAAAGAAAATTTAAGGGTTTTTTTTTTAAAGTAGAAGATGAGGGTATTTTTTAAGTCAATTTTTTGCTGGTCTCGAAAGATCGAAATCAAGGATGGGTCATCATTTAAAATTTCATCTTCTTCTACCTCTCCAAAAATAGTATCATGTTCTTTAGGTTTGAAGATGGGAGGAGATTGAAATTGAGGGTAAAAAATTTAACTGATTTAGGAAGATTTTACTTGAGATTGAGGATGAGGGTATTTAAGTCATTTTATTTGTCTCTGAGAGAAGGCCAACTTCAAAGGGTACACGTGATCAGTTTTAAAACCTATAGGTATCTCAAATATTAACACAAGGTACGTCTAAATTACCGCCATTTTTATTTTTATGTTTAGAAATTCATTTGGTGGACCCCACTTCATTATTTATTGCCAAGTGGTACGTATTCATTGGAAGGACGGTACCCTTCCATCCACCCGCGGTCCCACCCTGAAATACTGCAAACGAAGTGGGTGTGGCGTGCCTGAAGATGCTACGTCAGCAGGCCAGGAGTACTGAATAATGTTTCTGTGCATTTCCATTCTGTCACGGAGAATCACCTTACCTAAAAAAATGCCACGTTGCGGCATGAAAATATCTGACACAGCCTTAGTGGGCCCACACAAGTAAATAATCTGATATCTGATTTATAACCATCCGATTTGGATAATTGCATTATGGACTAAAAAAAGTGCTTAAAATTAGGGTTGTCTGTGGATTGGCTCCGGGTTTGATTGGAGTTGATCAGGGATCGATCCGATAATAAATTGGATATAGAACCAATATCTATAAGTATCAGATTAGATCGTTCTTTAAATAGGATTTTTACTAGATTTCAATATAAGGATCTAAACCCAATCCAATAACAATCAATTGGATTTGAAAATTTTCACTTGATATGTATTAGGTTGACGTGACAAGTGTACATAATCATGGATCTTTTTCTTAGGGATAGACAAGGAAAAAGATCAGCGATTCTGTACACTTGTCATGTCTATTGAGTGAAAATTTTAGGGTCGGATTATCATTAGTCTTTTTTATTTTGGAGATGATCGAATTCATTTACACTTTGACAGCCCAACAAAGATATTTTCCTAGTCTAGAGAGATGTCGGCTGAATACAGCGTTCCTATGTATCAAACTTTTGATGGAGATCAATGTATCTAACTCTTTTCCTATACGTCCCTTTTCGTGCTAGCGCAGCTTTTTATGCTGCACTGGCCCTCCAAATATTACAGCAGAGAGAATCCAAGCACATAACCTATTATATCAAGCAACATTATCGTCTTTATCTCTCCTCCTCTGCACTGCCATACCAGGACCCCACCCAACCCAAAACAAAAAGTAAAAAAAGACGAATATATCCCATTTGAGCAGAGAGAGATCAGATCATCAGAGATTATAAAAGAAGTAAAGCAAACCAAAGATCTAAATCAAAAAAGAGAAAAAAAAAAATGGTGGGTATTTTCTCACGATTTTCTAGCGCCAGAACAAGCAGCCAACATCGTCGCACTCAAAGCTCACTCGTAAGCACAAAAAATTCTTTTTATTTTTTATTCTCTGATTTGATATCTTTACTTGTTTTTGATCTTTGGGGTTTACTTACTTGTTCTTGTTAATTTTGGTTTATTTGATTAGACCCAAATTATTTCCTAATCTAATTTCTTTGTTTTTGATCAGTTTTAGTAGTTCTAGTTTTTCTGTTTAGGTTTAGGACCAACTGATTCTGATCCTTATCCTTAAATGGGGGATTTTTTTTTTTAATGTTTGAATTTAAGTTGAGGTCCTAGATTTTATGAAATGGGTTTGTTTGATCCTGTATTTTTGGGGTTTTTCTTTAGTGGGTTTGACTCTCATTTTGTTATTGAGATCATAGTCACCAAGTTTGGATTCTGCAATTATTCCGAGGTGGTCAGCTCAGATTAATTCGATTAAATCCAGGAAAGTTTTGGAAAATTTCGGAATTATACAAATGATGTTTCATGTTTATTGTTTTCTTCCCAAAACCCCATTGTCTTCAGCCTCCCCAAAAAATCTCATATTTTTCTTGAGATTTGAAGGGTAAATTTTTTAACCTTAGAGGTCGAAGACGACGAGTTTATAGGAAAAAAAATCTAGGTTCTTATTTTGGAAATGAAGAATTTGTTGATTCCTCATTTAATTGCTTGGCCAACCTTATTTGGAGAATATTTCTGAATTTTTGAAAGAATTTGTGAATTTTTGTGACAGGGATTGGGTCAATTGGGTCCATAATTTTGTATATTGGGTTTGATTTATAATTTGAAAATATTAGAGTCTCTCTTGAGTGGATTTGATAGCCTCAGTCCCTGATTCTTTTGTTCTTTGATTTGATCCAACCCTTTCATTGGTTCCTAATTTCTCTGATATGAGGTTGAGTTTCATGAATTGCACATAAATAGATTGTTTGGCTACTAGGTTTGTGTTTTAATTGAATTAGGGTTGGCTTTGTCATTTGCTTCAAGAATACTGATTGCTTGATTTTTATTTTTTATTTTCAATTCAGTGAGTTTATTCCATTAGGTTTTGATGCAGTTTTCATCAAAATTTTATTTTGTTTCACTAGATTGTTGAAGGATTCTCTTAACAGAATCTGATATGGTACTGGCTTCGTGGATTGTTTGGTTTGAGAAGTCAAACAACAATGTTTGACCCTAGAATTCTGAAAGAATTTTCTCCCTAAATTGAATTAACAGCGATTGACTACTTCCTATGTAATGGTTCATCCACCGTTCAAAGAGATTGCTTGCTTCACTTCAATGTCAATATTATCTAGTTTGCATTTCAACTTGTCTTTTTTCTCTTTAGGATTAAGCCACTCTTAAGAGCTTCATTATCTGAAGCATAGTGAGAAAAATCTGTGATTTTTTGAAAAAATCGCAATAATATCACGATTTTAGTAGTTGTCGATTAAATAACAATTTTTTCAAAAAATCATCAAGTTTTTGAAAAAAAAAATCTCTTTGAGAAAGATCACAGATTATTTTTATTATTAGTATTTTTTAAGTATTATATATATATATATATATACACAAAAGAATTATTTTTAATTTATTTTACCGTCACTGAATTATCCCTGAACCCCGACTTTGTCACTATGATCTGAAGAATTTGTATCATCTGTACTTTTCATTGTTGTCTTCTTCTACTAGATTATAAGAGTTGGTCTATCATGTGCATTCTCTTCTATCAATGGGTGTTAGGTTTTGCTGACACATTAGTTGGTTTTGTTGCAGGATGAGAGGGGAGCGTTGCAGGCGAATGCAGAGGCTGCGGGTACTAATCCTACTGCGGGTGCTTCTGCCCATGGGATTGAAGTGACAGTAGAGTTTAAGCCAGTCGAACACCCAGTTGAACCTCTTGACAATGATCAACCGGTTAAATGCCCATTACCCGAACCTTCAATTCTTAATGTAAGCTTGAAGATATTTACCAACACTACAATTGTATATTTCTTATTTTTTGTAGTTGATCTTGAATGCTGCTGGTTTTTTGTTTTAAAGCTGCTATTGGCACCCCAACTTTTACTTGTTACATCCCAATTTATTAAATTATTTGTCACAACCCAATTAAAGATTAATACACACTCTTCAAACATTACAAAAGGTTTGGCTCAAATTATAATCTCAACATTGCAAAACATTATAACACCTTCAAAAAATTTCAGTAGTTGTTTACAATTATGATTAAGCTCATATTAAATACTAAACCCAAAAAAAGAAAGAAAGAAAAAACACGGGGTAGCTTTTCTTTGCACCCCAACTTTTACTTATTCTCAACTATTTACGTATTTCTTTATTTTTAATTGGGGTGTAATAAGTCAAAGTTGGGGTGCCAGTAGCAGTCTTTTGTTTGCGTGTGTGTTGGGGGGGGGTTGATGATTCTTTGTTTCAGTTGTGACTTGGGTTTTTGATGATTCTTGTTATATGACTCCAGGATCTGTCATAATATTTGACTCCTTAGCGTGTCATCTCCTATAGAGAATTGACCCCATTACAACATTCTCCACAACCATGTCAATCAACTTGGACCGTAACTGGTCTTTTTTATAAATACCAGACCATCTCAATCTAGTTTCCCTTAGTTATCACATATTGTTTGTTGCTATTACATTTTCACGACTGTTTTTATCTTTCTTGGTTTGTCCACTTAGCGACTTCATCATCCTCATTTTTGCTATGCTCTATCTGTGGACATGTTTCTTGATGTCCAACATTCAGCTTCAGAACAATCTATAGTACAAAATGTAGGCAAATGGGTTCTTCGTATTCAGAATTACACCCATTGCAAAATATTTGCATCTATTTAATCACTCCTAAGATCTCTTCTTAGCGATGGTCTAATACCTGATGCTTTGATTTTCAGGATGGAAGAATATGGAAGGAGCGAATGTCAGCGTCTGTACGAAGGAGTACCGACTTATCGGTAATGAGGGATGGAAGTCTCCTACAATCTGAATCCAATGGAACAAAGCCTCGATCAAGCCGCTCCATTTTACCATCCCAAAGTGCCCCTGAGCATGATCTCGTAAATCTGTTGGAAGAATGTAATGCTGCCGGCATCTTAAAATGAAACTGCATGTACCAGTTTATTTGCTGGGATTTTAATTCTGGTTTCTTGTATTTGTTTTTATATTTTTCACTTTTTTTAATGATCAATTGGCTTGTAAAATATAGAGAATAAAAGATTTAAGAAATGTTGTTACAAATGTGTCAATTTTTAGCATGTTGTGAGAATAAAGTAGTTTTCTTTATTTGATTATTGCAAGCAAAGACTAATGCTGGAGTGACCTCAGTGGGGGACACAAGGGGGATACCTTGATGTGGTGGCGCGTGCATGCTGTAGATGCATTTCTCCGAGATGTGAGTAAAACACATCTACGGACATGCGTGTACCACCACATCAAGATGTCCTCTGTGTGTCCCCTGCAGAGGTCACCCCAGCACGACTCTATGGCAAATGATGAATGGTTCTTGCAGCTTGTATGTTCTTGAAGAAATGGGTACGAGAAGTTGTAACTACTAGCTTGCTACTATGACATTTTGTCTAATTAAGATCACAATCACTGATTATAGAAAAATCGGTCTGTAAAACATGATCTTGAAATTGGATTTAAGTAAATGAACATCTATGGCCACCGGTTATGTTTTATGGAGTTGAATATCGGATGATTAAGAAGTACTACGTTAATAAATAAAATTAGAAACAAATGCATTTGGAAGAGTAATTTCAATAGACGATAAACTAAGAGAATGTCGACTCAGAAAGTTTAGGTATGCTCAATGAAGGTTGATTACAATCCTACTTGGAAGAAATATTCCAGTTAAAAATTCCAAATGGTCCAATCCCAATCTCGACAAAGAAGGGTATCTTAAGAGTTTCTTTCCAATTTTGGGTTGTCATGAGTGTTGAAAATACAACCCCGCGATGACGTGCAAAAAGTCAGGAACCAAAGTTATTGGTAAGTGATGGATTCTGAAATTCAAAAGAGCTTTGATTTGAAAAAATGCTGAAAATTTTGGATTTGTTGAGAGAAACAGAAGCATGATCACATCCAAAATTTAGAATAGTTGAGATGTGATATATATTCAGATATCACGCAAGAGTTCGAAGGAAACACACTCTTCCCATGAAGAGATGAGTACATGGTTGCATGAAGTTTCTGAGCATTGCAGTTAATAGGCGATAAATTAAGAGAAAGTCAACTAAGATGGTTTGGGCATGTTTGGCGAAGGCCGATTACTAATCCAATTAAAAGAAATATTCAAGTAGATGTGATGAAGATGCATAAAAAATAACATTAAGATACTACATTTTGTTCTACTACAATTACGGAAACATCGGGCAAATTTCAAGATTAGAAACAACAACAACAACAACAACAACTTATCATCCCACATATTTGCTCTACAGAAGCTATACAGTCAATTTGCCAATTCGAAAAGGATGTTCATCGGATGGATTAATGAGGTGTTTTCGTGGGCCACGAAAGCTTCCATGGTTCATCCATGGTTTCCTCTCCCATTTTTGGGGCGATTTCGCCGCTTGGATTTCTTCGAACAATCTCGAAACTGTCTGTGTTGAGACCAGAGAGGTTAAGATGAAGAAGAAGAAGAAGAAGAAGAAAAGGAGGAGAAAGGATGTGATCAAAAGTTTCACCTTCATTGTGTCTTTGGTTGATGCTGTTGTGGGCTCAAAATGTATTTATTTATAGTCTTCAACAGATAAGGTATTGTTTGGCGCTACCCGAAAAACAATTTTAATTGATTTTGATACTAGCAGTTTTCAGATTTATACAAAAGCCAGAAGCCAAAAGTGACCAAGAAGTTGAAGTTGCCCAGACTTGCCTTTCGCGTTCAACTATTGTGAGAACCTAGGCTTGTTGGTTTGATTGGAGCATCCATGTGTGCCCGTCACGAATGATGTACAAGAATTCTCGTTTCCTCTTTCTTCTTTTTTCTCTCTAAATTTATTGATACTTCTATCTAGTACCTTGGCTTGGTGTCCAAGACATGAATTATCATTGCGATAGCTCTAGTAGCATCGATGGAGACAGTTCAATTTTTATTTTTTTGATCTTCAACAATTTGTGACAACGTGACCCGACTCTAGTTCGACATTTTCATTGTATGATTTTTTTTTTTTTTTTTTGTTGAAAATGTCCATAGTTCTTAAATTAATGATCCAAATACCTCTGAAGTGTTACCAAACACACTTGAATTAAAATATCCAGAGTTTTTTTACTTTTTAGGTTAATAACTAGAAAATGTCTATATGAACCGTTTTCACCAACTACCCCACTTTCCAGAAGCGCTTCTAAGAACCCAAACTCACTTCCTTGGACACTATGACAAACAATAGGACACGCGCAGTCGTGATTCTTATAAAACTGATTCATTAGAAGCACTTCTTTTGAAAACAGAACTGCTCCAAATGAGGCCTAGCTTTTCTAGATCACTTTATATATCACATGACCCCATTTATTTCCTCACCTAACTTTGCTTTGATTACAAGATGGGAATCATTCAAGTTTCTTTCTCTCCCTATTTGATTGCAGACTTTTGTAGTGGATTTGTTGGTTAATGGTCTGTGGTTGCAATTATTCAGTTAGAAAACCAAATTTCCCATCATACCCCACAGATTAGTTGTGATGACCACAGCTCAGCTATCAAAATTTTTTGTTACAAAAGAGGGGGGGTGGGGCTATACATTACACCATAATTTTGATTCAAAAGAGAGATTTCACGAAATGATAGATCCATACTTTATAAAAAAATCGAGCCGAATATAACGTATTAGAAGGAATTTTCCTTTTCTATTGATTACAACTGATTAGATTTAAAAGAAAAAAGAAAAAAAATCATTGAATGAGATACTAAACTTTAAGGATGAATCGAGAAAAAGGAGCTAGTTACTCGATATATTTTTTTCTCTCACAGATTTACCGGGCATGCCTATTTGTTACAATTTTATTACAAAAACCCCCTTACTAATAATATCAAGTTTGTTACCTGAATAAACCTTACTCTATTTTTTAAGAGTAAGGTTATTATTTTACTCTTAAAGAGCTCTTTTAGATAGTAAAAAAGTTTTACTTTTTTTTTTTTTTTTTTACTTTTAAAAGTTAAGAAGTTTGTTTGAAGTCATTTTAGAATACTATTTAAAAAATAATAATCTTAATTTTTTAGAAAATAAAAAAGAAATTACTTTTTACTTTATCTTAAAAGTGCGTTCTTCTTAACTATTTTCTACTTTCTAATCAAAAAAACTCTAAACCTTATTTTATAAATTAGGCTAGCATGATTGACTAAGTAAGATTTCAAATCTTATAAAGGATCGTTAAACCCACATGAATTATCAAATAAGCAAAATCCAATACCACACCCTTCTTGATTTCATCGAAAAACTCAGATTCAAAAGAAAACGTTAAAAAAAAAAAAATCATTTTTAAACTTGATCGTAAGTGTTGAAAATGGATAACTACCAAACTCTCAAATTTAAAATTAAAATTCAATTGTGAAAACTAACTTCTTTAAAAAAAAAATTTCCAAGCTAAGAAAATTTTGTCCTTTATAACCATGTGCCATCATATCATATTTTCGGATGCCACAAATTGATGCGGTTAAAATCCATTTCAAAGTATGTTAAGTAACAAATTAACTGCATCAATTTGAATTTTATGATGTTGATCCTGACTCTAAGAGAGTTTTTGTAATCTTACTTTTTCTATTTCATCTCTCTCGACCTTTTTCTATGTTCAAGTTGCAGAGAAATTGTAGTTGAGAGAGAGAGAGGAAGAATGGAAAGCGTAAATTTAAAAAAAAATTACCCCACTCAAGCACTTATTTATTTTCATGATGGCGTGTTCTAAAAAACCTAGGGAACGCATTTAAAGCTTTTGGGAGGAAAATCAACTATATTACAACAAGATATCCTCAAAAGAGAGAGAGAGTAAACAAGAAGCAAAAGCTAGCTTCTCCTTTTCCCCTTACAAATTAGGTCCCACCTAACGAGAGAATCCTCAAACAAGTGGGCATCTAAACTCTTTAGATTGCTTTCACCATAAAAATAAAAATCTAACCATAGCACAAACTACAGTGTTCCTTACCCTCAAAGATTCTCCCATTTCTCTCATTCCAGAAGTCCCAACAAATAAGTAAATGGAACCAATTTCCAAAGAATCCTTATTGGAAAAGATATCGATCTTCCAACTAGAGAACAATTGAGTTATTGGAGGGGGCGGCACCAATGTAAGAGAAGGTGGTCGACTGACTCCCACTTGACTTACACATGAAACAGAAATCCAGCACAACCAAACCTCTAGATTTAAGATGGTCAATGGTTAGGAGTTTGTTCAGAGCCGCTACTCAAAACATAAAAAAGAAACTTTTGTAGGCAAATTGTCGAGGCAGGGAACGTATGACCAACGTCGCCGAACTTCATAAGTATGCATTTTTTTTTTTGGTCATCTTTTCTTTCAAAAAGTAAAGAAACCCCTATATTAAGATCCATCAAGTAATTTTTCCCATAAAAATTGATTTAAAAAAAAAAACCCAATCTAAAAATGTCCTACATCAAGAGGTATGGCAATAAAAGGCGATTTCCCGGGAAAGAGAGCTATAAGCAATAGATTACCTTTACAATAATCGTGTTGTGTCTCTCTGTTTCCAGTTTGCATCAAAGATGACACAAAAAGGATCTGATCTCATACAGATTTTTGATCCGAGTAATTCGTATTTGCAGTTGCACTTGCAAGCCATTCAATTCTCTTTTGAAGATGAGGGTTCAAATCACATCGCCAAATCCATCCCATTTTTCGAACAAAATCCCTCACCAATTTTATGTAAAAGTGTGCTCATGCCTCGAGAAAACAAACCCAACCAAGCTACTAAATGCTGAAAAAGAGCACCTCACAGCTCAAGGAGAGCTGAATTCCTTTGTGAGTCATTCTGGAAGAATGTAGTTTTAACTGTCATCAAGCGGGAACTTCAAGAATGTGTTGGTGTCACTCTGTCAGTGCCCCCTCACATCTCAACAGGAATCCCTTTGCTTCATGGGCATGCCTAAGTGGATAAAAATTCTCACTATTGTCGAACAAGAATTTCAAGACCTATTCACAGCAAAGCATCCATGAAGTGGGGTTAACAACCCTGGGGACTAACAAATTGAACACATTCACGTGTTCGACTGTTGGATCAATCAGATGAGGTTCGGGTTCTTCAAGCTTACATGGTAACCTACATGACTCTGTTAGTAGCTTATTAACCATAATTTTGAGCAGACCAACTATAATTTTTTCTTCAAAATGGCATCCCCACTTAACAAGTCGACGAAAAATCTAAATTGAAGGTCACCTCGAATGCTAGAAAGAACCCTTGAAGGATCACAATTCAGACTGACTGTTATTCAAGCAAACACCATTTTTCCTCATGAGCTCTATACTTTCTGCAATGGTTGACCCAGCAGTCCCGACAAAACCCAATGAGGCGCAACTACAAATTGATTCCTCCATGTATAGAAGTATATTGGGTAAAATCCATGGATGACATCCATTCTTCGTCTTACCCACTCCAAGATTCATCGGAAGAAACCCTAAGCGCATTCCATGCCCTGCTGCGACAAGCTTCTCCGCCATCTTTACCACCAACTCATCCCCTTCTCGCAAATTATACAACTTGTAAGCATCTGAATTCCTTGCTAATTCTCCCAAATAACTTTGTGTCCAATTAGCTTCAGGAAGATCCGTCATCACAAAAATGTGAATCGGGGGATGACCCTCTTTTCGTAACGACTCTAATTTTTCTTTTAACCCTATAAAGGTAGACTTCCAATGGTTCTTGAACTGCCCATCTAACAATCTAAGTTGTGCACAAAGAAAAGGAGCTTTTATCTTCTCAACTGCGAACGACTTCCCCGCACTTGTAATTTCAGGGACGAATGGTAGAAACTCAATCTTATGAAGCAGAGATTGTATCCTTTGATCTCTTGGAGCTTCATGGATATCTATATAAAGCTCGGAACCTTTGTAGGGTGAAGTGAAGAGACTTCCAAAAGCCATAACAATGGCTGAATCTGCTTCGGAACCAGGTCCGAGGGCCTTGTATACATCTCTACGTCTTCTAACAAATGAGATTTTCTTCTTTTTCTGGAGTTGTTCATCGGGTTGGAAGGAATCCAAGATCCCGTCTTCATTGTTTTGTTGGTAAGTCCAAATTGTAGTTCTACAATCTTCGTTTAAAGCATATAAACAGTTATTTATATTACCATTCATGCCAGAAAGATCCCCACATTGTTTTAAGGATCTGATCTTTGACACATCGAAACAAGACAGATCTGTATCTAGACCACACCATAACAAGGCAAAAACTCTGAAATCGATCACTTTAACCATCGACGAAGACACCAGAGAAGAAAGATCGACAATGTCGGCCATGGAAACATACCTGTAAGAAAAAAAAATCCAGAAACTCCATTTATTGAGAATAAATTTCTCAAAAACTACTCCTTTACATTCAAAAAATCATCTTTTTTATGAAATTAAAACAAGCCATGAATCAAGGGCGACAATGGAAACATATCTGTAATAATTAATAAATAAATCCAGAAAAAAACTTTAATTGGGAAGAACATTATTAAAAAGCCCTTCCTTTACATCCAAATTATCATCTTTATACGAAATTCAAACAAACCCTATGTCAAGCACTAAAAAATTATCCATTAATTTTGAAATTTCCAAAGAGGGTTCAGATTTACTTGCCTGCGACTTTTGATGAGCTCCATTATGTGATTCCAAACTTGAATTCGGAGATCATTAGGACTCAGTACCCTAAATTTGGGACAACTTCCAAGAGCGACGGCATGGTGATCTAAAACAGGGGGGACAATTAGGGTTCGATTTAAGATGGAAGCCATTAAAATAGCGTTCTTGAGCTCTGAAAGCTGATTGCTGAAACCACTGTGAGGGGAAAACCAGAGAAATTTCTGGCCTAGGGTTTTTACATTGTTGCATTGGGGGAGTTGAGATTTTAGGGTTTGGGGTGAATTGGAGAAGATGGATTTGGGAATTATTGTGTAGGAAATGAAGAAGATGATGAGAAGAACGAGGAGAGAAATGGGGAAGAAAATAGGTTTAGGGTTTGGAGTTCTCTTCCTCCATTTGTTTCTGTTGAAATTGAAAATTGTCATCTTTCGCTCTCAATCTTCGACTCTTCGTTCGTTTTCAATTCTGTAGTTTCTGGAATCTCAAAAGAAACAACAGTGGGGGCTGTTGCAGCGTTGCGTATACTGAGTTGACGAGTCAAATCGTTTACACCAATTTAAATTTAATTAATATTTATATTTAAATACTTATAATAAGAAAGCTTCTATTTCCACACCAACGTTTGCTAACACCACCCAAGGATGTGTGTAATTCTTTGGTAAATCGGGTGAATCTCCCTGTCGTGTGCCTGAATACGACGAAATCCCGAGTTTGGTACACTGTTCATTCTAATTCCTAAAGCATACATTCGCCACTTTTTATAACCTACAAACTTGTGAGTTCGTTATTTTTAATATCTATCAATTCATTGATTATAAAATTAACGAATTCACTCGAAACACATGTTTTGAGAATTAAAATGAACAGTCTACAAAAATCAGAATTTGGACATAAGTTATGCATATTTTGGGAAAAATCTCTTGATAATTTACATATGAAGTGGGGTGGCATTAACAAAAGTTGGTGTAGCAATATAATCTCTTGTAATTTATTATAAGAATATAGATAATAAAAGTTTAATTGAATAAAAAATAAATTATTTCCTTATATCAAAATCAGTGAAAAGCCGAAAATGGCATTTAAATACGCTAATGATTTTTGGACTCGAAAATTTTCACTCGGTATGTACTCGATTGACGTGACAAGGGCATAGAAACGTTGATCTCTTCCTTGTGTATCCCAAAGAAAAATGGTTTTGTGCCCTTTCCACGTCAGCCACATACGAACTGAGTGAAAATTTTCAAGTCAAGAAATCATGACTCATTTAAATGCTTGAAGCAATAAATCCATCCTTTTTGAAAGAACAATAATTTTTTACTTGAAAGTCTTCACTCAGTCAATATTCGACTGACGTGTTACGGACACAGAATCATAAATCTATTTCCTCAGGATACACAAATGCAAACCCCCATAACAGATGTGCATTTGTGTATCCCAAGGAAACATATCTATGATTCCATCTGCAATTGCCCCTATAGAACTTTAAGATAACACTGTATTTTTAACTAATTACATGCCCTATTTGTCCCTACTCCCTCTGTATTTGCCCCTGCCCATTCAGTTTTCGAAGATGACATTACCTCCTGATTGGACCTTATCTCATAGACTAATTGGAAAAGACCTTCTTTTCTCCAAAATCATTCATCTTCAAGCTCTTCAACTATACCATTCACTATAGTTCACCCCCACTACAATAAAATTTTGACTCCGCCCCTGCAGTCAAGTACTGACCGAATGAAGACTTTCTAATTAGAATATCAACACTCTTTTTGAAAAGTGATAGATTTTCTACCTAGTATGGTTCTTAAAAATATCCAAAATGCATATATGATAATAGCATATGGAAATGAACACTTTGGATAAAAATTATACTCTGATTTGAATTTGCAATAGGTGTTTCTTAGTTCGTCATTCACCTTTATGTTGAATTTTTTTTTTTTTTTTTTTTTAAATCAAAGTGTATGAGGGGAGAAAAACTTAACTGGAGGGTTAAATTAGAAAACTGCTAGTGGCACCCCAAATTTTATTGATTATACCCAATTAAGAATAAAGAAAAGGGTGAATCTCCATTTTCTAAGCTGAATATGACGAAATTCCGAATTCTGTAAACGTTCATTTTAATTCCCATTGATCATTAACAAACTGTATGTTTGGCTACCAAAATAAAAATAGATGTATTGTACATCGTTATCATCAAAGCCTTGTATCAAATAATGGTGTCGTTGAAGTTCATTCCACTTTATCCAAAGAATATCTTTTGATATTGGAAGTGTGGAAGTCGTGCACATATATTTTCACTACAAATTTTGTTTTGTTGTCTCTCTCTCTCTCGCTCTTTAGAACATTCAATTTGAATGTTTTTTCTAGTAGGGTTACATTGGCTTTAATTGAATATGCCTTAATTATCTCATTTACTTCTCTTAGTTTATCACCTATTGGAGTTATATGTACTTTTAATACATTCTTTTAAAAAACATGCTTACCAGTTAAAAATAAAAAAGTCCTTTTTAATTTAAATGTTATGCAACAATCACAACACTCCAAAAGCGCACCTCCACTTTAACTAACCAGCTTTGATTCCATGGCCGATACTATTCTCAATCTCTCTATGTTTATGTACAATAGACCCAAGAGAACAAAGGTTGTTACTTCAAGGATTTTCAAGACCTTCAACGATTATTACACATTACTCCTCTCGGGTGTAAGTACTACATTTGTAGTCTTCGTACTTGATCTTGGCTCTACTTATTTTAAAACCCTTGATTTTCATAATGTTATTTTGTATTTATTCATTCTTTAGCCTTATCAATAAATAACATACACCTATATATGTACTTTTGAATATGAGCAATTACTTCATTTATAACTAACTAGGGCAATTAAAAGTGAAATTGAAGTCAATCTATGATATAAAGCAATTATAGTCATGTGTTATGGACCTTGGCTCAAAAGATCTCGCTAAAAAGTGCTAAGCGTAAGCCCCCTTTCTCAATCTCGAACCCTTCTCCTTTTGATTTAACAAAAGGGAGCGCGGGTTACTTTGGAGGCTACAGGAGCCCATCTCAAGAGCAAGGGCTGGCACCTTCGAGGACCGTTCGCATCTAGCTAAGTGGAGGGATCATCCAATGCCTGAACAACCTCCGGAGCCACTAGTCATTATATGCATGTACTAAAAGTCCATCAAAGTGATTCTCCTTCGGACCCTGCTAAGCCGACGGAAGAGTGTTTTGAGAGACTTAATCCCATTGGTTTTAGCATCTCACTCATTTCTTACATCTCTCAATTTTCTCTTCCCTTTTGTAAGACTTATTTTTTTTATTTTTTTTCATGAGTATCTTAAAGAGTGTGTTTTAATATTTGTGATAAGTAATTTAAGAAATTGGAGTGTAATAAGTAAAATTTGGGGTACCAATAGTAGTTCTCTTAAATTACTGTCGCAAAATTAGGGGGAGTTGAGAAAGAAAATTTTATAATACGGTCTAATCTTAGGGTTGGCAATGGGTCGGATGATATCCGTTTTCCCAACTCAACCTACTCAAGTTATTCAAGTATGGGTACAAATTTTTTTATCCAATTAAGAATTTGGGTAAATTTATCCCCAATTATTTTTATTTAAATGTTTTTAAGGTCGGATATGGATAGGCATCCCATCTAACCCAAATGTCCATTTTATCCGAGTTTAATATGATAAATTCACAATAAAATACATGTATAACCCAATGAGATATATATATAAGACTTCGATATCTGCGTGAAATTTGAGTACAAGTCGGATACATATATCCTTTAAAAAAGTGGATAAATAGTCGGATATGATATGGAGATCCTTAGCATAAGTGGGTAAAAATATCAAATATGGATATTCAGTTATGGAGTTGGAGAAGGATATGAAAATAGCTTCATCCGACCCACACCCGACCCCTATCCAATCTCCAATAGACAACTAGGTATCGAGCCTTAAATAGGTCAATTTTATTGGGAACCTATTAATCCAAGTCCAACCGGTTCAATACAATAATTGGATCGAGTCTTAGGAAAAAATTTGTTTTTGAACCCAGGCAACAAATTCGGGTTATCTTATGGTCATCCGGCAGCTAGAATGGATCGCCCGACTGGCCTGAAACCCTAATTAAAGTCCACCTCGATTTATCAATGGGTCTAGCCCAAACCAGTCCAAAACACCTTCCGGTCAGGCCAGGCCAAGGCTTCAGATCAGCCCAGCCTAAATGGTATTCGAGAATCACAATAGTCTGGACCCAATGATATGGACCTTAGGACATCGGTGCACCTGGATCCACAATATCATAAAACATTAGATAATCACATTTGATTAATTAATTTGGCCACTTCATTGCTTGATAGACAATTCTTTCTTTCTCAGAATAAAATTCTCAACAAAAACATTAAAACTCTAAATAATTTAACAAAAAAACACAAGAAGCTTTGTTTCTTCAGACACTGACTTCTGAATTAGACTCTATTCTCTCATCTTGAAGCTTCTTCCTCTGTTCCTCTTCGAGCTTAGATTGATTACCAATGGCTTCAGATATGGCCTTTGGAAGTAAGAATCCGGGTCTCTCGAGGAATGGTGCACGATCAAGAGCTAGAGGTTCTCGCAAAGTAACCTCAACGCCATAATATGTCCATATTGTCAAGGTTGCTTCGCCTTTGAGCCCCAACGAAATCCAACCAAGTCCAGCTATAGCAATGTCGATGCCGTTCACATCCCAGCTGATTCCTGAAACCTTGAGTTCTTGCGGTTCCCATTTGCCTAGTTCAGATACTCGATCTACACCAATGGGAGGCTGATTGAACAAGAAGCACAAATATATGTGATCACGAGATGGCAATATCTATAAGAACAACCACCCCTTGTTGTAAAAGATACAAACTTATATTATATGATATGGTGCATATTTCCAAGATTTCTTGACATTCTTTAGGCTTCTGGACAATATTGGTAAAAGATAAGCAAACTTATAGGCTCAGGTTCGGCAGCCAACATGCTTGTCCCATATGGGTTAGAAGTTTCGGATTGGGCTGATTTTTTGTGAGGATGATCTCTATGTTGAGGAGATCATCCTTACAAAAAATCAGCCCAATCTAAAACTTTTAACCCCATCAAAAGTGATTTAAAATTGTGGGCCGTCCATTTTTTGCAATTAAATTGTAAACCACTTTTGAGGGGTTAGAAGTTTCAGATTGGGCTGATTTTTTGTGAGGATGATCTCCTCACCATAGAGATCATCATCACAAAAAATCAGCTCAATCGAAAATATTTAACCCATATAGGGCAAATTTTGGCTCCCATTATTGCCTGTCGAACTCTAGCCTATATATATTTCTTTTCCTCTCTCTCCCTCTATCTATCTATCTATGTATAGATAGAGAGATAGAGAGATAGAGAGAGAGAGAGAGAGGAAAATAAATTAAGAGTAGCAGATATAAGGACGTTGAGATGGAAGAGTGGAAATGTTAGGGAAGATAAAATTAGAAATGAATGCAGTAGGAAAATGTCGAACTCCAATAGGTGATAAACTAAGAGAAAGTTGACTGAAATGGTTTGGGTATCTCAATAAAGGCCTGAGTACAACCCTAGTTAGAAGAAACATTCAAGTTTAAGGTTGAAAAAGAGTGAGAAAAATCAAAAGAAATCATTTTCAATAAAAGAAGACATCCACATTCATTTAGCCGACCCCAAATCTTTGGGAAAAGGGTTTGATGTTGCTTGCTTGTTTTACCTTTTAATACTACGGGGAAAAACAATTACCAAAATTTGCAGTTGATGCTATTTCAACATGCAACACTATATCGGTTACCCATGTATTTGGATAGTAAGATTGATCCGCTCAATATTACTAGTAAAGGGAGGTAATGAGGTTCTTCTAGGAGCTATAGAGAGTCAAAAGATGCAATCCCAATTCATTTACCTCGAGATAATCATAATTCTTTAACACAAGATCAACTTGATCCCAGGGGACCACATAGAAACCTTGGAAGCAACATTGAGAGAGGTCGATAATTAGTTAGAATAGAAATTTTACCTGTAACCGAATGCCAGCGTGCTTTCTCCCAATTTCATCTGCATTTTCTATCTTCCCCATATGAAGAGAAATATTTGGTGATGCCCAGACTGTGACATAAATAGTTTCTATTGAAGCTTCATTCAGATCCAGTCTCATTAAAGCACCAACATGTATGGCCTGCCCTGCCTGTGAAATTAAACACTAAGTATCGAAAATTGGAACCAACATGATGAAAAAAAAAACATTAAACAAAAGAAAATTAATCTGATTTCCTCTATATAACGATCTTAAAGTTTTTATTTGTTTTTATTTTTTATGAGTAAATCTTATAGATCTTTATTTTATAATTATAAATTTTATTTAAAACAAAAGACAAAGACAACAGTCGGTCAAGATGACCAACTGAAAGAAAGCAAAAACAACTAGCTACTACATTAAGAATCCCAACAAAAAACAAATTCCTCAAAGGAGACACCCTTAAATTCGGGGTCTAGCTTGCACCAAAAAAACAGTAGCCCCAAAATACTCAACATAATATCTTGAAGAGAAGAAACCACCCCTTCGAAAACTCTTCTATTCCTTTCCAACCATAATCCCCAGGTAGTAGCAAAAGGAAGAAACCTCCAAAGGATTTTCTTTCTCCCACAGAATATGGACGAATCCCAACTTCAAACAAAAGATAACAATGAATTAGGAAATACCCGAGAGATCTTAAAAAGCCTAAAGAAGTGAGACCAAATGGCATAGGAAAACTGGCAGTGCAACATGATATGATCCACAGACTCACCACTCGCATTACAAAGATAACAAAAGTTTGGGGTTACAAAACCCTGATTAATTAAATGATCAAGAGTGGGTAACTCGTCAACAGTCACTAACCCAGTGAAGAAACACACATTTTAGGGAGACTTTGAACTCCAAATGAACTTGAAAGGGGAATGCAAAGAAGAAGTAGTGGGAGTAGTCATACTTGAAACAAACGAAGTAATGGAGAAGTTAGAACCTTTAGTACAAGCCCACTCCCTCTTATCCTCTTTTGTAACTGCCCAATGAACATGATCAAGCTGAGTTGTTAGGTCTTGAAGATCCTGCAACTCCCACTCATTGAAATTCCTCCCAAAATCCAAATCCCAAACAGGCTTGTTTTCCTCAAGGTTCAAAAAACGGCACAAGGTAACCCCTTTTTCAAGGAGAGATTATACAGACTTGGGAGGCAAAAACTAAGTGTTGAGTCTCCACACCACCAGTCCTCCCAAAATTGGACCCTATCTCCCTTCCCCACTTTAAATCTCACCCACTTCCTGAACTCCATCCCAACTTTCATAATTCCCTTCAACACACCACATAGATAAGACAATTTATCCTCCTCACCCTCCCAACCATTCTAAATTTTCTCGTATTTGGTCCTAATTATTTTTTTTCCAGAGGCTAGAAGTTTCAACTCCAAACCTCCACAACCACTTCCCTAACAATGCCTTCCTAAACCCCTATCCTTCTTTGATTTAAAAACCACTTTCCAATTTACTAAATGCGAATTTTTTACCCCCCAATCTTATCATGCCACAAAAAATCTCTGACCTACTTTCGTAATTTCTCCTCCAAACTTTTTGGCATAGTAAACAAAGAAAGGTGCTATACCTAGGAAAAGTAGAAGTCCAGAGTTTAGGAAACTGCGTCTGGGAAAATCTTGTTTGTTATAGAAGCTATAAAAGTTTTGGACTTCGCACAGAAACCTAAAAATCCTGTTTATTTCACAACTGTAGTTGCTAGATTCTGAAAAAATGACCAGAATACCCTTATATGTAAAAAAGCTATAAAATAGAATATTTTGACAAAAACCTTGATAACTATCCATACACATATATAATATAAACTTGCCATCAACATGTTTTAGTCTATTACATGTATTCAATCCACGTTGAAGTAAAAATGCTTCTACTAAAATAGTTATAAAAATTAAAACAAATATTATAAGTAAAATATTACATCCTATCAATGGATATCAAATATTATTTTCCTTCTCTAAGTCCTTTATAAGTTTTTTGACTATGAATTATCAAAATCATTGACCTCTACTTCATTAACCCATAAAAATGAATCATCATGTTGCTGGAAAAAATAATTCATCTATATTAATGAACTTACTTATCACTTATAAATAAGTAATATAATTTAAATTGCATACAATTATATCCAACATTACTTGTTAAAATAAAAAACATTTGTCCATTGTTTACCTTCATATGCGAAGTACATTATTTCATAACAAGACCACTAGCACAATGAGGAGGTGCATAATATGCCATCAACACTACAAGTACATCACAATTTACTAAATATGTCATTAAATCTACTCAAAATTGTAATGCAATGTATAGAATGTCATTAAAAATATACATCAATATATCTAACGATGTCATATCAATACAAACATAAAAAGACATCATCTTAAGATTTGTAATAATTAGCATATAGTGCATCAACTATTACATTCCTCATACTTGCTATGATTACTCGAGCTCGACAATCTACAATTGGAGGGTCAACCTTGGCCTCCTCACGCATAACATTTTCTTCATCCTCAAAACGTCAGAGCTCAATATCGACAATTGCATGTTTTCTTATGAAGTGTCATGTAAGCTAACACAATGTCTCATTGTGTGGGAAACCTCATGCATAACCTTTTCTTCATCCTCAAAACGTCAGAGCTCAATATCGGCAATTGCATGTTTTCTTATGAAGTGTCATGTAAGCTAATACAATGTCTCGTTGTGTGGGAAATTTGTAACGAGGCATTTGCCTAGTATTGTCCATTTTACCCTTATAATTCTAAAACTTCGTTCAATAACGTTTCAGAATGATGAATGCATTAAGTTGTACAATTTTTTCTTTGTCCTCGACCGTGACTTTTTCCTAAAATTTTGCATGTGATATGTTGTACACCGGTAAGGTGCAAGGAACTCATCCATCAAGGGATATCCGAAGTTGATCAGATAATACTTATCCAAAATAAAAATTAACAACCAATTAACTTAGAAATTTCCATCCAAAATATTATCATTAATATTTACATTCTAACCTGCAGCAGGGTGTGAAAATCCTAGTTATGACTTATAAATTGTGTCGAGAAACACACGAGTCATTAATTGTTCCCTCCCAACTAGCTACAACGTGTATAAACAACATATCAAATAAGCAAGTAGCCATAACATTTTATGTTATGTCTTCGAAAACGATTTTGTTCCTCAAACTAGATATGTGCACCGATATGCATCTCGTCGATCATGCCAACACAATCCTTAATAAAATTTCATATTTCAAAGATTAATAACTATACGTGAAATTATACAACTGATTGAATGAATATATCATTAATGAAATACCTTGAAATATGACCAATAATGTTAGTTTGTTAGGATGAGCACTGGGACCTCGTTGAAATTAGGCGAGACAATTTTTAGTGTGATATTTCAAGCATTCCTTTAAGTACTTGTTAATCTTCTCCAATGAATGCCTAAAACTATTTCTCAAGACCCTATGTCTTTCATTATATTCCACCATATAAAAAATCATGCCAACTTGTTCTTCAACTGAGATTTTTCTTTGATTCTGTAGTAGGTCTCTCCCTTCCAACAACTCATATAAATTATGAAAAATATGTCGGTTCATTCTAAAAAAATTATTACATGTTGATCCACCTTAAAAGATTTCATGTAAATAATTTAATCCAGAATGACTAAAACTCCTCCATGATTCTCTTACCATAAGGGTTTCGTAGTATTATGGAATTCCATTTACGACACCTATTAACATAATATCAATTATTTCACTTGTTTTTCCTTTCACCTCCTCATTTTCCTTTGGGTGACTGTGTAAAGTTTGGCTTCTCAATCTTTCTAACAACCTTACCTTTCCTTACTCTCATAATCATTCTTTTTCAACCTGAGTGTTCTTGAGCAACTCTCACTGGAAGATTGCAAATCTTTATTCCATTTACCCGATGATTCTTTTCAATCATTGGTGAAACTTCAAGTGCTCAACCTCCCCAAAGCCCATTTCTTGTTATCCCTACCATCTTCCTTCTATCACCGGAGCCTAGAAACATTAGAGTCGAAAGGAGTCACGGAGATTGAAGTGTTCGAACTTTCGGGTACCAAAATCAAATGCTTTCCCCATGAAGTCTACTCTGAGGGGACGAATTCTCTTAAACATATGTATCTATTAGGCACAAATCACCTATGCCAAGTCGATTGGAGCAAAATCCAACAATCGCCTAAAAAGCTTCTAATATGGGATCAGTGTAATAATGACAGATCCAACCATCATCAACAACCCCCCTTACAAACAACTTCCACAAGCTTTCATATCTATAAGCAGTCATAGTAGCACTAAAATCTTTAAATCTTTCTCCAACATCTACTACCATGGTAAAAAGAATTACTTTTTAAAAACATTTTCAAGATTCCATGGCCTTTTAGTAGACCTCAAATATTCTCTTGCAACTCATCCTCCAACCACCCAATATGGCATTAGATATTATGTTAACAAGTGTCGTAATTAGAATACAACAATATTACAAAACTCTTATGCTAAGGGAGACACGAAGGAGTTTTAACTATTCTGGAGTAGATTATTTACATGAAATCCTCCAAGGTAGATCAACATGCAATGATTTATTTAGGATAGAACAACATGTTTTTCATAATTTATGTGAGTTGTTAGAATGAAGTGGCCTACTACAGAACCAAAGAAATATCTCAGTTTCAGAACAAGTTGACATTTTTCTTTATCGGTAGGACATAACGAAATGCATAAAATCTTGAAAAATAATTTTAGGCATTCATTGGACAGTATTAACAAATACTTTCATTTAGTACTTAAATGAATACTTGAAATATCACACTTATTGATAATCCCGCTTAACCTTAACAAGGTTCAATACACATCCAAAAAAAAAAACAATGTTATTGACCATATTTCATTAATAATATAAGTTATATAATTTCACGTATAGTTATTAATGTTTGAAATATGAAAATTTATTTAAGATTGTGTTGGCGATTTTGATAAGATGCATATTAGTGCACGTATCCAATTTAAGGAATAAAATTATTTTTAAGGGCATAAAAGCATGACACAAAATGTTATAACCACTTGCTTATTTGATATGCTGTTTACACACGTTATAGCAGGTTGAGAAGGAACAACTAATGACTCGTGTGTGTTTTTTGACATAATTCATAAGCCAGAGCTAGGATTTCCACATTTTTTTGTAGGTTAGAATTTAAATATTAATGATAACATTTTGAATAGAAATTTATAAGTTAATTAGATGTTAATTTTTATTTTATGTACATAATATTTGATCGATTCTAGATATCCTTTGATGGATGAGTTCCTCACTTTACTAGTGTATAACATATCACATGCAAAATTTTAGGACAGTCATGACCGAGGACAAAGAAAGAATTGTACAACTATATGCATTCATCACTCCGAAATGTTATTAAACAAAATTTTGGAATTCTAAAGACAAAATGGACAATGCTGAAGCAAATATCTCGTTACAAATTTCTCACACAAAAAAACATTAGCTTCACTTGCATGACACTTCACAACTTCATAAGAAAACATACAATTGCTGATGCTTAGTTTAGACATTTTGAGGATGAAGAGGCGGTTGTGCGTGAGGAGGATGAGAATGACCCTCGAATAGTAGATCGTCGAGCTCGTGTAATTATAGAGAGGACAAATAACGCAATAACTGATGCATTATGTGCTGATTATGACAGAGCTTATGATGATATTTTTGTTATGTTCTTATTGAAATGGTATTATTAGATACATTGATGTATATTTTTAATGACATTATACACATTGCATTAGACTTTTGAATAGTTTTGATGACATGTTTGGTAAATACTTGTAGTGTTGATGGCACATAATGCACCTTCTCGTTGTTCTTGTAATCTTGTTATGAAACACTTTACTCTGCATACGAAGGAAAATAATGGACGGATGTTTTTTAGATATCCATCTTGGTATGTAATGTTAAATATGATTGAATGCAATTTAGGTTATAATACTTATTTAAAGTGATAAGCAAGTTCATTAATATAGATAAATTATTTTTTCCCAACGACAAGATGGTTCATTTTTATGGGTAGATGAAATAGACCAATAATTGTAATAATCTATTGGTCAAAGAACTTATGAAGAAAATAGAAAAGGAAAAGAATATTAGATATGCATAGATAAAATGTAATATTTTACTTGTAATATTTTTTTAAATTTTGATTATCATGTTAGTCGTACCATTTTTTTTACTTCGACGTTGATTTAAGGCATGTAATAGACTAAAACATGTTGATGACAAGTTTATATTATATATTTTTATATGTTTGTATGGACAGTTATAAAGACTTTTGTCAAAATATTTCATTATATAGTTTTTTTACATGTAAGAGTATTCTAGTCATTTTTTCAAAATCCATCAACTAAAAGTTATCAAACAAACAGGATTTTGTGTGAAGCCCAGAACTTTTACAGCTTCTGTAACAGACAAGATTCTCCCAAACGCAGCTTCCCAAACTTTTGAGCTTTTGCTTTTCTCAGACACAGAAGTCTGAAATAGAAGCTGGAATCTGTCACAGACAGACCCTTAGCCTTCCAAGAACTCAACCTTTTCTCAGTGCACTTGACCACTGAATCCCAGATGGCCTTGCTCCTATACTTTGCTCCAAGAGGCAAACCCTAGGACAAAGTCAGAAGATACTCCCTTTGACACTCAAACATTGAGGCCCACCTAGAAATTCCTTTATCACCTCCAACCCCAAACAACTTGCTTTTTCTAAAATTAATCCTTAGCCCTGAAACCATAATCCAAAAACTGTTCAAACCATAGTCCAAAAACTTAGGAATTAATGCTATAAAAGAACTGTTCAAACCATAGTCCAAAAAATTCCTTTCCTGAAGGTCCCTAAAAACATTCATCAAAAGGCTTAAAACAGATCGCATTCAGGCTGGCTATGAGTATATCAATATCCAAACTATTTTGCTTTAACTAAACATGTATCTAGATTTGACCCAATCCAATTAATTGATTCGGATCGGTCGGGTCAGATAATTTCAAACCATTCAAAGTTATTTCAAGGAAAATCGCTAAAGATAGCCAAAAGGTGACTTGAACTCAAGACTTCTCCCTTTTTGGAGGGAGGCCTTGGCCACTACGCTCAACACTTGTTGGTTGAAGAAACGTATTTTGAAAAATATAAAAATATAACTTACAAAATAATATATCATTAAGATCTAGGCGGATATAAGGATGGATCTGTATCCGACACGTATCTGAATCGGATCAAAGGACATCAACCCATATCCAACCCATTTTTTTAATTCAGATATACTTTAAGGAACCAAACCCGTTAAACTCAAATTACTCGGATTTTGGCTAAAATCCAACTAATTTTATGCCCTAACACTATTAATCAGATCCTCTTTGATTGTTGCCCAACACCTCTTACAAAACGACTTAATAAAACCATATGGGCCTGAAGCTTTCTCCCTATTTAGCAAGTTCAAAACCCCAAAAACTTCCTCCTCAAAACTCCTTTCTATCCAAACTTTCTAGTCTGAGGAGATGGACCCTAATTCCAACAACTCAGGGATAAGTCTAAACTCTTGATTTTCCTCAAACAATTTCTTATAAAAATACCACAATCCCCATTCTAATCCTCTCTCCCCCTTCCAGAACTCCCGATCAATTGTTAAATTTCGTATTTGATTTTGACTACTTCGGGAGTTAGCCACCTTATGAAAGAATTTTGTGTTGTTATCCCCTTCCTTTAACCACTTAACTCTCGAACTTTACTTCTAATTCACTTCTTCCATCAAAGCTACATTTTGGAACTCCGCCCTTAAATTAGTTTTTTTTTTCAACTTTTCTTCCCCTGAAAGAGAGAGAATCTCCTCTTTTTATCCAAATGCCCAATATCCTCTAAAATAGATTTCTTTTTAACCTCAACATGCCCAAAGACTTTCACATTCCAATTCGTAAGGAGGAGAAACTTATCCTTAGTACCCATTTTGGAACAGTTTGTCCCAATGATTAGCAACATCCCTCAACGCATTCCAAAATTGAAGCCTCTCCGAATCCTTATTTGGTCCATAAATACCTGTAAACACCTAGCTAAACTTCTCATCGACACCCTTGCATAACACAGAAACTGAGAATACTCCAACTAGGGAATCCTCTACCTAAATCTTATCCTTATTACACAACACCAAAATTCCCCCAGAAGTACCAATCGTTTCCTGCCAACATTCCCATTCCACAACTCCTTAACGCCTGACTCATCGTACTCACTCAACTGATATTCCTAAAGAGTGACAATGTGCGAATTACACAATCTTAAAACTGCTCTAATAGCCACCCTTTTTTTTGCTTGGGCCTCTAACATTCCAAGACAACAACCAAATCATTTAGAACTTGGCCCCACCCTTGTCTTCCTTCGTGAACCCTCAATCCTAAGCTCAGGTTCACTCAAACTCCTCACAAGACCAGATGCTTCCTTCACCAATCTAGGCCTTCTTTTAGGCAAAACAGGATTCTCACCCAAAATCCCATCCACCAAACCTTGAAAACAGCACCCACTCTCACACATTGCCCTTCCCCCTGGTTAGGGCTTAAAATGGGTCGGATTTTATCCGAAATCCGAGGGATCCGAATCCTAATTTAACGGTATATCTAAACTAAAAATGGGTCGGGTATGAGTTGATGTCCCTTGACCCGGGTCGGATAAGGATCCATCCCTATATTCGCCTAGATCCGAAAGATATATTATTTTATAAGTTATATTTTTATATATTTTTAAGATATTTTTCTTCAACTAACAAATGTTAGACGCAGTGGCCAAGGACTACCTCCAAAGAGGGAGAGGTCTTGAGTTCAAGTCACCTTTTGCTATTTTCCTTGAAATAACCTCGAACGATTTGAAATTATCCTACCTAACCAACTTGAATCAATTAATTTGGTTGGGACAGATCCAGATACGGGTTTATAAAGGCAAAATGGTTCAGATATGATTTTAGCTAGTAGGATCTAAATCGGATTTAGATTCAGATAAAAAATCCGATATGGATATGGATATACTCATATCCAGCCCGAACCAGACCTGTTTTAAGCCATACCCCTGGTTCAACCATACGTTCCTAAATATTATTCAGCAGCTTGTTCAACTTAATTGGAATCCTTAATTCCTTGCTATCCCCTATAGACACTCTTAGGATAAGTGTTGGCTTATAGATTTTGCTCAATGAATAAAAGATGGCATGGTTTGAGAAAACAACAGGTCCATCCAAGCATGGTGAAGCTTTTGTGGACTCTCATTTGTACTTGGATACAATGTATATAAAAGGCTTAAGCCTCAAGGTGGGGCTTAGACACCATGCCTCAAGGCTTAAGCCTCGATCTTGGCTTGAAAAAACAAATCGAATGACCATTTTTTTTTAATTATTTATTTTACTTTTCTTATTTTATTTTACTTATTTACCCCTCTTAATGTTATTTATTTACTAAAACTTCTTAAGTTGGGATGTTTTAAGGTGAAGAAACAAAAGATTTAGAGAGAAATCTCAAAATCTTTCCCTTAAACCCTAGTTTCTCCTTACACAAAGATTTGTTCATTGTGCTTTCAATGTTCATCCAAGATTGATTTGTATCAAGAGGCGATGCTATATGACCGAATCTCAGATCCCCAACCATTGGCTTTGAAAGAAATTCTAAGTGGTTGTTAGAGCTTTCATGCAGTAGTTCATTTTTGTTTTTTTTTTTTTTTTTTAAGTATAGTTCGTTGTTTATGCTACCAAAACAGTTGAACCATACCAAAAAAACCCAAGGAAGCAAATGAAAAACACAAAATGATAGTGGTGAAGAACAACATGCCTTTATCCTATAAGTCCGAGGTTGCAACTCCTTCCGAATCTCAACCATCTTCAGTTCATCCCTATTCAATCTCATAGACATCAAATATGGATGCAAGAGTCCTGGAGTATCATACATCTTCGCTTTGGCAGGCAAAATCCCCCCAATTCTCAATATACCAAGTGTTGTTCCGGGCACAGCCGCTTCTGTAAGCTTCGTAATCTTCACACCTCCTCTCTTAGCAAAGGCATTGATCAGTGTAGACTTTCCAGCATTTTGAGCCCCAATCACCCACACATTCCCTCGAGGTCCGGCCAATTCCTTAACAAACGACAACAGATTCCTAACACCTAAATCTTTACGTGCACTAACTAGATAAACCCCATTGAGCTTAGGTGCCCCACCAGCCTTAGCACGGTTACGAACCCATCTATCCAATCGAGTGGGCGAGATATGGGGTGGGAGAAGATCGACCTTCGTGGCAACTAAAACAAGCTTGGGTAACTTAAGTTTAGGATCCTTCTTGCTTCCTTCTAATGCCTTAAACAAGGATTTGGCCGCTCGTTTAGGGAACGACCCATCGAAGTCGACACAATCAACAACCATAACTACAACAGAAGCATCCGAATTACCAGTGGGTTTCAACAAACGGGTAGCGATCAACCTATCGAAATCAAAATCAGGTATCAAGTTCTCAGCTTTTTGGTTCTTCACCTGCCCATAATTCCTCAAAGAGTGGCATCGGGCACAAACTGTGACCACTTCATCATCTCTCATTGCTTCTTCTCTTGCTTTTCGCTTCTTCTCAGCTTTTGAAATTCGCTTCTTCTTACTCTTATCCAATGTTTCTTCGGTAACGTTACCATACCCAATGCCCGCCGGAGCAAAACCCTCCAATTCTTTCTTCCAATTCTCATCTTCTTCATCTTCGATTTCCCAATCTTCGGAATCCCATTTGATATCTTCTTCTTTTTCCCCATCACTTTCTTCAAATTTGCTATTATCAGACTCAAACCCATCTTCGAATTCTTCGAAATCGTCCAAAACAAGATCACCAAATCCCTCCTCGGCCTCTGTTGTTTCTTTGTGAGGATTCTTTCTTTTTTGGTAAAAACCAGGGAGATTTGGGTCGTTTTCTTGCATGAAAACTCCACAACCAGGACAGATAAGACCACGTTTCTCATCTTCATCTCTTCCTTGGCTTAGAATTAGGTTTTGGGGAACTATTTTAGGGTTCTTTCTGATATGGGTTGATGTTGTTTGCGTTTGATTTTCTCCTTTTGATGAGAAACACAAAAACGGAACATTACCCCCGTTCTTTTTGTTGTTGTTGATGATGGTGTTCTTCCTCAGCTCAGAGAGCAGATTGAGATGAGTTGCTTCTGGTGTTGTTGGGTCTCCAAATCCTCCATTGTTGAAGAGATTGAACTTCAGCTTTAGCTTTGTTGATGGAAGGAGTGTCGCAGCAGAGAACAAGATTGTCATTTTTGCTGTCGAAAACGGTGAACCCACCCATGGGTTTAAGAACCGGATTTTGGGATCGGACCGGTACCAACTGAATCATGTTTATCTGGACCGATGCGAACCGGTTCGAGCGACTCAAGTCCTCCCAAATTGATTGAGAATCAATTTATAAATAAGCGGATATTATTAGAATCATAAAAATTTAAACTCTCAAAAATCTTCATAGTTGCTATTGGCACCCCAACTTTTACTTATTGCACTCTAATTAAAAATAAGTAAAAGGTGAATCTCCATTTCCTGCGATCAATATGACGAAATTTCAAGTACATTTTAATTCCCAAAATATGTATTCGTCATTTTTATAACCTACAAACTCGTGAGTTCATCAATTTTAATATCTACGAATTTGTAGATATATCAACGAATTCATTGATCATCTTTTGAGAATTAAAATGAACATTGTACCGAAATCGAAATTTGAAAATTTTCATAAGTAAATGGTTGAGAGTAAGTAAAAGTTGGCTAATAGAAGTTTTCTCTCATTTTTTTTCTAGATTATTATTTTTTTGTTCAAGATTTTATTTATATTATATGAATCTAATCAGAATAGTAAAAATTGAAATTGTTTGGAAGTGTTGTAATGTTGAGATAATAATTTGAGCCAAAACCTTTTTAATGTTTGAATGGTGTGTGATAAATAATTTATGAACTTCAAGTGTAATAAGTATAAATTGGGGTGCCAATAGCAGCTCTCAAAATCTTATATGCATGGACCATTCTCGTCCACACCAATTTATAGAGTGGAATGGAGGAATATGATTCGTTCAATAAGCCACCAAATCTTTGGAATAAAGCTTTGTCATTGGAGTAGTTCAGTCAGCGTAATCCAACCCTGAAGGCTTGGATTTCGTTGGTTCAAGAAAAAACATTTGGTCCCAACAGTGTAAACACAAAATCCAAACGTAAGAATTTATTTTCGAGATAAATATTTGCACTTAAGTGGTTGGGATCGTGTGTCAGGTCTTGAGTCATCTTACTTGCATTCGAACTTTTTTTTCTTTCTTTCGATTGTCTCACATTCATGGATGATGGAGTATCTGTCAAAATTTGGCAATCACATTCATTCTCACACTTATGGGTCAAGGGTGCAAGATTAGAATAGCAACGACTAACGAACCACCAAATGTGTGGTCATTTCCACACAAAAACTAGATTAATTTCCAAGATCGTCAAACAAACAATTATCGATCGAAGTCGAAACTGATTCCAATACTTCAAACATGAAACTTGCTCTTGTATAGCACCATCTTCATGGTTCTGATAGCCCAAGCCCAAATACAACTTCACATCATAATCTTATAAGAGTACCCTAATATTATTCTCCAATTATTTCTTTGAAAATGAAACCCTGTTCATAGTTGAAGCGAGTTACTATTGCCACACCAACTGTGTGCAATTCTTTGGTGAATTGGTGTGGCATTAGTAAAAGTTGGTGTGACAATATTCAGCTCTCTCATTTAATGGGGTCGGAGAGAATAACCCTGCAAGCTAAAGAAGTAAAACCAAGACATCGATACATTAATACAGAAACAAAAACTAAATAATCTATTTATTCCATTGTTGGGAGAGAGTTTTCACCATCACTCATCGAACAAGTCTTCAAATCCTAATCTTTCCTCGTCGAGCAAATCATGTTTGCCACTTTTTTTATAAGATATCGATCAAATCTATCCGATACAAGCAAGAGGACACAACTACACCTATTCATTCTGGACTGACGAAATGGCTGATGTGATTTCCTTGGCTCTTGGATCACAACTTTCTAAAGAAACACCTCGAGGATCTTCTCGAACCAACAGAGCCAGAACATTAAGAGAGCTCCACAACGTCGTTACTTTGCTGGTTGACTCTCCTAACGTGACAGCAAAAATTGCATCGAACCCACCCGCTCCAGGAACTCCAGCCAACAGAACTCCTTCCATATTCATCGTAACATCCAAAAGTTGAGTTTGTGATTCGGGTTCAATCTGCAAGTTTGGAAAACAGAAGAGACAACAGGACACAGATCAAACAGTGACTATCACATAAACTTAAAGAGCGCTATTGGCACCCCAACTTTTACTTATTACACTCCAATTTCTTAAATTACTTATCACACCCCAATTAAAGATTAAAACGCATTCCTCAAATTATAATCTCAACATTATAACACTCTTTCAAACAATTTCAATAGTTGTTTACAATTATGAGTAGGCTCGTATAAAATCCTAAACCCAAAAAATAGAAATTTAGCAAAAAAAATTAAAAATGAGAGAGCTTCTATTGGCATCCCAACTTTTACTTATTCTCAATCATTCACTAATTTTTCTTTCTTTTTAATTGAGGTGTAATAAGTAAAAGTTGGGGTGCCAATGGAAGCTCTCTTTTAGTTTTCTCCATCATGGCAGAAGTATTATTTCAGAGAAAATAACCTACCGGAATGCCTGCTTCCTTGCCCATCAGGCGCATGTGAAATCTGATCTTAAGAACAGCATCTCTTGCACCTAACAATGCTTTAACAATAGCTTCTTGGCTTGGGTCGGTAGCTTGTTCCATCCACTGTTAAGATATCAAATTTGTTAGAACTTATCAAGCGTCAAAGAACAATTATGCAGTTAGAGAGAAATATTTAAATTAAATGTCAGGAAGGAAGAAGTCCATCCTCCATATATATGTAAATAGCTGAGCTAGCTCATTGAACTTGAAGGCTTGGCTCATCATAAATAGAGCCCGAAACTAGGATCAGAAAGAAAATTAGCCTGCACTGAGTGAGTCGGAACTGGGCTTGCTATATTAAGACTATATTTGTTGTTGATATACAATATGGTAGGACAAGATGTTAAAGGAATAATGATACATGGAGTAGATGTGCAAGGAAATGAGAACAGATGGTGAATGGCAACTAGAAAATCTATCTGGAGAAATTCGCTTATCATGTGAACGTGACCATCTGTTGCATCGACTTTTTTTTTTTCTCCAGCTTCGCATTATTTTTATCCAAAAGAATGAAGTAGAAAAAATAGTTGCAATTGATGTACTTATTAATTAACAAAATACTTGTAATTGATGCAATGATCAGCCACTCTTTGAGAAGACAGGTCTTCTACAATATGAGTTCTTGGACCACCTAATGAGTGCACCACATATACCCATATGCCATTGGCATGGTTTTCCTCCCATCAAATAGGTATCTTAGATCCCTCTTATTCTCCTTTGCCCATGAGGCTATGAGATGGACTTCTTTTAAGAAACAGAATAGAGGAAAAAAATTCAAAAATTGAATTACTTTTGCTAGCTAATACCATCCATTGATTCCAACTATTTTCATAAAAAAAAAATGGACTGTTATACTAGACTTGAACCCACAACCTCGTTTACCTTTTTTTTCCACCCCCCTTTTATGGATATTGCTACAATGAGCTGAAGAATTACCTTATCGTATCTAAACCAACTGCAGCAGCTGATGCAACTTTTGTATGTTTCCCACTGTTCTTCCGCAAATGAACTCAGAATTTTAAATTGTCTTTCAAGTGCCGAATTCCCCTCTGACAACATTCTCCATGTTTCTTGGAACTTCTGAGGTTCAGATACTTGCCATTTCTTCACTGCACCAACCATTGATGGCGTGGACGATCCTCCAGTTCCTGGTTCCCCCAGAAGCTGCCAAACAACATTCCCATCAGTAAGATCCATTCTGCCTGAGGAGCATGTATCAAAATTTGCCATGTTATCCAAACCCAGCCAAAAAAAATATTTTCCTATCCTATATAAGATACCTTCAAGAGAAAAAATACCCTAATCCAGGATTTCTTCTTGAACAAATCCAAACCAATCTGAGGATACATGTTGGGTAGGGTCTTGGCTTCGGAACCCATCATTCAGACACAATCAGGCACGGGTCCAGTGGACCTATAATGAGATGGGTTCCGGATTGGGCCTGCTCCAATCCATTAGCAGCCTTAATGTAAAGCTAAGAAAAGTAATCGGCATGTTGCAAACAAGTGTGCAGTTAAGTTGCACATGTGAAAGAGAGTTAATCGGAATAGGTAAATAATACAAAAGAAGAAGAATATTCCTGCCAAGGAAGGACAGGAGAAGTCCGCCATCTATGCTTGTGTCATGCATGATTGCATGCCACATACCTTGGGGGATTTAGAACCCACCATTTGATGGGTCACCCCAAGGAGATGTTTAAGTTCAACATAATCAATATGATTAACATAACCATCTGATCTAACAGAAATTTCCTGACCATTAATCATAATTTTTTCATACAAAGGAATCCAATGGATTGGATGGTAAGATCAGTTTTTTTAATCTAATAAATTATTGCAGGACCTCATGTGGGGAGCCCCCAAGGAATGCTAGTACGTAGACATGCAAAAATGTCAATATACTCACAAGGGTCATTAATGGTGGTAAGGAGAACTGAGTCTTCTCATGATCCCACGTCCCTTTTAGAACGTCAGTGATGACCTCCTGTAATGACTGCCCTTCCACTGCAGCCTGAGACTCCGCAAGAGAGGAACAATCATAAACAATATCCAGTGAAAGCTTCAAAAGAAATTTCAAGCATGCAGTACGGAATGGATTGTAATTCTTTTATGCATGAAATTTAACCTTCTATCCTTAAACAACATATTTCATCTTAGGCTGGCTGGGGTGCATAGTTTTCCGGAAAATATGTGTGAATTTTACACAAAAATACTTTCAGAAAACTACATCCCATGAACAAACAGAACCTTTGTTTATTTAAAAATAACACAAATTAACCTTCTTTTATCAAATGAAAGTATTTAAGATGCAGACTACTTATCAAAAATAAAGGGAGTGTACTCTGGGCAAACAAACTTCGAACTCTATGCAGGGAGGGTATGTATAAAAAAGGTACGCTTCTTTCTTTTCTATTTGGAAAAAAATTGAAAGGCTGTCAATCATAGAGAAGTTTTATACATGGTAAGTTATGCACATGATGCAGAAGAGTGCCATCCACGTGACCAATTTACATAGTCATCCATCAAATGAACTGTAGATTTGCCCACTTCAACATGCCATGTGACAAGAATTCCCATATTAACAGGATATAAAATCTGCACTGACTGCCCAGGCAACCTACCATCATGTAAGTAAATTTTTTAAATTAGTAAAAATTGAATTAATAAGGGAAACCTGGGGTCGAGATGACCAATCAGCCAAAACCGATAGTATAATAAGATAAAGAGCTAGAAGAAACTAAAACATGCCCGAAGGGAGGACAAAAGCCTAAAGGCTAACCATGAATCTCTTACATTACAAACCCTATCCCATCTAAAGAGAAAATCTTCAAGTTGGGTCCTCATCAAATGGGTAGCACCACACCCCTGCATGTGCACTACAGTTTCCTTATGTTTCTTTGTTGAAGTTTTACATTGAATGTGTGTGTGTGTGTGTGTGTGTGTGAGAGAGAGAGAGAGAGAGAGAGAGAGAGAGAGTGACCTGAGCAGGTAAAAGCACTTTTGGTGAAAACCGAACATAACGTTGACCACCATAAACCGCTGCACTGACATCAAACCCACTGCCCACTTTCCCTTGAGCGATACAATGAGCAGTTTGAGCTACCACATGCACCAAATCAAGATCCGCACTGTCCTCTTGATGCAAAGTTTTATCTGAAAGGGGGAGATTAACAACTCCTAGGTAATGAAGTAACGCTGCAACCACTGCAGTTGTCATTGCTGCCGATGAGCCCAGTCCAGTTTTTGCAACTTCAGGCTTGCACTTCTCTTCATTGGATCCTTCTACATTAAAGGTAATTGATGAAAATGGTGGAAGTGAAGCCAATGCATCCGGTGTCAAAGGAAGACCGCGTGCTTCAATCTAACCAAAGATAAGTATGACATATTAAGGTCTTGATCTGTAAGTATGTGAAACACCAGGCATGTAACAGAAACACTCAATTAAAGTTAAAAACAAATTACAGAAAACTATAAAGAAGAAAAAGGTCGATATTACAAAACATCTTTCTTATAAAATTGTATCATTCATGAAATATTTGACGACGCGTACTTCTACAGGTAAGACCTAGTCCCTAAACAGAGTGGAATGGCGGAGGAGGTATAGCCAACCCAAAGTTTCCACGAGATTCTGGCGATGACGTGTGATCATCCATGACAGAATGTGTTAACTTTTATTCAATTTGTATTCATTCTCAAACATTTCATGAGAAAGAATAATTGAGAACCCTTTATTGAAATTCATGCACTCAAAATATCATTTTCAGTGGGAAATTTACTGAAATCTTGAATTTAAGAGTTTGCTGCCACAACCATGCGCACAAACATACTTAAATTCCCAATTATGAACAATACAGGCCAAATTTAGATTGGCATCCATAAGTCAGAAACTATTGAGGGGCAATGGTGAGCGTGAGGCCTGATGTGGCACACAAAACATTACTTTACCATTTAAGTAACTAATATGCACATGCTTTCCACTTCATGAATTAAGTTTTGTTCCATCACAAGCTAAATGGGTTCTTCATTATGGTTATTGATCAGTTTCCACTTTATAAAGAACATGGTAGAAAAAAATATATAACCCAAGCCCTTGTAAGTTTTTCAGGTTTAATTAAGGAAATTGAAAAAGTAGAGGGAGAGGAGCAAAGAAGCTACAAAAGCTAATATTATAAATTTATACATAAAAGAAAAGGTGGTCAAAATACCTGATTCCGGTACGAATAGAAATCGTTGGAACCTAAGATTGTAATATCAAGACCTGCATTACTAATCCAGTTGAGGCTTTAGATTCTTGGAGTTGTATTAGTTCATTATCCATAATAGGCTTGAATAGTGAATAAGGCACCAACATTACCTTGCATGAGTAGTTTATGTAGCACATCCTTCTTAACCTTGTCAACAAGTAATGCATGCGCAGCTGCTATGACATACTGCACTGCCTGTTCCACAAAAGGGTTGGCTGAATCCCTGAAATATCGAGCGAATGGATCACATTCATTTACCAACTTTAGAGAAAACTACTGAGTAAGTTTGCCTGTGGATCAATCCACAGAGTTGATCAGTGACATTCCACAGTGTGTTCTAAGTCATATACATGAAAATTATGCATGTCATGCAGATACAAACAAAACCAACAGTAGGAGAGTCAAATAAATTCAATTTAGTAGAACCCGATCAAAACTTGCCTTGAAGAGATGCACTGAAGGGTCAGATTTTTTAGTGACATTTTGTATATGGTTTCTCTACCGAGTTGAGGAGATGTTAATTTAACATCTATCGATTCCTGAAGGTTGTCAAAGAAAACCATCAAAATCACAAGCTATACAACACTAAAATAACAATTTCTCGTCAGCATAGTTGCCCACCACTGAAAGAAAATATTCCATATAATTTACCTCGGAAGCTCTTCAAAAAAATAAAAGCAACATGGAGTTCTAAAAAAAATTAAAAAGAAAGAAAGCCAACCCCAAATCTTTGGGATGAGATTTGAGAAATCAGGATAAGGAACAAGAAAGTAAAATTGGGTTATAGAAACCCCAAAGTATCCTCATTTGGAACTGCTGATATTCTGTGCTAGCAACAAACAATTCACTCTTGTTGTTGCCAAATGTCATGACTTGTTATAAATTTTTACGCAGTAGCGGAGGTAGAAAAAATAATAGCAATGACAGAAATAGAAATTGGCAATGGTAGACATAGTGATACAGAGGAATCATGGGTTGCTAATGTGGTATAATATTTCTAGTACTAATTCTCTAAAAATAATAATTAGAATATTTCAGAGCCTCGATCATATAGGATGCGCACGTGGAGGGGGTTAGAAAGCATCCAATTGACAGAACATGCATAGAAATGATGTTGCAGATTCCAAGAAGCATGATTCTAGCCTGATTGGACTTAAGTGATAAGGAGCTTGTTTCAGAGGCCTTTCTATGTATTTGTTAATCGTTGTATCATGTTTACAGTTTTAGCATCTTGGGATCTGAAATTGTGACTCAAGGATTAGTGAAATGACAAGCGGCCATAGTATTAAATTTTGACCTATTTCCATGAAAAATACTGAAAATATTTCTACAAGGTCCCGCATGAAATTTAGCTGACAGTTTCTTTATGTATATATTATGGTTGAAGTCACTATTTATTTCATGAAAATATTTAAATGAACAGAGAATTTCAATCAAAATTTACATATAAAAATGTCACATTTCATGGAAATATTTTGATAAATGGTAAATTTCTACCAAAATATTCATTTAAGTATACACATATTATCTTCTATGTTCTAGTTCGTTATATATAATAACTTTTTCATACATAGTTATGAGATAAAAAATACATGATAATGTGAGAATATAGTACATAAAAGTTTGTTCATTTGGGAAAGTAATTTATATATTGAAGTATTTGTAGTTAATGTGACATTATTATTCTTATTTCCATGAAGCGTACAATTGTTTTAGGCGTCAAATTCTTCGATACTTATGCTAACATGTAGCGAAACACTATTGATCTTCATTTCCACAATTCATATGACCATTCATTGTAGTTTGATGACTTATAAGTATGCTTTCATGTTAGTTTTATCATTACCGACACCTTCGATAAAAACTTCTTCAACATTTCCATCATTTATTGAAAAATTATTTCCATTTCCGGGATGACCGAAATAGATATCAAAATTTAATACCTCTGTAGTGACAAGTAAAAAAAAAAAGTTGTTGTTGAATCCTTGTCAAGGTTAACTTTTGTTGCATTTATTGGGTAGCTAAGAATAGTGTTTGTCTTTTAAGTTATTGTTCATCTTTTATTTCTGAAAATACTTGCCAAGTTAACATTGTAGGGAAGATCTTTTCAGTGGAATGAAGAATATCCTTTTTCTTAGTACTAAGATAATATTTAGGCTTTGTAGACACTTTTGTAAAATTCATTATTTAGGTTTTACTTTCTAAGCCTTGGAGAGTATACTTCAATTGCAAATGCGCAATGGGTTGCAATTCAATCTTGTTTCTCTCCATAGCTAGACATCTACTTCAAGAAGTCCAAAAAATGGACTTTGTTCTCAATCATCATCACACCATTATCAATTGCACGATGAACATGGAAAATAATACCCACCACCTCTATGGAAGATGCAATATAGTTGTCTGTGTATAAATTTGTCATAGCTACCAGAAAACCCATTTCACCTTAAAAAAAATAATAACAAATTTTTCTCTAACCTATTTCTCACATTAAATTAATCATGTATAACTGTAGTAAAATGGTGTGCTGGTGACTACCATTTGTAGTGTGAGTGCAGGAGCTTTGAGGTACCCCATGTACTGAGGGACCCACCCCAGCCACCTAAAAACATTTTAATTGGAGCTGCGGATATAAGTCTTAGTTTCAAAAACAATTTCAGTGCAGACCAAAATCAAAATGAATCTCGAAATTCCGCAACTTGGGTTGAAACGTATTCAAAAAATTGGAATCATAAACAGGAATCCTATTTTCCCATTCAACTGGATTTATATACACATCCTTAGTCAAAGCAAATGTCTTCATTACCTTTCCTATAACCTCTAACCGGTTACTTTTAGCATTCCTAATGCCCTTTTAGAATCTTCGAATAGCACCAAAGTATTCCTTCTCACCAATGTCATAACTGGTCTTCGATGTACATGACACACTATCTAAATCAACTTTCTTTTATTTAATAATATCCGATAGGGCTATTCATAAATTCCCACAAATATATTCATATCTTACCAATGTTTCTGACTCTTATTTTGTCTTTCCAATTACACCACAGTTAGAAGAAATATTCATGTTGAAAATCCTAGAGAGAGAGAGAGAGAGAGAGTTAGACCCAAAAAACATGGGTGGAGACAATGAAAGCAGACATCAACTTACATGAAGGCATGGCTCTGGACAAAGTGGAATAGAGGAATAGGATTTACCAGTCTTACTACTCACTCGTCTCTATCTCTACTATGCTCATGCTATGAACATGTTGTTTCTTGGCTACCCAACATTCTTCTCCATAAACTGTACTTGGTCTTAGTGTTGTCTTGTAAAACTTCCCTTTTTGATCTGTACATGTTGGTCACAATAACACTCCAGAGGCGCTTACCCACCTTAACTACCCAATACTAATTCTATGAGTTGCATCTTCACCACCTCTCCATTGATAAAATTTGTAAAATTGCTCTAATAATCAAAGCGAAATCTGACAATTTAAAATATACTAAATTTTTAAAATTTGCTCAAATAACCAAAAATGAAATCCTGAAATTTCAAAACACTGGAATTTTGTATAGGTCTTAGTATAAATTCATTAAAATTTCCAACATTGCTCAAATAACCGAAACAAAATATAAAAAGTTTCAAGCTTGTACCGATGCACAACTATCTGATTTGACATCTTCGTAAGCCGGCTTCACAATCGCATAAAAACGAGCATTTGTGCTGAGAACAACCCCCGCATTTGGTCTCTCTAAAATGAGGTAACCCCCAGTCAACAAAACCTTCCCTGGAGCAGATGCAACTCTACAACAACCAAATTGTTTAATTACTCTCCAAATGGGGAAAAATTGCAACAGAGATCACTGAAACTGATAATAATCTACAAAAGTTGAAGAAAAAATCGACCTTTAATGACGAACAACAACCAATCAAATTAATTAGGACAGAAATAACTGGAACTGGTAATAATAATTACAAAAATTGAAAAAAAAAAAAAAGAAGATCAAATTACTTAATTACACTCCAAATGGGGAGAAATTGCAACAGAAATCACTGAAACTGATAATAAAGAAATAACTGAAACTGGTAACAATAATTACATAAAGTGAAGAAAAAATATCAAATTACTTAATTACTCTCCAAATGGGGACAAATTGCAACAGAGATGACTGAAACTGGTTATAATCCACAGAAGTTCAAGAAAAAATTGAACTTTAATGACGAACAACAACCAATCAAATAAATTAATTACTCTCCAAATGGGGAGAAATTACAACAGAAATAACAGAAACTGGTAATAATAATTACAGAAATTGAAGAAAAAAGATCAAATTACTTAATTATCCTCCATATAGGGAAAAATTGCAACAGAAATCACAAACTCGTAATAATATCTACAGAAGTTGAAGAAAAAATTGGTCTTTAATGACGAACAAATAACTTAATTACTCTCCAAATGGGGAGAAATTACAACAAAAATCACCGAAAATGGCAATAATAATTACAAAGGTTGAAGAAAAAAAATATCAAATTACTTAATTACTATCCAAATGGGGAGAAATTGCAACAGAAATCACTGAGACTGATAATAATAATTAAAAAAAGTTGCAGAATTTTTTTTTTTTTTTTCAATCTTTAAGGACGAAACTTACACGGCCATTGCTAACTTTCGAATTGATCTTCAAGTCTACACTCTCAGCACTTCAAGAACTGAATCCACAAGTACGAGTCGCGGACCGAGTTACTGTGTTTGGTGAGAGGAAGACGAGTTGACCAAGAACTAAAGAGAGATCTTTCTCTCTTATAAGAGGACTGCTTCGCCTACCAGAAAACATGGTGGAGGGAGACAAATGGAAATGATATTGGCAGGTACGAGTTGCAGACTTTAGATGTACCCCTCCATGTTTTGATGAATATTTTAAATATACCCTTATGTTTTCAAATTGATGATATACCCTTTGACCTTGGTCTTCTCATATAAACTAATGGAAAATGATTTAGATGCCCTCATCTCTAAGTTCTATGCAAAGAGCCTTTATTTTTCTCCCAAGATTTGTTTTCTCCAGTTGTTCAACCTCCTTAATAAATTATTTTTTAGAGTCGTGCTTGAGTAATCTCAAGATTGTCTTGGCCTTTCTCTTCTCTTTCCAAGAATACTTCCTTTAATTTTACTAACTTTTTTTTTCTATTCCTTTTCGATAATATCATCCAACTTTGTTATCTTTCATTTTCTCCCTCTTTTCAATAAGAGTAATTATAAAAGCACCCCACAATTAATAAGGGTAACCCACACCATAGTTGAATTGTTTTGTCTCATATTGGTTAAAAGTTTCGAAATGAGTTGATTTTTAGTGAGGATGATCTTTATGATTAGGAAATCTTCATCACCAAAAATCACCCCATTCTGAAACTTCTAATCTCATCAAAATAAGTTTAAGAATTGTAAATCCTTTTTTTTTTTTTTGTAAATCATTTTTTACGGGATTAGAAGTTTCAAAATATATTGATTTTTTGTGAAGTGATCTCCAGAGTATAGAAATCATCCTCACACAAAATTAGCTCATTTCAAAACTTTTAACCCTATATAAGACAAGAAAAATTGGCTATGATGTGAGTTGCCCTAATTAATTTATGGGGTGTTTTTATAATTACGCTTTCAATAATGCCATATAACTTTATTGCATTTACTCTTCTTTTCATTTTTCAATAAAACCTCCACATTTTTAATGCCTTTCCTTTTTTACTCCCTTAACCCCAAAAATGATGATTGTGTTATAAGCATGAGCAAACTCTAATTTACTAAATTTCATCTAAGATCCGTCATTTTCAACCTCTCGTTAATCTTTTTAAAAAATCTTTGATTGTTTTAAGATTCCATTGTCATCTAAATTTCTCCAAAAATCCTATCTTGTTCACTGGCTTTGAAGGTTGAAGTAAATAGGATCTTAAATTGGAATATTAAAGTAAAAATAATTTGTCAAAATAAATTATAAACACAACTCATTTCGGAAAATCAAAGGTTTTTTACTATGAGTTTAACCGTTTGAGATAAAGATATTTTAAGTTATTTTACATTAGTCTATTAAAGTAGACTGAGGTCAAGGGAGCAAGTCATCAGTTTGAAAACACCGGATATCTCAAATGTTCACCAAAATTTAGAGGGGGTATCTCTAAATTACACTATTGAAAAGAGAGTGCCTGGTCCAAGTGAAATTGTGGAGACATTTTCAGTGATTTGGTGCTCCCGTTTCAATATTAAATGTGTGCTCCCACCAACCTCCCACTCATTTCAAAATAATTAATAATTGAACAGTTAAAGAAGACAAAGTTGTGGGCATAGAGGTTTGAATTTTGAAACGAGTTTCGCGTGCCCGATTGAACACTTCTGGCTCGCCAGTCAAGACTGCAGAGTAGTCTGCCCGATATTGGCACCCTAACTTTTACTTATTACACCCAAATTAAAAATAAATAAAAATGTTTATGAAAACATGCACGACTTGTGTTCTAATTACCATTTCGATACATTGTTGGCTTTTATGCATTTATTAACTCTTAAATTTAAAAGTGACGAACTTACGAATTCTTAGGTATTAAAAATGACGAATTTACGAGTTCGCAGAAATGTAACAAGTGAACAGTGCACCCGCATGCATATTTTCAGAATTACTGAACAATGTATTAAAATTGGAATTTTGGCATATTTAGTGCACGATTTGGAGATTCACCCAAATAAATAAATGAATGATTTGGAATAAGTAAAATTGGGGTGCCAATAGACTATCTCTCTTCCGCTAGATTTTTATTTTTTAGGTTTAAGATTTTTCTATGAGCCTAATCATAACTATAAAAAAAATTTGAAATTGTTTGAACAAATGTTATAATGTTTTGTAATGTCGATATTATAATTTGAGCCAAAGCTTGATAATGTTTGAGAGTGTGCTTCAATCTTCAATTGGGGTGTGATAAATAATTTAATAAATCAGAGTGTAATAAGTAAAGTTGGGGTGCCAATAAAAGCTCTCTTTTTTATTTTGTGTTGATTGTTTCAAGAGAGATTATATTGCCACACCAATTGTTGCTAATGTCCACCCAATTCATATGCAAATCACCATGCTAAATAGGATGAGATTTAGAGTCTGGTACACTACTCATTTTAATTCCCAAAACATGTTTTTGAGCGAGTTCGCCAGTTGGTATTCTAATCTAAAGTAACAATCTTGTTGATAAAAAGTGACAAACTAGTTGATAATTACTATTGATCCCGCCATTAAAAAAATAAGGATATTTGTCTTTAAATTTATCAACGAGTTTATCACTTTAAAATCATGGATATGTGTTATTTAAATTTATTGACAAGTTTGTCACTTTTTTATCAGTGAGATTGTCACTTTAAACTAAAATATCAATCAGTTAACGGTCGAAAACATGTTTTGAGAATTAAATGAATAGTCTACCGAAATCTAAACTTTTGCAAAGGTTGCACATGTTTTAGGAAAATCTCCCAAAGAATTAACACACATATTGGGGTGGCATTAACAAAAGTTGATGTGTCAATAGAAGCTCTATTTTTAAAATTTTAGACATGTAACTTCTATTATATTAATATTACTATTATAATGAGAGAAGAGAGTAGAAGTGATTCGATGCCAAAATTTGAGTGGCCATAAATGCCCCCAGTTGTATATTTAAATTTAATATAATTAAAATCATTTTTAAGTATGTAATTTTGAAAACTAAGCAACGTGATTATACGGTCCTAAGTTGTAATTTCCTTGATTTTTTTATTTATTATCAAAATGACCTTGATTATATTAAAATTAACCAAAAAAATGGGGTATTTATGGGCACTCAAATTTTTGTGTTGAACTACTTCTACTTGCCTTCTATAGACCGACTCATTTCAAACCCCTTCGGATACAACTTAAAAAGTAACTTTTCTAACTTTCAAAAGTTAAAAAGATAAAACGTTTGTTTGGATTAGCTAAAGAGTAATGTTAAAGGCACCCTATTTATTAATAAGGGCAACCCACACCAAAGCCAAATTATTTTGTCTTATATGAGTTAGAAGTTTTGGAATGAGTTGATTTTTGGTGAGGATGACCTTTATGGTGAGGAGATCATCCTCACCAAAAAGCATCCCATTTCGAAACTTCTAACTCTATCAAAATAAGTTTAAGAGTCGTAAATCGTCCATTATTTTTTGTAAACCAGTTTTGATGGATTAGAAGTTTCGGAATAGGCTGATTTTTTACGAGGATGATCTCCTCACCATAGAGATAATCCTTACCAAAAAGCTAGCTCATTTCGAAACCTTTTAACTCATATAAGACAACAAAAAAAAAATGTCTATGGTGGGATGCCCTTGGTAATAATTGGGAGTACCTTTAACATTACTCTTAGTTAAAAAATCTACTTTTAAAAAGTTAAAATTTTAACTTTTCAAAAAGTAAAGAAAAACTACTTTTCTCGATCCGTTTTTTGAATTTCATATCATGGTAAACTTTCTATCCCCTCTTTCTCTTCCTACCATTATTCGTGCAAATCACTTAAAATATCTCTTGTTGTTGGTGGTGGTAATTTTAATGATAGGTTGAAGTAATGAAAACATGTGAATTAATAGATTCGAAAGGAATTAAGATATTGTGTTCAATAAAACACACAAAATCAATTTGAATCAATATATTCAATTGATAAACAAGTAATTATTTGAAGATAAGGTATAAAGTTAAAAAGTAACTAAGAGAGAAAAGATAATTGAATTGATGTATTTCTAATTTACTAAATTTTGTTTTTTGAACTTCTTATATAGATAATTCCATTATAACAACTTATAATTCTTTTAAAATACTAAAAAATAACATTCTTAATATATTTATATCATAATAACAACTTTCTAATCCTATTGCAATTTAATTTGAATATTTATAAGCTCGTCTGATTAGAGTCTAAATAAAAAATAAAAAAATAAATTAGAAACAAACAAGGAATTATACTTCTAGAATAATTATAAAATATAAATTTTACTAGAACTAGAAAGTATAAATCCTACTAAAACTAAAAAAATAAAAACAGACCCTATTAAAATTAGGAAATTACTTAAAATTCTAACTAGAACAGTAGATTTCCTATATCATGGGTTGTGGTGGTGAGAGGGTGGAGATTTAGGGATTTGAATTTGGAGATCGGTTTGATGAAGATTTGATGATAATGGGGTTGAAGTTAGGGTTAGGGTATGAAGGTGACAATAGATAAGGAGAATTGGCGATGTAGGAGTAAAATTGAAAGACACAACTTATTTCTTTTCCAATCTGAAATTTAGATTTCTTCTGATATACCACATCTTCAATGAAATCTAGGTTTCTGTAATTTCTTATTTTGGTGATATTTTTATAGAACTACTATTGGCAATTTCACATCACAACTTTTATTTATTACACCCCTGATTAAAAGGTGAAAAAAAAATAAAAGATTAATGATTAAGAAATAGTAAAATTTGGGGTGCCAATAGAAACTCTTTGTGTCTTTTTTTTTTTGTTCTGTTGTTTAATTTTCTATTTCTTAGATTTATGAAATTAAACAAGCCTAACCCTAGCTGTGAACAACTAATGAAGTTGTTTTGTTACTAAAAGGTGGCATGGGCAATACATGTATCAAAAGGGCTTATTTAAATATTGATCAAAGGATTTTCGTAGATTAGATAGTAAAAAAAATATATTTTTGTAATTTTGAAAGCTAAGCAACATGATTCTAAGGTCATGGGTTGCAATTTTTAGGGTTTTCGACTAAAATGAACTTTGATTATATTAAATTTAAATATAAAAGTGGGGACATTTATGACTACTCAAATTTTGGTGTCGAGCTACTTGTACTCCGTTTTCTCTCATTATAATAGTAAAGATGTTGAAGTAATAATTTAAACCAAACTTTTATAATGTTTCAATGATTTTATTTATTTATTTAATTTTTTGTAACCTAGAGTATCCCCACTTTAGGTGAGACTAGACTACTTGGGGCTGCACACAACTACCCATTCGACATGTGTTACAACAAGTATTCTACCACATTTGTATGGAGGGGCATAGTGAGACTTGAAGGGACGACTTGGGGAGCACACCCAGTTGCGTCTTACCATCTCAACTAACTCCCGATGAGTTGAATGATGTATTTTAATGTTTATTTGAGTGTAATAAATAATTTAAGAAATTGGGGCGTAATAAGTAAAAGTTGGGGTGCCAATAGAAACTTTTTTTTTTCATTGGACTTGTGAGTTGGTTGTTCTGATTGTCGTGTGTCTTTAAATGTGAATTTATTTGAAATCGACCAACTGATTGTCCCTACGTGTCCAATTCTAAAGATTTTTGTCAAAAATTCAATTAGGTATTTTTTTGACTTTATAAAAATAAAGTGTTTACTAAACATACTTTCTAACTTTTTAATCAAATAGACTTTTTCTTTTCAAAATATATACTTTTAAAAGTCATTTTCCTACTTAATTTCTACTTGGTAGTCCCCTTTAAACATGATTTTAAAACTCGTTCGAGATCGAGACGTATCGCCCGAGTTAATTCGATATCGTAGTTGAACGAGACCAACTCAGAAGTCACTTTTTTGATCGAGATTTGATATCTCATCTTCAATTTTTTGATTTTTTGAACGGGATGAGATGTGAAACTGAGTTTTAAAACCATGCTTCTAAATCACCTAAAGAAAGTGGTTATTGACACACCAACTTTTACTTACGTCACACCAACTGTGTGCAAAATTTTTAATGATTTTTTACATAAGAATTGGTGTGGCATTAGTAAAAGTTAGTGTTTCAATAGTAGCTCTCAAGTTAAAACCTTAAACCCTCTTCTTTACTTCAATAGTAGCTCTCCTGCATACGATTTCAGGTAACACTCTCTCTCTCTCTCTCTCTCTCTCTCTCTCTCTCTCACACACACACACACACACACACACACACACAAATATCTTCAATTTCGAGCCAAGAAGCCCTCGTTTTTTCTCTTAAAATGCGTCTTTTAAGACATCAACCCATACGTGATTCAATCCAACCTTTTATTTCACTTTTCAATAAAAAACCATTGATTTTTTTTGCCAAAATTCCATGTATCTTTCTTTGAGGTTTGAAGTAAATGGAATAATAAGGTTGAAGACTGGTTTGAAAGATGAAAAATCAAGGATTGAAGACGGTTTTTTGAGAAAAAAATAAAATAAAATTAGGGTTTTTGGTACAGATTTCATAGAGACTTGTATGCTCTGATTAGGATTTTTTTAAGAGAATTGATATTGCCACACTAACTTTTACTAATGCCACACCAATTCCTTTGTAAATTACCAAAGAATTGCACACAGTTAATAGGATTTTTCAAGTCCAATTTACCTTCCAAACGAATCAGATATCTGATAAGTTCATTTGATTCGAATTTAGATGTTGAGATATAATATTAATATAGATTTTGAATTCAGATAACAAATTGTTTTTTTTTGGATTTGGATTCAAATATGGGTTATATTTGATTCAACTAACATCCGTTTACAAGTCAGTTTTGCAGACGTGACTCTTCACCTTTTTAATCTCTCACTCATTTGAGCCAGCACTCTTTGGTGTTGTTGGAATTTGGTTTCCTGTAATCAGATTTTTTAATTTCTTTTAATTCCTTTTGTTTTAAATTCAATTAATGTTTTCTTAGGTCGAAGTTGCAATTTGAAGATTGTTTTATAAGATATATTTTCCTAGTGGAGTTTCGATTTTCTAAGGTCTAGTTCATATTCTGTTAGTTTGTTAAAAGAAATGAGGATGCTCTAGACTCAGTATTGTTCCTACCCTCATACGTAGGGCACATTAGCTCCTCCATCACTCGCTCATGAGGGTGTCTGGCCCTTGTTCCTTTTTTTTTTTTTTTTTCTTTTGATCGATAAAGATAATTTTATTAAGGGAAAGAACAACAAGGGGGGTCGAGAAGACCAACCCAAAACAAAGGAAGGAAACAAAGCAAAAATGCAAAACAACAAAGGAAAAGCAACACAATTATCACGATAACGAACAAACCCTATCCCATTCCACAACAAAATCTTCACTTCTTCGTAAGGGGCCTTTGGCATCTTTCTTGCCAGTGGTATGTTCATGAATGTGGTCTCTAACCAACATTGCTAAGTTCTTATGTGCTTTTTTCTGTGAACTATCACCATGTCATTGTCTCATGTACGTTATCTGGTGTCGTGGTCCAATGTAGGACAACCTAAATTTGTTTGATTCTAAGGTGGTTCGACTTTGAGAAGGGTGGTGGAAAGGGTTAATTAGGTGGTTATGAAGGTCAAGAAAAATTATTGAAAGGATTATTTATTTATTTTTTTAAATATTATTGTAGCAAAAATAAAAATTTTAAAATCACCATTGGCTATATGTTGAAAGAATAAATGCAAAATTTTGCAATTTCTGTTGGAATCCGTTACTGTTGGCTTGATTTGCATCCCGCATTACAGTTTGTGTTGTCATTCTCTCTTGGTCACTTCAGAATTATTTATACCTCCTATGAACTTCCTAGACATCTGAAAATGCAATTTTTTTTCCATTCGTACCTTGGGGATGAAATCATTTGCTGAAGCTAATAATAGCAGCATCAGATTCTTTGTGGGGGGGCTCATTGTTAAGTAATGCCTTCTTGTAACCATTAGTTTCAATATGGTTTTTACACGGTTACACTGCCTGATAACATTATTGTTGAACCTAGCTATATTATGTCACTAACAACAAGCATTCTTAACTACCACGAGGACATTGTGACTGCATAGTATGTTTTTCAACATTTTTATGTCATTTGAAGCTTATTGTTGGAAATGGCGGGTCATTTATAATCGTAATTGCTTATTTCTGCAGGTGAATTGTGATTGTTAAGGGTTAACTTTGCAGAAAGAATGGTTGAGCTTCTTTTTGAGGATATTTTCACTTTGACTCGGTTGGACCCAGATGGTAAAAAGTTCGATAAAGGTATTTTGAATGCTTTTTGACTCGTTAAATTATTGTGAGATATAACCAAAAAAGGTAGAAAAAAAAAAAACAATTGAAATGTTTATCGAGCCGCAACCATTTTTGTTTATTTTTTTTAATCCTATTAAACTTGAGCAGGTAAAAGGTAAAGCAATTGGATTATCATGTCAAGCTTGGATTAGTATTTCAGAAGTTACTATACGTTTTACACTTTTACTTGTCATGTCTTATTTTGTGTTTCAAGAATCTGTTTGTTAGAGGATTGGTAAGATCTTTCGAAGTTTTGTTTCTCTGTTTCAAATTCAAGTCAAGTTAGAGTCGATTTTTCAAAGGTAGAACTCTATAAAGACCGGTATGCATGCTTCAGTTATATCCTGGTAACGCTTGTACTTGAATATCTAAGCTTTGGTAGATTTATTTATTTAATGACGTTTATCTATAACCTTATTATAAGAAAATAATTATTTATAGCCCAACTCTATATTGATGCTAAAACTTGCTTTTTTATCAATAAAATTTCATAATACATAAAGGCGTTCCCTTTGTATATTTTCTCCCAAATTTTGAGCTAACGATGTTTGCTTACGTGTTTGTTTAGTTTCTCGTATTGAGGCACGAAGTGAGCAGTTCGATATGTACATGCAGCTAGATGTTAATACAGAGATATATCCTCTCAACATTGGAGAGAAATTCACTATGGTATTAGCTCCTACGCTAAGTTTGGACGGAACTCCTGACACTGGCTACTTTATGCCGGTAATCTGCTCGCCACCGTAGTCTATGATTCATTCTCTTGTAGAAATGTGGTTGTGAAAGATTTAACCTGATATCTTTTTCTCGTTGAAGTTATTATTTCTCTTATCATTTAATGAGGCTTCTCTAATGCTCTATCTTGGGTTGCACATAGTATTGGGGCAATGGCACCTAGATATTACCCTTGATCATACTAATGATGTGAGTAGTTTGAATATAGTGATGCTTAGGGCTTAAAATGGGTCGGATTTGGGCCAGATCCGATTTTTTATTCGGATTCTATTGGCTAAAACCATATTCAAACCATTTTGCTTTCACTAAATCCGGATCTGACCCGACCGAATTACTTGATTTGGGTTAGTCGGTTGGATAATTTCGGACCGTTTGACATATTTTTGCTATATTTCTTTTCTAATTGCTATACTATTCTATTTTACTATTATAATTCTTTTATTTTATAAGAATTCATGTTATATTAAAGTAGTTGGAAAAAGATATTTTGAAAAACTTAAAAATATAATTTTCAAAGCAATACATCATTCGGATCTAGGCAGATATAGGGATGATTCCGTATTTGACTCAGATCAAGGGACATCAACCCATATTCGACCCATTTTTTATGTGGGTCTTCTACTTCAAGGGTCCAAACCCGCTAAATTTGGCTTTGGATCACTCCCAAAATCCGACCCATTTCATGCCCTAGTGGCGCTTTGCTAATATTAGTGATGTCGTAACAACTTAGTTGTTGAACATCATACAGGGAGCGAGAAAGTCACTTGCAGACAAATTCGAGTATGTTATGCATGGGAAGCTGTACAGGATATCAGAGGAAGGTTCAGGAATCAATGTTAAAGTGTACGTTTCTTTGAACATATACTTGTTGTAAATAATTTTTTCCTTTGACCTCAATTTGGTTTTAGATATTTCGCTTCAAAATTCTGTATTTTCATTGTCCCTGTTTTTCTTTTTCGGCTCAGGGAGATGTACGCTTCATTTGGTGGACTTCTAATGTTGCTGAAGGGAGACCCCTCCAATGCTGCCCACTTTGAGTTAGATCAGAGGTTGTTCCTCCTGATGAGGAAAGTTTGAGGCATATATATCCGTTCCTTCAATTGTATGTCTCCCTTCATCCTCTTTTCTCTGTTGACAACTTGAATGAAATGAGTTCCATTGTATGCCTCCATGGGGAATGTTTGCTAGTCTGACTTTGTGACAGTGATTCTGTTTTATCTAAGAAAATCATCTACGTATTTCTGTTTTAGAGTACAACACTACCTCTTTATCTCACATGTGGACGGAAATTGAAACATTGGATCTATTGACTCTTTTCTTGATATTCTACCAGACTTTTGTCCAGTTGAAAAAAAAAAATTAGTGGATCAGATGGGTCAGTCGTACAATAGGGTAGATTTGGTGCTTGGGTGATAAGATTTGAATGATGGACTCACCATGCTCTTCTGTTTATAGGTTGGATTCTTACACGTGACCTTTAATATGAAACACTGGGTTGGGTCACTACTTAATTGATGGGTAGGATTTAATCTAAATCATTGGATCCGATATTGATGTTTGAGATATTTCAGTGTGTAGGCTTGTTTGTGGTTAAGAAGTCATCTGTTGAATTGATATTCCATGTTCTGGGGAAACCATGAATGTATCCAGAGTTAGTTCAATGATGACTACAAGAACATCAACAAAGTTTTGTGCCCAAATCTTTGGGATTGGCTAAACTAATCTTGTTCTTACATTCCACTTTATCAAAAGCCAAGTCTTTTGTTATTATGAGAGATTTCATATCTGTTTTCAATGTCGTCTCCATTCAAGTTCTTTTTTGTCTTCTTCATGCTTTGGGACCATCAACTTGAATATTTCTTCTAACTAAGGCTGTCATTTTAGCTAGGGGGCGCAACTTGGTTCTGTCTGGGGTCAAGTTAGAACTGAACCGACATAGGCCAGTTCCATCAAATAGGAACCAGAGCTGAACCAAATTGGCCCATAGAATCGAATCAAACCAAAATAAGGTCGGTTTGGTTCAGCTTGGTTTTATAACTTTATTGGGTTGCCAATATCCCATAAACCTTAAACATGAAATTTCATATAATGAGTTATTAACCTATGAGTCATGCTGGAGTGACCTCAAGACTGTACCTCATATCTCACTTTCCCGACATGGAAGTGTGTTGGAACCATGATACATTGTATCATTGCATATAGGGTTTCTAAACACTTTCATGTCGGGAAAGTGAGATATGAGTACAATCTTGAGGTCACTTCAGCATTACTCTTAATCTATTCATAAAAAAAGTCATTAACCTATCCTAACTCCTAAAAAGTAGTAAGTCATTAAAGGTTAGGGTCTCGGTTTGATTTGATTCAGTTCTATACAAGCCTTGAACCAAGAACCGAACAAAATTGATTCTGAACCACAACTTATTCCAAATTGAACCAAACCAACCCAAAACTATTGATTTGTAAGGTGAGTAGAGCGAGTTAATGGCTTATGATCAACAACTATCTGTACAATACAATTTCAGATTCTCGGTATCTTTGTTATCTTAGTTATGGTCAGACCAGAATAATACTAAACAATTTGGGACAGAGAATGATAGTACAAGCAAGCAACATTTAGGAACCTGAAGCCAATTTGGCTCTAAGAACTCTTCTTAGAATCTTTCCTGAAGGAGACTTTGGAATAGCAAGTATGAAGTAGACCTTGTGAAGTCTTTTGTAAAACACCACCTGTTCACACAAAACCACTCGCACCGAATTAGTTAACATGAAGGTGTTCCAGCTTATCCCAGAACTCAAAGCTGTGCCTTGTGTGGTGTTAATCTTGGAAATGACAGGCATGTCCTAGCATCCAAACATTCTGGTACACCCCCATTGGAGAGATGTCCCACCACGCCAAACCCGTCTCAATTGAGGCGTTGATGGGCCACCTATGTGACTCGGTTCCTAGGTTTCCATGGAGGATTGATCAACTAGACGACACTTCTACCAGAAGTTTTCACATTGGTAGATATGATTAGTTGCAATAAAATAATTTAGTTATGTTATAAAATGGTTGGTTGGCATTCGATGACTCATGAAGAAAAAGAAGATATCCAGACCATTAAAATACAAAATCCAACAATCGAGATAAAACACAGATTTTGAGGATAAGTCATGTATATCTTGGACCTTCATAAATTTGGATAATTCAAGAGGTGGTCATGAAATGTGTGTAAATTACAAAACCACCCCCAAAGAATTGTATTTTTTGAGTTGTGGTATTAGGATACTTTAGGGGAAAAAAATGCTAAAATGATAAACATTACAAAGGATACTTGAAAAACAGTTTTTTTTTTTTTTTAATATGTTTTAAATTCTCATGTTAAAGAGACACAACAAATGATATTGTAATTTTTTTTTGAAAAATAATTATCATTAGTAAAAATAAATGGTGAAAAAAACAACAAAGTCTTATCCCAAAGAACTAACCTGTTTGGCTATGAATTCTTTAATGGCCTCCTCAGTAAGCTCAAAATCATCCCGCGATGGGACGACAAATGCGACAGGAACTTCACCAGCAACAACATCTTTTTGACTGTAATCGACAAAAGAAAAAATTAATTACGTGTAGCTTTCAATTTCAAGTGGTGCTTAATTATTAAGTTAATTTGAGGGCTTTTAATTACGGCACGACGGCTGCATCTGAAATTGATGGATGGCTTAGAAGTAGGGCCTCAAGCTCGGCTGGTGGTACCTATGCACACAAAATGAAATTATGTTTATAGCGAAGGGGTGATATAGTCATTAATGTACATTAGCATCTGGTTATAGGGTCTTGTAAGGCTGGTAATGGATCGGATCAAACCCAGATCTAATCTGTTGAGATCCAAAACTTCATATCTGGATCGAATTTGGGTTTCAACAAGGATCCAACTTGGTACCGTAGTCGATTGGTTCAATAAAATGTGAGAAAGTATGTAATTATAGATAAATGAAGTTGATTTACAATATGTATATAAATGGGATTTGATCTGATCCAGATTGATCTGATGTTACTAGATTGAATTTGGTCACTAGCATTGAGATCCTATAAAACCCAATCTCACAAGGTCCAATTCAAAACGGATAATTTTTACAATTAGAAAAATAAAAGGGAAAATTACTTAAAGGACCCTCGTGGAGGAATTTGTTTCTAAATAATCCTAAGTTTAGGCAGTAATAGTTCATTTAGTAAACTTTTATTTTCTTAACAGTCCCTTGACCTCATTTCTCACGATTAAATGCGTTAACCGTTTAAATTCATTGTTCTCATCTAAAAAATTGAATTTTTGGCATCTAAATCAAATTTCTGAGACTTCAACCTGTCAAAAAGAATTTAAGAAGGAAGAAGAAGCCATTTTCAAGGGATTTTTTAAAAATATTTTGAAGATGTATATAAAAAATTAGGATTTTTCACTTCTTTTAATAATTTTTAGATGAAAATTGACCAAGAATGATTCTTTTGGATTGAAATCATCTAAATAAGTTGTTATATCAAGTTTTTAGTTAATCTGTTCATATATTTTAGTTGAAAAAACTTGAAAATTGAAAATGAGTGAATTTTACCAACGTCGAATTCAATAGTAAAAATTGTAAACTCGACAGTAAATAAAAAAGTGGTGAGTTTGACAATAACAAGGGACCATTTAGAAAAGAAAATTTTACTGAATGTCGTGTCAAGCTACCACCTAAAATTTAGGGACTATTTTAGAAAGAAGTCCCTTCGTGCGGATCGTTTAAGTATTTTTTCCAAAATAAAATAATGAGGTACCGTCCCCACCCCAACATGGTTTAAAGCTAAACTGAATATTTGTACTTAAATCCAAAAATGGGTTATAAGTAGGGGTCTCAATAGGTACCCATTTAACCTGAACCGGAACCGATGGGCAGTTGTGCACACATTTTTATTGGAATCAATTAGAATCGGGTCTCTTTGAACCGAATCGATTGAGAACCAAAAACCAACAATTTCAGATTTCCATTGGCAACCCCTACTGATAAATAACAAATCTTTATTGGAATACTGGTTCAATAATCTGATTTTTAAAATAAAATGTAAATCATAAAAGGAAGAATACCTGAAAACCTTTGACTTTGATGAGTTCTTTCAGTCTGTCTACAATGAAAACCTCATCATCATCATCGACGTAGCCGATATCTCCAGTGTGGAGCCAACCCTCCACATCAATTGTAGTTGATGTTGCATCTGTGTTGTTTAGATATCCTATAATTAGGTGACAAAAAAGTATCATAAATATATCAGCTCTGTACAACACATTTTCTACTAAAGTATCACATAATTACAATTTGTCTTAGTTACAATATGATTTAATTTTTTTTTGTTTTTTCTTCAAAAAACTATAATCCATCTTCTTTCCAACCAATAAAGTTCCAGAATACATGGCCTACTTTAAGTTCAAATATATATTTTGTATAAAAACTTGAAGAACTTTATGTAATAATATCTTGTTAGGTGTATATTTTCCTTCACTCTTAGGTGTGTCATACCCTAATCAAGTCCCGTGACCCTCTTATATTCATAATTCTTTCCTTCTCCAACAGGTCAGTCTTTTGGGGTAAATGGTTTGTCAACATGATATCAGGGCGTTGATTCGTATAGTTCACGGAATCGAATCTTTCCACCCTTATAGGTGAGGGGGAGTGTCGAGTGTATATTTTCAACTATTTACAATATAAATATATAAATAACAAAATCAGTTTTTGATTTGATATGATTTTTTCTTTTTTAACTTATGGGGGTATCCACACCCTTTGGGTGAGACTAATCCCATGGTCACACACACACCCACACCCACCGCCCCCTTGAAAAGTCCTATGTGCAACTGGTTGAGTCAAGGGTTAATTGTACCCTGGAGGGTGGCCCCAAGGAATCATAACTTCATGGGGTTTCGAACACTTGACTTACAATTCCTTAGGAGCTTATCAAGGCTCAGCTTGCCACTAGACCAACCCTTTGGGGTTAAATCAGTTTTTAATATACCCATGATACTTATCATGAAAAATCGATTTGATTTCGATTAATTCTTTTTTAGAGTTCTTAAATTTTGAGAATGGCGCTCTAGGGTAAGACTACATTTCACTAGTCGGATGTAAGTTCGGACACCCCTCTCATAAAAAAAAAGAAGAAGAAAAAAGATAAGAGGGCTTGACCTTTCATAATTTGAGGTCCACGGATGCAAATCTCCCCAGGTTGGTTGTGCCAAAGAGAGAAACCAGTTTTTGGATCAACAATCTTGAGTTCCAAATTCCTGGTCACTCCCCCGCATGAGCCAGACTTACTTGGAAAGGGTTGCTTTGCAAATCCCAGGCACATTGACATCACCCCTGCTTCTGTCATCCCATAAACCTGAAAGGAAAAAAAAAAAACTTTTGAACCATTATAACTAACTCCATTTTTTTCTTCAATGAAAAATAAAATTATATTATTAGAAAAGTAAAATCATAGTTTCAAAATTCGTCAAGTCAACTCGATTGGATTTTGAGGTGATTCATCCCGACAACTCGATGGAATGAACTATGTCAAGTCCAATCGTTGAGTTTCTTACTTGCCTTGATGCATTTTGATGTAACTCCCTTTATTTTTCAACTTGATACCTCTTGTACTTCAATTGTTGTTTTTCTTTGAGTTACTTCAAAACTAGCTCCTCAAGTTTTAGTCATTCAAAATTTTGTTAGTGTTTATTTATTTCTCATCAAATGAATGACATTTTTCTAGTTATTTTTATAATTATATAATTATAGGGAAATACTAACATCCAAGATCTCATGGAGATGTTAGCATTGTCTAAAACTTTCTTTTTCGAAAAATGTTGAAATGACAAAAAGTATTTATTGCGATTCTCACAAGTATGACGTGGGATGTGCACATAACCATAGATGTGTTTCCTCGCGATACGAGTAAAAATCATTTACGGTTATGTATGCATGTCCACGTAAGAATTGTGAGAATCACAATAAATACTGTGTCACCCCAGCACGACTTTTTTTTTTTCCAATAATACTCCTAGGGTATGTTTGATTGCACATGGAAAATAGGGTGGAAAATCAATTTCTATGGAAAATAATATTTTTCAAGTGTTTGATTGCACATGGAAATGGAAATTTATTTTCCACCTCAATCAAAAAGTCCACCAAAACATGGATTTCACTTTCCCACCCATATGGGTGGGAAAGTGAAATCCATCCATATTTTCCATCTCCAATTTTTTCAAACTCATATCTTCTTCTTCACCACCACCATTACACTAACCTCGTCATCGTCACCATCACCATCACCGTCGTCGTTGCCTTCACCGTCGCTGTCATCACCATCTCCGACCACCTTTTCTCTCTGTCTCTGTCTCTCTCTCTCGCTTCTTCTCCTTCTCCATCCCTCACCTCCGCCACCACCACCACCACCACCACCACCATGTTCTCCCCTCATCTTCTTACTCACTTACCTCCGTCGCCATCGCCACCACCGCTATCGCCACCACCACCACCACCACCATCGCCACCGCCGCTATTGCCACCACCGCCACTTATCTTCTTCCTCTCCCCCTTCTCTCATCTTTCTTTCTCCTCCTCCTCTCCTTCTTTTTCTTTTTTCTCATTTAATTTTCCCATGATTTTATCCAAGTAAAATCAAACAATAAAATTTGATTTTCCAACCTTACCTATTTTCCATCACAATTTTTCCATGGATTTCAAATTCCATGGAAAGTTACTTTCCATACAATCAAACATACCCTTAATTTTGTCTTTTGATGAAAAAGACAAAAATATATTAATCTTTTATACAATAAATACATTTATTATGATATTAATAAATGCATTGATTATATTAGCATTGATTGTCAAAGCCTTTTCTACAATATATATATATATATATATAATATATATAATTCAAAATGCTTAAATGCTCATCATATTTATCATGTAAACAAACATTTATAGTATAAAAAATCAATACACCCTTGTTTCACTAAAAGACAAAACGAGGAGGAGTATTATTGAAAAAAAAAATTGTTGGACAATGCTAACGTCCCCATAACTATATATATGTATTTGTGTAACGAGGTGATCCCTGTGTTAGTGGGCGGGCCCAATTTGGTCCATTGGGCTTTGCTCGACCCAAATTACCAACCTTATTCGACATGACTAATCCTCGAACAACATGCACTATCCCACCCTGTCATTTGAAGCCAATTAAGTAGCCAGGCATATAGAGATTCAAAGTCACGACTTAGAGAGCACACTTAATCGCTTCTTATCATCTCAAGTAATCCCCGATGGGCAAATCTTATTACTATTACTCAAACAAACATTTACATATTTGTCCATAAGCCAAATCGAAAATTTACTGTAGGAATTTTTGTTTCCATTGTATCATTTGATCTACGCACCAGAACTAATACATCTTATTACAGTACTTCCTACCTAATACTCTCTACACTTACACTTGAAGCTTCCTTTGGAACCATCAAGAGGCGCGCTTCTCACTCTAGCTACTCTACTCTACTAAAGCTACTAATAATGAGGACGTTTCCCCCCCTAACCCCCTTGGGGGAGTAGATACCTAATAGCTGAGCCTCCTTAGAGAGGCCTTTTAGAGCATTAAATCGCAAGTTTACACTCACTTAATACCCACCCACGTATGGGGCTTTGAACTCGCATTCTGGATATATCAAATATGGGCTTACAACGCATTCTGCTAATAGAGTAGGTCGGACCTTTACTCTATTCCTTTGGCAAGGAATAATGGTCCGATGAGGGAAGGGGTGACCCCCTTTAACACTTCCTCTGTTGTCAGGTCCCTTCTGAAAACTCTATCTATTCTCGTGTGGATGACAAACAAATCAATATTTCTTGCTTTCGATAGAATTCCTAGTCAATTTTGTCTCTATTTTTTACTATCTAAACGTAATCAAATTATTAATGATCGGTCCAAACCGAGAAATAACCCCACATGTGCGAAATTATAAAAAAAAAATCTCGTTTAAGATCAAACAATCCCATCAAATTAAATCTCTAGCCAAGTTTTAAACTAAGTTTAAAAACATTTACCTGTCCAAAAATCGCTTGAGGGAGTCGATTCCTGAGTGCCTCATCGAGCTCCTTCCCAACTGGGGCCGCCCCTGACATGACTATCCGAATCGAGCTCAAATCGAAGCTCTCAACCATTGGATTATTCACCAATGCCAAAACCAACGGTGGAACAATCGGGGCCACTGAAACCCGATACTTCTGGATCCATTCCAACATTGTCCCAATCTTAAACTTTTCCATTAACAAGATTCCAACTCCAGCTCTCAATGAACATAGAAGAACACATTTCAAACAGAATTTATGAAACAAAGGAAGAACACATAGAACAATGTCATCTGATCTCAAATATAAAGTAGGGTTCTCTCCATCAACAACTTGAGCAACAGTGGTGATCATGCTTTTATGGGTCAAGATCACACCTTTGGAGAATCCAGTTGTTCCTGAAGAGAAGGGGAGAACAACTGGGTCGTCGGGATCGATTGAAACAGATTCAATTTCACTTTCTTTGGAGTTGGAAATTACAGAGAAATGTAGACAATTTTCTGGTGGATCATCGATGGTTATTACTGTTAAATCTTCTCCAATTTTCGGGAAATTCTCGGTCGGATCTTGGAGTTTTTCGACGAATTGCGATTGGGTGATTATGATTCTTGCACCAGAAGCAGAGAATTGTTTAAAGATATCTGATGGAGGGTAGAAAGGATTTGATGTGGTGGTTATGGCGCCGAGCATCGAAGCACCCATGAAAGAGAAGACAAATTCGGGACAGTTTTGGAGGAGAATCATGATCACATCACCTTTCTTGATGCCTAGATTTGATAGACCAATGGCTGTTTTCTTGCTAATGAGATGAGTTTCGGCGAAAGTGTAGGTTTTGCCATTAGAAGCTGTGATCAAACAAGTTCTTTCGGAGAATTCGGAGACTTTTTCGAAGCAATATGAGTGGAGAGAGAGGTTATTAGAGATGGGGATGTTTGGAAGTTTTGATCGAAAGATGAAGGTTTTGGAAGATTGATTTTCTATCTCAGAAGTAGTAGAAGTCATGGCGGTTGTTAGTGAGATTGAGAAAAACAGAGGATTGAAAATTAAGTTGAAATTGAAACTGAAACTTAATTCTATTAAAGACCCAAAAGTTTCTATTGTTATAGGAATTGAAATGTGATGGAAGAGATGTTAAAGAGCTTAAAAAAATTGAAATTGAGATGAACCCAAGTGTTAGAATTGAAAATTGAGACTGAAAACAGAGGATTGAAAATTAAGTTGAAATTGAAACTGAAACTTAATTCTATTAAAGACCCAAAAGTTTCTATTGTTAAAAAAATTGAAATGTGCTGGAAGAGATGTCAAAGAGCTTAAAAAAATTGAAATTGAGATGAACCCAAGTGTTAGAATTGAAAATTGAGATTGAAAACAGAGGATTGAAAATGAAGTTGACATTGAAACATGTTTGGGTGATATATTAGACATACCCTCCATGTTTGGAGAATATTGGAGATACCCCTATTTGTTTTTCAAACTGATGACAAGCCCCCATTATTCTCATTCTTTGCTGATAGACTATTAGAAAATGACTTAAGGGTATGTTTGATTGCACATGGAAAATAGGGTGGAAAATCAATTTCCATGGAAAATGAAAATTTTCAAGTGTTTAATTGCACATGAAAATGGAAATTCATTTTCCACCCCAATTAAAAAGTCCACCAAAATATGGATTTCACTTTCTCACCCATATGGGTGGGAAAGTGAAATTCACCCATATTTTTCATCCCCAATTTTTTTTCACTCATATCTTCTTCTTTCCTATCACCACCACCACCATTACACTAACCTCGTCGTCATCGTCGTCGTCACCGTCTCCGTCTCTATCATCACCATCTCCCGCCAGCTTCTCTCTCTTCTTCTCCTTCTTCTCCATCCCTCACCTCCTCCTCCGCCACTACCACCACCACGTTTTCCTCACATTTTCATCATCATCTTCTTCCTCACTTACCTCCGTCGCCACCACCATCACCATTACGTTCTCCCTTCTTCTTCCTCACTTACCTCCACCGTTATCATTGCCGTCGCCACCGCCACACCACCGTCTCCGTCGCTGTCGCCGCCACCGCCGCCACATCCTCCCCCCTCCCTCTTCCTCCTCATCTTCTCTTTTTCTTTTTTCTCATATTTTTTCCATAATTTTATCCAAGTAAAATCAATCAATGGATTTGATTTTCCAACCCTACCTATTTTCCACCACTATTTTTTCATGAATTTCAAATTTCATGGAAAATCACTTTCCATGCAATCAAACATACCCTAAATGTCCTCAATTTAATCTCCAGTAAAAAACCCATATTATTATTATTTGAAAATCCCTTGTCATAATTTTTTATTTCTCAAACCCAATCCTAAGGTTGAAAATATAATATGCTTCAAACCAAATTTCAAGGAAAAATAAGATTTTTGGGAGAGTAAAACATAAAAGAATTTTGAGGTAAAAATCGAAGGACTTTTTACAAAGGGTCAAGGTAAGGTTGAAAATAAAGGATAAAATAATGAAATTGAACAGATTGAAAGAAATTTACCGTAAAGGTTAATAGTAGATTTTGGGAGAAAAATTAAGGCCTTTTGATTAGAGACGAAAGATGGGGGTATGTTGGTTATTTAGAATTAGTGTGTAAGAGAAGAACAAGGACAAAGATAAGGGAGCATATCATCAGTTTGAAAAACAGGGTTTATCAAATATTTACCTAAAAGTGAAGGGGTATGCATAAATCACCCTAAAAATATGTGAATAGATCCAACGAGACTGGACAATTGTTGTCAACTCTCGCCTGCGTATCATTTAAATCCTGTACACCCGGTAGTTTGTTTCCTTATCTTTATTGATTTATTAAAACTTAGCCCCATCTTTGTCAACCAAAACAAAGAAAATCAGATTGATTGGTAATTTCTAGCCATCTGATTCATCATTTTCAATAAAAATGCTTTGTATAAAAATGGCCAAAGTCAATGGCTAAAAAACATCCATTACACTGTGCATACACTTACTTGCATTTGAATTGAGAGAAATGAGGAGAAGAGAAGAGAAAATAAATGAATTTCTCTTTATTTCTCTTGTTTGGATTGTTAATTGGGGGGAGAGAAAAAAAAAATTGATTTTTTTTTCTCTCAAAAATTACAGAGAAAAAGAGAGAAATCCTTTTAAAATATTTTATAAGACTTGCTAAAGCATACGGCCACCTAGGCAATCACCTAAATCCCCATGATTTGAGTAGGCCCCACACAAAAAATCTTTAATGTTTATCAAATTTAAAAAAATAAAAAAATATTATATATATATATATATATATATATGGAAATGTTCAGCACCCTAAGCTTTACCCTACACTTTAACAAATGTGTTTTGTCCTACATGGGTTAGAAGTTTTGGAATGGGCTGATTTTTGGTGAGGATGATCTCCATGATTAGAAGATCATCCTCATAAAAAATCAGCCAATTTCGAAATTTTTAACCCCATGTTTACACATTGAAAAACCGTGAACCGTCCATTTTTGATGGGGTTAGAAGTTTTGGAATGAGCTGATTTTTGGTGAGGATGATCTCCTCACCATAGAGATCATCCTCACTAAAAATCAGCCCATTCCAAAACTTCTAACACATGTAGGACAAAACATATTTGTTAAAGTGTAGGGTAAAGCTTAGGGTGGGGAATGGGACCCATATATATAGGGAGGCGTTCGGATGCCTCTGTTTTAACAGTCGTTTTAACAAAAGAAATCCGACCGTTGGATATATAACGATTGGATGGTCGAGATTGCACGGTGCGTTTAAGTTATGATTTATGGTTTTTTACAGCGCCATCCCTCTTTTTTATGATTATTAGTGCCACCTCCCTGGCATAATTACAACGACAGAGAGAGTTCTCGTCGCCTCTCTCTCTCTCTCTCTGAAACCCTCGAACTCTCTCTCTCGCTCGCTCCGCTGAAACCCTCTCTCTCTCCGCTGAAACCCTCGAGCACGAACGACTGCTCTATCGTTCACACTCTCTCGCTGCAACTCCATCGACGAAGCACGGACACGAACGGCTCCTACTAAGTTACACTCTCTCTCGTTCTCGCTGCAACTTCATCTCACGAACACGAATGAACTCTCGATAGAACTGTAAGTTTATTTTTATTTATTTATTTTTAATTTTGAAATCTCAAACACTGTGGTAAAATTACTCCTACTAAGGTTTGATTTTGATCTTCACTTTGATGAGCAAGCGAGCGAAAGAGAGAGAGAGAGAGAGTTCGAGGGTTTCAGAGAGAGAGAGAGAGGAGACAAGAACTCTCTTTGTCGTTGTAATTGTGCCAGGGAGGTGGCACTAATAATCATAAAAAAGAGGGATGGCGCTGTAAAAAATCATAAATTATAACTTAAATGCACCGTGCAATCTCGACCATCCAATCGTTATATATCCAACGGTCGGGTTTCTTTTGTTAAAACAACTGTTAAAACAGAGGCATCCGAACGCCTCCCATATATATATATATTATATATATATATATATATATATATATATATATATATATATATATATATATATATATATATTTATACACCCCTTTATACGTTAGAATTGAGATGGTTTTTCAAAAATTAAAAAAACAATTATTACATGCTTACATGTTGGAATTTGGATAGTTTTCCTATATAAAAATCTAACTAAAAGGTAGATAATAACATCTCGATCTCTTGCCATAATGTTAGTTTCCCAAAACACACAAACTCTTTCATCACGATCTCTTTTTCACGTTTTAAACTCTTCCATTTTAAAGTTGGAAAGAAAATAATAAATAAATAAACAAACATACAAACTTAAAAATCCACATATAGTGACAAAAATTTGTGATTAAATCATGATTTTATATGTTTTTGATTAAATCCCGAATTTTTCTAAAAGTCTGAAAGTTTTTTTAAAAAGAAGTTTGATTTTTATAAAAACACATTATTAACTGTAATTTAATCAACGATTTGAAAAAAAAAACAGATTATTTTTATTTTTAGTAATTTTAAGTGTTATTTTATAATCTAGTATATTGGAAATACATATATTTATTTTTACATTTTTTATATTTAAAAATTATTTATATTTTTAATTTATCTTAAGTTTTCCCAACTTTATCGATCTTTTTTCCTACTTTTTCTAAAGCTTTCCATTGCCAAATTATTCCCTTACCGACTTGAGGTTTCCCCTTAAAAAATGTTATTTTTCAATAAAATTTAAGACAACCCTTTCTTGAAATTAAAAAAATAAAAAAATAAATCATGTCAAAATTTTCAAAATATTAATAATAATAACTATTACAAAAGCTTAATTAATAATTTTTCATCACAGAAGGTAAGAAAAGTAAATTTTAAATATTTTTATTAAAATATTAAATATTAAAAATGCCTCATTTTGAAATTTCGCCTTAGGCCTCATCTTGTATAAAGTTGGCCGTTTCCGGTTCTTAAGATAGGGATACCAATGGATCGAAGTCAGATCTGGGACCAAACCAATAAGAATAGGATCGGATTATCCATTAGATATTGGGTTGGTTCTTTATCCAATTCTTATTAGGTTATAGTATTTGGATCTGATTGGATCGGAAGAAACTGGCATCTATATATAAATATAGGTTTAAGTTGTATATAATTAAATAAAATTAATAATATAATTTATGTAGATTGGAAAATGATTGATCCCAAATCTATCTATAGATTATCAAAATCGGATTAGGTCATTGTCAAAATGCTTCCATCCGGATCTAAATTTATCAGATTAGATAGAATCAGATTTTGGATCCATTGACAGCCCTAATATTCTCGTATGAAATTCCAATAATGTCCTTCACTTACTGCTAATTAAAAGAAGAGTTGCAATAAACTAATGTGCCAAAACTGACGCAGTTGACATGGCAGTCCACAGAATCATAGATCGTTTTCTTCGGGATACACAAGGAAAAAGATGTGGTTCTATGCAGCACATAGACGTCAACTACATCATCACCACGTCAGTTTTAGCGAGACAGTTTAAGTAATGATTTTTAATCATCTTTTTAAAACAACAATCCAAATATAAAATAATAAAAATATCGAAAATAATAATATTATCATGAGATGATGGCACATGGACTATTTTTTACGAAATGGCATGAGGCCTCGTAGTCAAGTGAATCGGGTGATATATTGCTTTTATGAATGATCATCCGGCCTAAAACACATCCATCATCCTATGGAAAAGTCGATGAGACGAAAAACAAAATGGTCTCACAGGCACAGATTGTGATAAAGAGACTTTGATCTACACAATAAAGATGATTAAAATGATTTGTACATCGTGGAAAAAGATGAAATATTCAAATTAAGAGGTTATAACAAAGTGAAAGGAAGCCCAAAAGAATGTGGATGAAGATAGTGGAAGTAGACATGAACACAGTTTTGATAACAGAAGAGACGGCTCCGAATATAGTTGTATGAAGGAACAAGATTGGTTTAACAGACCCCAAATCTTTGAGATAAGGCTTGATCATAATGATGAATGAGACTGAGAGATATGTTTCATAACAAAAACGTTGAAAATTCATTCAATCAGGGTACACATAAGATTATACTCTAATCATAATATTCTATCCTAATGTACCGGGTGTGTGCACACGTGCCAATTCATGTCAACCTGGAATTTACACGTGCACAGTTATGACACAAAAATTATAATACAACATATGATAATACGTGAGCACTTAAGTGACTCGGGAAGTCTGACATAAGGCATACAGACAATTGATAGATGAACCCTACTTGTGAAGACATCCTCAAATCCATGGAAAGAATGTAACTGTCTCCCAGTGAGGAGAGGGAACAAATGAGAACTCTTACTTGGAAGCTTTCTTATTCTGACAATTGAGCCTTGAACACCTTTGGGTAGATGAAGCCTTTATATTCTGTCTGATCGAGGTTCTTATTATCCTAGCCCAAAAGGTGAGGATATAAGTCTTTCATACGCTCCCTCAAGCTGAAGCATAGTATCTGAAGACCATTTTTGAGGGACAAATCTTTCAAACTAGTCGTCATTACAGGCCCACATATAAAGAGGACCACATTCACCAGTCTCCAAGAAAAGAGTCTTTCCCCACTTCAATTCAGTACAATTCGAAGAGTCTCCTTTCAATACTAGAGGTCCCAGGAAAGCAGCCATGATGGGTGACAACACATGTCAAACAGCTCTAGTAGGTATCCTAGAAATTTCATGCCACTAGACAATGAAGAAAATGACGATTAATAAGTTTTTCCTTGTTGCAACATATACCACAGCTAACATCTTGAGATGGGTACTACTATGAAAATTAGGATGATGCAGAGATAAGGAAAATTACTTATATATATAGATCAATCATACCATTTTAAGCTAAACACACTAAACTTAGAAAAATGATCTTTGTTTTCACGAAGAAACTCGTTATCCTACCATTTGGAGTGGTATGCTGTACAACCATGAGTGCATGCTAGATGTGGCATTTTTAATGGGTTTTTTTTCTTTCTTTCTTGGGATGCACATAGTGAAGACAGGTTTCCAAACAAAGGTCTCTGGTATCAACAATATAATGCCTTATCTCAAAGATTTGGAGTCTCCGACACCCACAAGTTCATGTTGTTATGTATGATCTATGAGACTAACTCCTAGATATTTCCATTTGTGTCAGCATATAAATACCGAGGATCAACATGATATGGTGTACCCATACTACTAAAGGACACTTCATGAATGCTCCTAGGATAAATAATGCTGTTTGCTATTATTCACGAATACCCGTATACATATCTTGTATCTTAGAAGAGGGAATGGATTCTATCCATAGATAGTGGAGAGAAAAGTTTCAACGGGCAGAGTTTTCCTTCACCTGGCAGCCCAGACGCTATCCATGTATTTGTGCCTTTCATTGGTTTAATAAAAGCTTCAACAATGCATCGATAACACATAAACATGCATGATATTAAAGTCAACTAGCATACACAGCTCAACAAGGTCTATTGGGCTAGTTACATGATGGGCATATAATGACAGTCAGATGCATTTCCATTGAAATCATTAAGGAGGCCACAGAGGAGAAAGATTTAATCAGAAAACAACTATAATTACAAGAAAAAAGTATAACATATCAAATATTTGTAATTAACTTACATCGGGACCAAAGCTCGTGTAGATTCCAATCACATTTCAACTCTAACCCAAAATCCCAAGAAGCAAATCAAGTTATCTTTCCCAACCAATACTAAGCAAATCTGGAGGAAGTGAAGCTGGATCAAGCTCCCAACAATCTTTTGGAAGATTTGAGGTCTCCAAGTCCGACACCTTCTTTGCTGGAATCTGATGAGAAAACAACCGAACATCATCTTTCTCAAGCCATCTAATTGCATGACACCCAATCTCTCGTCTCTTAAAGATCGTCTTGAACCCTTCAACCTTCTCAAGGTACGCCATGCTTAACCCATGCATCTCACTGTAACTTGTAAGAAATACAACTATATCATAACATCTCTTATTCCTAAATGACGGGTTCCCCTCTTCTCCACCCAATTCTCCCCTTTCGCTATAAAGCGCCCAAATCGAACCCTTTTTGGGATAAATCATATAAACCTCTCGAGCCACTCTTTCACAATCTGCGAGATGAGAAAAGATATTCACCGAATCAATGGAAGTCCTCCTAGTGACCTTAAATCGGCCACATGAAATGTGAAACCCTGATTTCTCCCAACATATTAACGTCTCGTCCCCATTGTTCTGTAGATCCAACCAGCTCATCTTCACCTCAAACGGATTCACTGAGACAACTTCATCAATCAAACCATAATGCCGAGGCATACCATCATCGTCATCGTAAACAGCCCAAATTTGACATCTTTTAAAACTACGCTCTGTCCTATCCTTATCAAAATCATAGAAATCCGAATCCACAACTGCCATAATTTCCTGATCACTAATCTTCTTCGAAGCCACTGCCACATGTTTCTCCTTCTCCTTCTCCTTCACTTTCTTATTTTTCTCCTCCATATGTTTCTCCTTCACCTTCTCCACCTTTTCTTTCATCTTCATCTTTTCTTGTTGGGCTTTTCGCTTTGCTTCCAATTGAATCTCCGCCAATGTCAATTCATTCCTACTTTTTGTTTCGACTTTCCTCGATTGAGATCTCAATCTCAAACTCGATCTCGACCTCTCCCTCTCCCTCTCAGGCGAATCCCTAACACTAATTTTCCGCTTTATACTTCCAATTACTGATTCTTTCTCCTTTATCTCATCCGACGAATCACTAAAGCTAACCCTAACCCTAGTCCTACCTCGAGTTCTCATCTTACCTCCATCATCCGATTCTTCGTTAGCTGGTACTTCTACAGCTAAAAAACTCTTCTTACAACTAGGGCACCTAAGATTATGCCCTAAATACTGCTTTTCGAATTGGTGAAACAATCGACAAGTTGAGCACGCAGTCCAGAACGTCTCGATCGCGATCGCTGAAGCCGTAGCTTGCGATTGCAATGCGATTCGGAGCTTAAGATCATACTCTTTTCTCCGAATCTTATCAGATAGAACTCGAAATGCTTCTCCAACACGTTTGAATGCTTCTTCAGAACCTAAACAACTGTTCTTGTCTGGATGTAAAATTAGGGCAAGTTTCTTGTACTGTTTTTTAATGGAGTTTATGTGAGAGAAAGGTTCAACTTGGAGGATTTCGTACCAGTCGGGAGGACCACCGTTGGATGAAGATTTGGAGGATACGTGGAGGATTTTGAATGCGGTGATCATGTCTGAGATTCCCTCGAGATCTGGACAAAGGCGTTGTGCTCTCTTGGCGTATTTTAGCGCGGATTTCAGTTTGGAGAGTTTGAATTTCTCCTCTGCTATGGTTTTCAGACTTAGGGCTTCTTCTTCTCCTCCTCTTCTTCCTTCCTTTTCCGCCATTTTTACCAGAGAGAGAGAAGCTGAAGCTGTGAATAGCTGAAAAGGGGAAGAAGATGGAAAGAGTGGTTTTAAGAAGCGGTGATTGGAATCGGATCGTGCTGCCCGAGTCACGTTTATCTCGGTCGAAATTTCTGACTCGGGTGAGTTGTCGGACCAACTCGTTCGATAGATTTTAGTTATTAGGGTAAATTACACTTTGACCCCCCTTTAATTTAGCATAATTCCATTTTGACCCCTAATATTTTAATAATTGCACTTACCTTCCTTTTCACTAATGGAGTTACCATTCAAATGTTATTTTACTATTATACCCTTTTATTTTATATTATTTTTATTAAAAAAATAAATTTAAAAATAATAATTAAAATGCCTCATCCAAGCATTCATTTAACTCATTATACCCTTTTATAAAAAAGAATAACATTTTTAAAAGGGTAAAATGGTATTTATAAAAAGAATTTAATTGTTAGGTTGACAACAATTTGATGAAGGAGGTAAGTGATCCCCTTATGCTCTGTTTAGAAAAGTTATATGTAAGGTTACTGATACTGAATTAAGTTGCTGAAACTGAGAGAAAATTGTTATTGTTGTTACTGAAGTAACTTGCTTAATTGAATATATTATTTGATAACATGCTGTCTAATTGTGTTGTTAAGCTGTTAAATTGTTTGGTAACCTACTGCTTAGAAATTATTGGATGAAATTAAAGATAATATTAAAAAAAAGATATTATTTATCTGATATAAGTACTAATATGTTAACAATAAGTATAAACATAGGATTTAATATTTAAAAAAAAAATGTTCATATAAAATTTTAAACCTAAAATAAATGAATCTAAGGAAAAAAAAAATGAAAATTTCTATTGACACCCCAACTTTTACTTATTTTCAACCATTAATCTATTTTCTTTATTTATTACCAAAGTTTGCCTCTAACTACAATCTCAACAGAATAAAATATTATAGTATTCATTCAAACAATTTCAATAGTTTTTTACAATTGAAAAAAAAAGGTTCATATAAAATCTTAAGCCTAAATAAATGAATCTAAGGAAAAAAATGAGAGTTTCGATTGGCACCCCAACTTTTACTTATTCTCAACCATTCACCTATTTTCCTTATTTATTACTAAAGTTTGTCTCTAATTACAATTTCAATAAAATAAAAATATTATAGCAATCATTCAAACAATTTCAATAGTTTTTTACAATTAAAAAAAAAAGTTCATATAAAATCTTAAACCTAAACAAATGAATTTAAGAAAAAAAAAATGAGAGTTTCGATTGGCACCCCAAATTTTACTTATTCTCAGCCATTCACATATTTTCTTTATTTATTACTAAGGTTTGCCTCTAATTACAATTTCAACTAAATAAAATATTATAGCAATCATTCAAACAATTTCAATAGTTTTTTACAATTAAAAAAAAAGATTCATATAAAATCTTAAACCTAGAATAAAAGAATCTAAAAATAAATAAATTAATTAAGATAATAAAAACACGAGTCTTGTTAACGTGTGATGTTAGTAAAAGTTGTCGAGGCTGTAGAGTCTCTTTAAAAATAAAATTATTATTAGTCTTAAATGTGCTTTGATAATGTTCATTAAACAAATGGTTGAGATGGATGAATAGTCCCAAGGATTTTCAAAAAATTGTAGATCTAAACTAATTCATAAAAAATAAGAATTCATCTTTGGAAAATTTTAATCTCTGCACTTATCTCAACCACCCTTTAATGGAGATCTTAGGCCTGACAATGAATCAAATTTTTTTTTAATACCCAATTTGATCCGATAAATATCAAAATCATCGTGTTAGATCCTTCTCAATCCAACGGTTTTGATGTCAAGTGAAAAAAATCCATCAATCAAACATTTACTAATTGCACACCAATTCATATATAAATCACTAAAGAATTGCTACAGTTGGTGTAGCGTTAACAAAAGTTGGTGTCTTAATAGTAACTCTCTTTTTTACTTTGTTTCTAACCACATGGTTTTGTGGCTATTGTTGTGGTGTACAATGGAGTCCAGTCTCCTCTTCCAACTTCAAATTCTCTAAAACAAAAAGCCCCCAAAACCTGTCCTCCACCATGTTTGATCTCCATCACCGCCACCACCAATATCGACCAAATCGTCTTTAACCATGTAGCTGTGGCTGTGGCTGTGGCGTACAAATACAATTGAGTCCAGTCTCCTCTTCCAACTTCAAATTCTCTAAAACAAAAAGCCCCCAAAACCAGTCCTCCACCATGTTTGATCTCCTTCACCATCACCACCAACATCGATCAAACCGTCTCTAACCATATGGTTGTGGCTGTGGCTATGGCTGTGGCGTACAATGGAGTCCAGTCTCCTCTTCCAACTTCAAATTCTCTAAAACAAAAAAGCCCCCAAAACCAGTCCTCCACCATGTTTGATCTCTTTCACCATCACCACCAACATCGATCAAACCGTCTCTAACCATATGGTTGTGGCTGTGGCTGTGGCGTACAATGGAGTCCAGTCTCCTCTTCCAACTTCAAATTCTCTAAAACAAAAAAGCTCCCAAAACCAGTCCTCCACCATGTTTGATCTCCATCACCGTCACCACTAACATGGATCAAACCGTCTCTAACCATATGACTGTGGCTGTGGTGTACAATGGAGTCCAGTCTCCTCTTCCAACTTCAAATTTTCTAAAACAAAAAGCCCCCAAAACCAGTCCTCCACCATGTTTGATCTCCATCACCGCCACCACCAACATTGGCCAAACCGTCTCTAAGAGAGAGAGAGAGAGAAAGATAGATGGTTTTTTTTTTTTTTACAAAACCGTGTGATTTGCGGAGCCTCGTTGAAGTATTAATAGTCGAGACAATCGATTGCTTTTTCTAATTGAATCGGCAACTAAAAAGAGTTTTATTCGACCTCAAACACTAAAGTTTGAAAAACGGACTGAGTTCGACATGATTTTAGCCGTGGGAAAGCTTTTCCAAACAGACTGTTAGATAATTATAAGGTAGATAAGTGTAATTATCAAAACATTAAGAGGTCAAAATGAAATTATAACAAATTATAATTTACCCTTAAAATTAATATTTGATCGATGCTATTGGATCTTGGAATACTCATTAATAATGACAATTATAATGGATATGTCACTTACATGCCTTTGAATCGAAATGCGAGAGAAAGCAAGATACAACGCACATGCATTAAAAGGGTTTATTTGTAATTTGAAATGTTGATTGAAGGGTAAAAAAGATAAATTTATAATTTTGAGAACTAAACAAGCTGATGTTGTAATTTTTCTTGGATTTTTATATCTTAAAAAACATCTATAGTTTTGACACACATCCACGTTAGAAATGTCTCTCCCAATGTACATTTTAATGTTACTTCAACATTATCCTATATTAAATTTAAGAATACTGCTGAAGTGACTTCAAGATTGTACCTTATATCAAACATCATGATGTAAAAGTGTGTAGAAATCATAAATGCTTTCAGCGAGATACAAGTCAAAAAGTATTCATGGTTCATACACACTTCTACGTTAGGGTGTGTGATATGAAGTACAACATTGAGTCACTCCTGTACGACTCCAAATTTAAATATAAAAGTGAAGGCATTTATGACTATTCAAATTTTGGTGTTGAATGACTTATAGTTCGCCTTCTCTCATTATAATATCAAATATATGGATCACCAAACCACTAAAGACCTCAGTCCTTTACATGGTTCATCAATCCATGCAACATTTTTCTCATGTATATATTATTTAAATACAAGATAATAAGAGCTTTTCAGGAGATTGTTTTTTTTAATATTAAGAAAATGAGGTTGTAGAGGTTGCCAATGTCTTTATGATCGAGTGTGCACACGACTTTAAAAACTTGATACATATATATATTTCCATCATCGGTCTTCCCATTTAAACTTTAATAGTTTGTCGGCCATCCATCTTCGCAAGCTGGCTTTTGGCTAGGCAAATAATATATATTTTTTCTTTTCTTAGATTTTTGAAATTCTTTAAAACCCATGGATGGTCCATAGGGGGTTCACATTTAAGAGGGGTACACATCATCCCCTTGGATGCCATGTCAATGTTTGGTACCACATTAGGTCTTTGATTACATGGCATCCAAAGGGCGGGTCCACCCGAGAAAGAGGGGGGGGGGGTGTTCAAGTATGTGATATGGAACAAATGATTCCTAATTGTGAAGGACACTTAAAAGGATCCACCTAAAGAGGATTGGGAGAAGAGGAGTCAAGTATGTGGTGTGGGAGCCAATAATTGAGGGGAAACCAAATCAATCAATAACTCCTTGTCCGTATGAGACAAAGACACTTTTTCTCTCATAAGAAAATTGAAACCAAACTTAGAGGAACAACTCAAAGATACCATGTTAGGACCTTGTCTAGTTTTTGCCAAGTAGACCTCTCAACAAGAGTATGAAACATAAGATACGAGGATGTTGAGTCCTAATTGGAAAGGTCAACTTTTATAGTATCTCAATGTATATATAGTCGCATTGGACACATAATAGGGGATCAAGCCTTGAGAGAAGTAAGGTAAAGAAGAATAAGACCAAAGTAACTCTAATCTATTTTAGTGCCACAATTGCTTAACAAATGAGGATCTCAATCTAGGTTCTATATGTTTATATTTTTATTTTTTGGGAATCATGGTTTTAAAACTCGTTTTGATGCCTCATCTCATTCGTGAACGAGATCGAGTCGTCTCAGACAAGATATTCGATACATTTGAGATGTTTCGTTCAACAATATAAAAATGAATGTGGGTTTTAAATTTCTACTGATACATTGTCTTGTTTATCCGTCTCGTTGCTGGGCGATACCAAGATGCCTTGGGTGATACGTCTTGGTCTCGAATGAGTTTTGAAACCATGTTGAGAACTGAGGTGTCCAACTTTTTAAAGCATTGACTAATCCTTAGGGCACATGTAATCCCTTCCCTCACACATACCAAGTAATTTATAGAATAAATCCTTGGGGGTGGCTCCTAAGGAGAGATTTGACCTCAAGACCTCCACTTCTTGAGGTGTGGTCTTACTCTTGCTTAAGCACCCCCAAATATTATAGTACAATCATGAAAATACACCCCCCTAAAAAAAAAGAAAGAAAAAAAAGAAGAAGAAGAAGAAGAGAGAGAGATCTGTTGTTAGCACCCTAACTTCTACTTATTACACTCAAATTTCTAAAATTATTTATCACACTCCAATTAAAGATTACAACACACTATTCAAACTTTACAAAGGTTTGGCTCAAATTATTGTCTTGACAGTACAACACTTGTTCAAACAATTTCGGTAATTGTTTACAATTATTATTAGGCTCATGTAAATTCCTAAACTCAAAAAATAGAAATCTAGTGAATTTTTGTGTGTGGAGAAAACTTCTATTGGCACCCAACTTTTACTCACTATCAACCAATTATTTATTTTAATTGGGATGTAATAACTAATAGTTAGGGTGCCAATAGCAGCTCTAAAAAATATATATATACCCAAAGTGGAAACAAGGGAGGACGAACTCCTCACCGAAAAGCTGTAATAATACAGTATATTATCCGTATAAATTTATATATGTATACTTATACGAGTATAAGTAGGTCTGACTGCAGGTAGAGGGGATAGAGAGTATGGGGGACGAAGAAGTTAAAACAGGACAGAAACAAAGAAAGAGAAATAAGGGTTTTTTTTAGTTTCTCTCTTCTCGCTCTCTGTCCGCAACTGAAATAATCCTCGCGAAGATGACTGAATCCGCTCTTTGAAACCCTAATCCTTTGTGTTATTCGCTTTCTTCGATTTTGTGGGGGCGGATCAATTGTTTTCTCGAATTTGCCCTAATTTAGTAGCTGCTTTGACTCTGATTTTGTTTCTTCTTATCTTTTCGGTTATAGGGCAACAAAACCTAATTTCTTGAATGTAAGTTTCATCCTCCTCATTCGATTTGTAATGATTACGGATTATAAACGAAGTAATGTGAAATTTTATCCTAAAAATTTCCATTTTTGTGGTTATTTTTGTTCTTATCTTAGGGTTTTGGATTGTTTGGATTTGAATTGTGATCGTGTATCTGACTTTCGAAGAAAATTCATGATTTTCAGGTTGGATTGAGAGGATTTATAGGAGGAGGTGGTCTTGAATCATGGGCAGTGGAGAGACGGATACACCTGCGAAAGTTTCAAAGGCACCTGCGACGCCTGTAAGCTTTTATGTTATTGTAATATTAGTAGTTTTTGCTGGTTTTGACTTCAATTGAATTTCTTCAACTTATTGTTATTTGCATGCTTTGTTATTCAGGAGCAGCCTCCAAGCACAACCACTGGTGCAGTATATCCGGATTGGTCCGGATTTCAGGTGCTTCAAGCTATAATCCTTTGTTATTTATTTATTTGTCTAGATTTCAAGTTGAAGATCATGTTTGCATAGCCAATTTTACCCTAATTTTATACTTACTATGATCCAAGAAGCCCTTATTTTTTTTGTGTAGTTTTATTATTCACTCTTCAGTATTTTTTAATCCGGGTTTTGTCTTTGTAACAGGCATATTCGCCAATTCCTCCGCATGGCTTCTTTCATTCTCCGGTGGCGTCGAGTCCCCAAGCTCATCCTTACATGTGGGGAGCTCAGGTATCCATTTATCATAACTTATGTTCTATTCTACGAGTGAGATTGGGTGGTTTGATTTCTCTTACCTGATCTTTCCCGAATTCCTGGATAGCTACGAGTTGGAGATAAATACCTATCAAACCGGTTAAACTCGTTCATGTGTTAATTATTCAGATTTCCATCAATGCTTGATGTTTTATAGAAAGGTTAATGTGTTTTTTGGGGGGTTACACGGGAGTGACACGGTTTTCTTTACATCCAGTAGCTTGGGTGGACAGTCTTGAGGGGTCCTTTCATTTTTTTTCCTTCCCATATGGCAAATTTCAGCGCAAGAGATTGCCCACGGTGTTAAAAATAGGGTTTTTAACATATATATGTTAAAAAACAGTTTATGATGACTACAATTCATAGGAGAAATGTGCAATCCATGATAGGCTGTATGATGGCACTATTCATGTGGCTAATCCCAAGGGTTATCTGTGGATGATTGGTCTGAATTGGCCATACCATTCCCTCCACAAGACAATAACAATTCTGCCACTCTAGTGAAGAGGTCTCTAGAGTATCATATAGGAAGTATTCTGTATAAAATGTTGATTAGTTTCAAGATTATGTGATTTGGACTTCAAAAGGGCTTATTTGCAATTTAAAATATTGGTTAAGGATTATTGAAGATTACATACAAAAAATTATGTTTTTCTAATTTTGAAAACTAAACATCATGATTATAGTGTAGTGGGTTGCAATTTTGGGGTTTCGACCAAAATGACCATCATTATAGTAAGTTTAAATGCAAGGGTGGGAGCATTTGAAAGATCCAGATTTTGGTGTCGTATCACTTCTACTCCACCTTCTCTCATTACAATGGTAAAGAAAAAGAGAAAGTGGAATAAACCTTAGTAGAAGATTTGTGGAATTGTTCAGTTGACTGTTAATTTGTTATCCATATTTTTATTTGTGCATCCATGTGGTTTATGCTCGTGAAAGTTGTTGTTCGTGTTAGTATTTAGTAATATGTGCAATGCAAATTGAATTTACTTCAGTCTTTTTCACTATTTGTATGATGGTGGTGGTTCTGATATTGTTTTTCGTTGCAGCACATTATGCCTCCATATGGGACCCCGCCACCTCCATATGTTGCAATGTATCCCCATGGAGGGATATATGCTCACCCATCTATGCCTCCAGTATTTTCCTTATCCATCATGTTTTCTAGTTATCTTTGTCAGCTTTTTCACGCTGTGAACATGCACTTCAGTCTCCTTACTGTTTTACTTCTTTGTCACTTAATCTTTAACAGGGATCGCATCCATTCAGTCCGTATGCCATGCCTTCTCCAAATGGCCATGCTGAAGCTTCTGTGAGTAAAACTGAACCACAGAGTTGTTTGGTATACCACAGAACACACACATCTGTGTCCATATAGATGAGTTTGGAGTGTAAAATTTAATTTTGTTTTTAGGGAACTGTGCATGGTGGCGTGGAAGCAGATGGTAAGTCATCAGATGGTAAGGAGAGGAGTCCCCTTAAGAGATCAAAGGGAAGTTTAGGCAGTTTGAATATGGTTACGGGCAAGAACAATAATGAGCTGGTTAAAACATCTGGAGCATCTGCCAATGGAGTCTTTTCCCAAAGGTACAATTGATATAGTTGATTAATTTCCTACCCCAATGAACCTTTAGCTACGACTTCATGCTCACTCTGACTAGTCTACATTGTACTTGAAATTCTAACTGATCTGCAGTGCTGAGAGTGCAAGCGAAGGTTCAAGTGAAGGGAGTGATGCCAATTCTCAGAATGTAAGTACCATTGAAGCTCACTACTTCCATTCTATTGAACTGCTTCAGATGTGTGAAGAGGGTGGAGAGAGAGAGAGAGAGAGAGAGAGAGAGAGAGAGAGAGAGAGAGGGGGGGGGGGGAGTAGTGAGTTGGAGCAAAGCTTGCTCAGGAAGGTAGCAGAAATCTATATTCAGTACACACGGGCCACCGAGATATTTTTTAACCACTTTGTAAAGTTCCAGACGCATGCATCGATTACTCATGTGAAATTATTAGGCACACATACCAACTAAACCCCACTTATTTGCTTGCCTACTGGGACTCGTTAATTTGAGTGATGTTTTTATTTATCTTTTTATATTGTTGGTCTTGGACACGTGTATGTGATGTCCATGTGTATCTACGGTGCTTGAGTACTGCTGCTGTATCGGTATTAGGTGCCTGCTATAACATGTGAAGGATCTAGAACTGGGTATCCTCATAACCCCAAATAATTAGGATAGGAATACAAAGAGGATACTGGGTATAGTGGTGCCCATCAATCCTATCTTTCTTCCATACCAGAAAACCTTTTTATAATTTGGATTTCTCCTTCTGACCAAAGAAACTTTTAATAGGGAGTTCGGATGCAGTAAGATCCTATATCTCTGAGGCACAAGTAGTTCATGTCAGCTTGGATGATTTAGTTTTTAGGAACATTCGTGTAGGATTATATTTTAGACATGCTTTTGGAGGAGCCTCATATATCTGCTTACTAATATCTTAGCCATGTTGAAATTACATATTAAACTCTTAGTTGGCATGTCATGCATGGTTGCTGCTCTCAAAGGCCATTTTTTCTCTGTAAAAGATTATATTTCATTGAGAAGAAAAGAGTGAAACAGACAGCATGAGTATACAAGCTCTCAAAGTTCAAATTGGTGGTCTATCACAACCGTGTGGTCGAGCAAAAGTGAGCAAAAGGATGTCTAAAAGGGATGGCCTGACATGCTAAAGAATACAACTAAAATGGACATTTGAGAATCATAATATATTTTTCCTATTTTGTTGACTTTCGAGTTATCACTTAATTGGTGGCCCACTACTGGATGGTCAAAATCGAGTCACTCATCCCTATATATAGATTTCTTTCTTTTGTTCCCAGACATACCATATCCATAATATTACTCATTTTGTTGCAGGATTCCCAGCAGAAGGCATCCCAAAGACAAGATACTTTACATGGTACACGCTATTACAGTATGTTTTATCCATTATTACCCATTATGTTGACAATCATAACCGATACTAATGAGTTAGTTATTTAATGTATTAATTACAGCTGAAGCATCTCAAAATGGCAATGCTGCTTGTGGTCCTCAGAATGGAGTGCCTCGTACTGCACAACATGCCATGGTGAATCAAACAATGGCTATCATGCCAATGCCAGTAGGTGGTGCTCCTGGAGGTGTGGCTGGTCCGACTACAAATTTGAACATTGGGATGGACTATTGGGGTACTCCAACCTCAGCGGCTATACCTGCAACACGTGGCAAGGTAGCTTCTACACCAGCTACCGGAGCAGTGGTCCCTACTGCTCTTGTTGGATCCCGTGAGGGTGTTCAATCGGAGCTTTGGGTACAGGTTCTTTAAATCTTTATTTCCTAATTTTTGAAATTCAAATCAGTGTTCTTTACAAATCAGTTATTTTATTTTTGAAATGGCCATGTTCCCTTTGTTGCCAATTCCACTTGGCAAGATTATTAACTTTTGATTGTTTTGAGTTTTCTTTTCGTTATTATTTTCTGCTCAGGAACTGGGATAAACTTAATTTGTATCTATACCACTTTTTTTATCATTTTTTGTACATTTGATCATTATTATTAGATATGCCACTTTAACTTGCATAATAGTTGCCCGTAAGCATCAGGGAAAAAGATATGCATAATAAGGTTATTGTAAATTTTAGAATAGTATGCCGCTGATCCCATGGATGTGGATTACTTACACATTGTACAAGGAGTTTGCCTCATCCTGAGCAAGCGGGGCTGCTCTAGTGAGTGAAGGTAGTCCAAGCATGCTACTTATGCTTTATGTGATAGACGTAAACTACCATTCATTCCGATTTCAGGAAAACGTTGTCCAAGCATGCTACTTATGCTTTATGTGATAGACCTAAACTACCATTCATTCAGACTTCAGGAAAACATAGTCCATTACCAAGAGGCCATGGAATGACTGCCTGCTTTAATGCCATGGTTTGAATACCATCACTTTACTAATATATATTTTTAGCTTATCCAAGGAAAAATCATTATTTAGTTTAGTGCGTTTTAGTGTATTGGTGCATGTTGGTGAATATATACTCAGGATCCCTCGACCCCTAAGAATGACTCATGAAAAAAACACATGATCCCAACCCTTTAAATGCAAAATCCAATGGTTGAGATATATCCTCGGGATAAGTATCTCTGAGATTTGTGTTATCAAGATGCACATAAATCTCAACCATTGGATTTTGCATTTAAAGGGTTGGAATCATGTGTTTTTTTCATAAGTCATTCTTAGGAGTCAACGGATACCTATATACATATATAATAAATATATTACTTTAGTGGTATATTAATTGCCTTTAAGTTTAAAAACTGTGTTTTAGATTATTTATGATTCTAGCACTGTCTAATGTATTGTTTCGTGTCAATGCATATTGTTTCCATATATTATAAGCAAATTTAAATTGTTCTCACTACTGGATCTTCTGACATTGCGATATATTTCTAGATATATTGGTTAATCTGTCAAGCTCGAGACTACGACCATTACTGATTTCTGAACATTACCTCTAGTGTATACTTCTAGCTCACCCTATGACGAACTATTTGCAGTTTATACAGCCTGAGGCATTTATCTAAATACTGTACTGTTTGGGTGTTTGATGGTATTTGCTTCTTTTGAGGCATATATCACGGGTACAATCTTACTGATATATGGAATGTGTAAATCAATTAAAAGTTTTTTAATTAATGTTTATACCTTCTATGTCGGGGCACTTTATGTGTTCTGCAAGAGTGGGCTTGTATTCAAGGATGCCATAATGGCGCTCTTTATTATCAACTTTTTCTTATGCACATCAAGTCCATTTGGATGCACTTAAAAAGTAACTTTTTTTTACTTTTGAAAGTTAAAAAGCTTGTTTGGGTAACGTTCTAGAAAACTACTTTAGCAAAATCCCAACTTTTTAACAAAGCAAAAGAAAATTACTTTCTCTCAAAGCTACTTTCTATCCAAACGGGTTAATCATCTTTCGAATTCAGGATGAAAGAGAGCTTAAAAGGCAGAGAAGAAAGCAGTCAAACAGGGAATCAGCCCGTCGATCCAGGTTGCGTAAGCAGGTATGTGTTGTACCCTGCAATGTCCTCTGTTCATATTACATGGCATTGTGTTTTGTTGAGTAACTGTTTGTGGTTATGAGATTCAGGCGGAATGTGAAGAGTTGGCTCAGCGTGTAGAAGTTTTAAAAGAAGAAAACTCCTCCCTCAAATCAGAAGTGACTCGTATCAGAAGCGAGTACGAGCATCTTCTCTCCCAGAATAATTCTCTCAAGGTGATGCCCGTATAACACTAGCGTCTGCAAGAAGAGTTAATCTATAGTCTCAATTGTTGTTGACTGTAATACAGTCTGTAAATTGATTCCCTCATACTCATTTAGATCTCATTAATTGAAAATAAATCTGAATGGATGATCATAACATATGATTGTCTCACTTATTTGGTCTATCAAAAGAAAGACTATTGAATGGTTATGAAATTATGATTCTGTTATCAGAGATATTCTTATTGGGGCCTGTTTCTAATGATTCCCATCCATCTGATCATAATTTTCATGATATCCCTTTTTTTAGAGAGGTTCTATTGCCACACCAACTTTTCTAATACTTCCCTAAGATGTGTGCCAATTCTTTGGTGATATACATATGAATTGAGGTGGTGCTAGCAAAAGTTGGTGTGGAAATATAATCTCTCTTTTGTAATACGCTAGCTAATAATATTCACAACTGGGATTTTGCAGGAGAGACTTGGGGAAATCCCCAGAGGACATGAAGGCAGGAATGATGAGCATTCTGGTGATGACGATCAACAAGCAGGGCAAACAGAACTGGGGCAGAGTGGTCATTAAGACCCGGTCTTCCTGCTTCACCTACCCATTCCTGAGCATAACCTAACCCATTAGCAGCAGCGAGTACTTATAGTATGTTTTTCAAAATTCATCACATCTGATGTTTCGAGTCACGGGTTCTGTTTAAACCTGTCATCCCTTGTCATTTCAGCCAATATTTTAAGACTTGATGACGTAGGACATAGGGTGGGAACCCTGTTTTATATCTCTTCTCTGTTACCTAGCAGTTACGTTTATTATCTACCTTTGTATTACTTATGGTGGATGCGATGTATAATGTAGGGAGAAGAAATAAACTATAAATTTGATGTACCCTTATGAAGCTTTTTATGTAGTTGTGAAGGACTTTTCTGTACGATCTATATATTCTATATATATTGACAACGAACGGTGAAACTTTATTGAAGCTCTGTGTTGGAGCTTTCATGGATCTTATCTTTAGTTTCATAGCTATACTTAAATGGACTGTGTATTTGATGCTTTGCTTGAATGCAATATAATCAAATGCTTCAAATTGAAAAAAAAATGAAAAAAACAATTGTTTGGACATTTAGAATTCCTCAGGTATATTCACTTTCACCATAGAAAGGAAAATAGGATCTGCAAAATGTCTAAATTTTATGCTAAAGCTCTTCTTATCTAAATTTAGGTTTCTATAGCCAGACAACAGCATGGAAACTTCAGAGAAACATATTGTTCAACTTAACCGTGCGGGTTAGATCATCAGTTACACAGGTAAATGAGCTGATCTGATGTTTTGGATCCCTAAAAATTGTCCAATTTTCCTATTCTGTCTTAAATGCTATTAGTGACAGTATCATACATGGTGTTTATGGAATAATCCTCTGATCTTGACTGAATCAAAGGTTGGTCGGGTGAGAGTGGGGATTTGATTCAGGAGATCGACTGGAGATGGAGGCAATGATGGCCATGATGGACTATCAGGTTCAATTTATTTATTTCTTTGTTTAAGTATAATTTTTTTTTTTTTGAAGAGAAAAGAGTTGCAGCTTCTGTTACAAACCTGAATAATAAAACCCTAATAAAATATATAAAAACTAATAAATTTTAGTGATAGCCGACCTCCATACATCTTACTTCTTCGTGGGGGTAGAATTCTTCTGATGGACTTCTCCCTAATATTTCTTTTCCTAGATCCAAATCCCTGAACCCTTGTTTATAACCAGCCCTCCATAGATAAAGTAGGACAGTCTACATATCTCAATAAATTTTGATAACTAAGAATCCTAATCTAATCAAATAAATCTTGCTGGTAAATATTCAAAATCTATTCATCCTTACTGCCAAATTGGATGCCTAACATTCCACCACCCTTTTGTGAAAGCTTTGTCAAAGCCATATGCCAAAGATTTGAGGTCGGCTAACCTTCGGATCTTTTGCAATCTTCAGATCCTCACCTGAGCACAATGTGATACTAAAACATTCACAAAGCAAAGGGGCTTCAAAGGGGGTCTTTCTGCAACCTTTAGCTTTCACGACAATCTGATTCTCCTTTGAGCCCACGAGACCTTCAATCCAAAAAAGTGCTCTGATACTAATTATGAACCAAAAAGATAAAATAGAAGACATGCAACCTGATATATTTTAGTGATATGACCACTTTTGGGGGTGGCCTCCATACATCTTGCCTCTATCGAATGGACAATGAACTTCTCCTGAATATTTCTTCTTCCTCGGTTTGAATCTGTGAAACCTTGGTATCCTAATCAATTCAAAACACTAGGAATCCTAATCTGATCAGACAATTCTTATTGGTAAATATTCAAAATATAATCTAGATCCTAACTACCAAATTGGGTTACTAATGGCTACTATGGATTTGCAGGCGAGCTGGGAGGTGCAGCAAATGTTGCATTGTGCCTGGCTTTTGTAATCCTCAGCACCCCCTTTATGCCATGGCACGCGATTGAAGATCCTGTAGTGCAGACGTCTGGACTGATGATCTGGACGTTGTTGAGGTGTAAGTTTCTTCCACTATTATTGGAGATTGTGAGCTTGAAGTCTGCTTCAGAAGTTGGGATCATGGACCCAGTCGGTAAATGTTTTAGATGATCGTAAATCAGTGGAGAAGGGATCGAATGCCTCAACAGGAACTCGTGAACTGAATTTTCAGGCAGTGAGATCTGTGACAGCATCTGGTCACTGGGCATCAAGAAGGTGATATTCCTTGGTATCCTCTCCGGTGGGAGCATATTAATCAGCATCACAAAGCTGAAGTAGTTGGCAATTTGCATGTCTTTGATTGCTGTAATGAGGTCCCCACTTCTTGAAGGCGTGTTGGCTGCACTGGACGACAAGATGAAACCCATTAGCAGGATTGACGTTGTCAGGTAAGTCGCCATGTGTATTTTTTTGCTTCTGTTTATGCTTCTTATTTATAGTTGTTTGGTTCTTGGTGTTTTTGTAGATTAGTTTGGGCATGCTTCTCTGCTCCTGCAACAACTAGGTTCACTCATCCTCCATGATTGGAACTTTTACTGTCAGGATTTACATGTGACTTCTCAGTTTACCTAGTTCAGTAAGTTATAGTTAACATTTTCTTCAACATTGTTAGTGTAGTAAACCCATTTTGATGACCCATTGTTCCATTTTAATTTTTTTTTTTTTTCCTTAAGTGATCAATGGGATTGTGTGGTTAGTGATTTATAAGTTCATGCCCCCCTTTCCTATGTCGAGAGATGATAACAGGAATATTCTCTTTGCCATGCGTTTAATGTTTCTATCTGATTGCAAGTACTGGCAATATAACTTGTATTTGCTGGCACCACAATGAAATTCTTCAATTTTGGTGGGACATTGTTGGCATTTGGAGTAATTAGATGGGGCTCAGTATCAAATACATGAGAATTGATCTCAAAGGAGGGTTGTCCAACATCAGAACTTTTGGATGGAAAGGTTGGATTATTTGGGTACTTGGATCATGGAGAGACCCTACTAGTGAATCTCTTGTTATTTGATAACCTTATTTTGTCAATAGGTCCAAAATGCCCTGGAAGCACTATTTATAAACAATGCGAAGGTCTGAATATTGTTGGGTTCCCATCCAAATTTTGAGGATCAGTTTTATGCACGACCAATACATCCCACATGTTGCCTTGAGATCATGGTTTTAAATCTCATCCACGACTGAGATGACTCGCCAAGACATGATCTTCTCATTCGGCAACGATACAGATATACACTATGTCTCAACATTTACATCATCTCGTGAGATAAACGAGATGTCCCAGACGATATTTTGAAATCTTGGCCGAATCAATGGGGATTTTGTAGATTTTTCTTAAAATAATTAAAATTGAGTTTTGAAACCATGCTTGAAATTGGTGTCAACATGGACAAAAGATTGCTTCAGCCTGCCTGACAATCAATGGTGTGAATCTACAACACCTTGGCCAAGGTTGCCTGGCTAACCAGGCTGAGATGCCTTCCTCACCAGTTGAGGTGTTCTCACAGGGCTTTATAACCCCGGCTGCTTTGTAGCCCAGCTGGTACACATGCTGAATTTTTTGGGTTGCCACTGTAAGGGTCTTCGAAAGCATTCCTTCGTCTCGAACCAAGCTATATGTTTTTGAATGTTAAGGATATAAAGAGCTGGACAACCTCTAAAACTTAACTTGATTGGTAAATTCTGTTTCATTTGACGCGAAACGTTTTATTTGCCTTCCATGAAGCCAATGTCCCAAGTATTAGAAAATTTAGGATATAGCGTGCCCTTAAAACTAATAGGGTAATAAATTACACTTTGACCACCTATAGTTTGATATAATTCTATTTTGATCCTGTAACATTTTCATAATTGCACTTATCTCCCTTTTCACAGGTGGGGTTAAAATTTAGATGTTATTTTACTACTTGACCCTCTTATTTTATGTTACTTTTATTAGAAAAAACAATAATTAAAATGGGAGGCCTAGGCATTCATTGAACTCATTTTTTCATTGACATATTTTTGTTTATAAAAAAGAATTAAACATTTTGAGAAGGGCAAAATGGTCTTTAAAAAAAGAAAAAAAAAAAAAAAAGGAAGGTGATGGTAATTTGAGGGAAGGGTGGTAAGTGCAATTATCAAAACATTATGGGGTCAGTGTAATTTACCCAAACCGATAAGGATGAAATGTGAGAAGGGAAATACTTCTGATCTGAAGTCTATATTTTGAAATGAGACTTCCTAAATTAAAAATTCAAGGGTCCATATTAGTACAGAAAATATTTTCGAAGAAAAATACTTTCGTCACAAAAATGAATTTCAATGGTTGATTGCATCTAGTCGACTGATAAATGTCAGAAAGAGAGAGAGTTGGTGTTTAGTTTTGGGGTGGGGCCCTCGTTGATTTTAAGAGAATAATTTCTGGAAGAGTTGGTGGAAAAATATTTTGTCAATAACTTGGCCAAGCTTATTATGATTGTTTAATATTAATCTTCACCTTCGCCATTATTTAACTTTTTTTTTTTTAAGTAAAAAATTCTAAACTTTCAAAATGATAAAGAAAATTAACTATTTTTCTCCACAGTAATTACTTTAAACGTTCTACTTTGTATCTAAACGGAGACTATCTATGAAGCAAGCATAGAGTAAAACCGAGCATGGTTTTAATCTAATTATACTTTTGAATGGTTTCAAAACTCGTCTCACTCTGAGACGTATCTACTGAGTCATCTCGGTATCGGACAAGTCAATTTATTGGACGAGATTTAAAATCCCACTTTCATTTTTCTCATTGTTGAACGAAACATCTCAAACTTATCAGAAAACTCGTTCGAGATGATATGCTGAAAAGTAGGGGTGCAACTTGATTCAATTCGGTTTGAGGTCAAATTGGAACTAACCGACGTAGGTCGATTCCACTAAATAAGAACCAAAACCGAACCAAATTCCATTGGAACCAAATCAACCAAAACCAAATTAAAGTCAGTTTGATTCGGTTCGATTCCACGGATTGCAAATATTTTATAAATTATAAGTAATATTTTTTAATAAAAAATTAAACATAAAATTTCATATAATAAATCACAAATCTATCCATAAAAAACTATTAGTTAATCCATAAAAGATCACTAATCTATGCACTAATTCTTAAAATAATTCATAATAATTATTATATACATATATGATATATATTTATTTATTGCATAGGGGTTCGGTTCTATACAAACTTGATTCGAGAATTGAATCAAATTGATCGATTCTCCATTTTCATAACCCAAAATCAAACCGCAACTTGTTCCAAACCAAACCACCCCAAAACTATAGGTTTGGCTCGGTTCTCGGTTTGCACCGGATCAAGTTGCAACCCCTACTGAAAAGAGTTTTAAAACCATGGGCTCAAGATGAGCTGAAAGTCCCAAACCTTGAAATGGGCCCATTGATAACCGCCAATCAAACCTCGTTCACCTCTTACTCCCAACTCCCAAGTCTCACCACATCATCTCTTCCTCCCAAAAAGATTAGAATTGTACACTCTCTCTAGAAAAAAAAAAAAAAAAAAAAAAGATTTTTTTTTCTTCGAAAACCCTAACTACTTTTCTGGTCTCGGAGATTTCAGGGTAGAGGATGATGCAGGTGGTAGCTTCGGGTGTTATTAGCAGTGGAGATGGATTCTCTGTTCTTCCTTCCTGCTCTAATTCTTCTTCTTCCTCGGGAGGTTCGATTTTCAGGTCGTCTGATCTTTTTAAGAAATTTTCCTCGTTCTCTGATTCTAAATTCCTTCTCTCCCCTGGAATTTTCAAGGTTAGAACACTCGCTCCCATTTGATTTGCATTTGTGAATCTTATTATGTTCTCCAATTTCAATTTAAACTGACTATATCGGAAGTTGAATTATGTAAAAGTTTAGTTTTTCTGCCTTAATGACGATGTTGATCTCTTTCAAATGAGAATTAACTTAACAACACTTAGAAATCAAGACCATTTCATCATAATTAGTATGCAATTTCATATTTGACTGTATTTATTTTTTATTTAATTTACGAGTAGAAAACAAAAACCATATAATGGACATTATGATACCCTAATTTGGTTTTGATAAATTTCTTCATGCTGTTGTTTTGATTGCTATTTAGAAAAATTATTCAATTATTTAATATTTAATTTTTTTGAAATACGGGTTGTTATTGCTTTTTGAAGATGTAAATAAGATTGTTATATACCGATATTTTTTTCATTTTTCGAAAATATAGCATGCTTTATCATGGCTGTTAATTTCTTCCCACTTTTAAGACATTATATAATGTTTCCTTTTGATCCTTTTCATTGACACCCATACTTTGGATTTGATTAGTATGAGAGGGGTGCTTTATTTGAATGGAGAACTTGGGCCAATAGATGCATCTAGTAATTGGTGTTGAAATGGATGAATTAATATCATGTACTAGATTTCCTCCAAAACTTTATTTCTTTGTTAGTTTGAAAAGAGACTTAGGGAGGGAAATTGGGAAGATTGTTCTGCATTGTTTTTTCTCTTCTACATTTTTAAGGGTTTTCTTTTTTGGGTTTTTGATAAAATCTTTTCCTTTGTAGAGCTGTACCTCCTTTTGCATTCCGAAACATGGAATCAGGTTGGAGACATGCCGAACTAGAGGCTTAATGGTGAGAGCATCGAGGAATTCAAATGATAGTTCAACACCAATCGCTCCTTTACAATTTGAATCTCCAACTGGTCAGCTTTTGGCGCAAATACTACAATCCCATCCACATCTACTCCCCTCAGCCATTGATCAACAGCTTGAGAACCTTCAAACTGATCGAGATTCCCAAAAAGAAGAAGCTCCACCACCATCTCAAGATCTCCTCCTGTATAGGTACCTTTCTATTATACTCGGCCTATTGTGTGTATTTCGTTTTTGATTTTGGAGTTTTTCAAGTCAATGATAAAACTTACTTTGTACAAATTCTACTTGGAGTTCCTTGTTAAGCAAATTCTACCTGGCCCTTGGATGTATATTGAGACCATTGTTCAAAAATATGCCTTGAGACCCAAGGTGCAGGGTTTTGGCCTCGAGTTTTCCCAAATCTTTATACAAAATGGTCATTATACATTCACTTTCAAATAATACCCTGTCCATTTTGTCTTTTAGTCAAAAGAAAAGGGTATGTTGGTCTTTTACGTAATTTCTTATGAATATGCATAATAAACGTTTGTTTACAAGATAAATATTTGTCTTTTACATAATAAATGCTAAGGGAATTTTAATCTTTAGATTTAAATTTTTTGTTTGCAATAAAAGACTAACATACCCTTGTCTTTTTCACTAAAAGACAAAATGGGGAATGGTATTTTTGAAAAGTGAATATGGTGGAGAATGCTAACGTCAAAAAAAAGCTTTGAAGCAGTTAGCCCACTTCAAATTTTCGGTAGAACCCTCCTCTTTGGATTACGCATGGTCGGGGCGTGAAACAAATATGAAAATCCACTTGCCATGTTGTGAAGAGGATTCTACCAGAATTTTGAAGCAGGTTGCATATTTCAAAGTCTGACTTGCTAACGTCCCCATTAGGTCTTTGACGTTAGCGTTCCCCATATAGGTATATATGATTCTAGGTTTGTTGTATTACTACCACTCACAAAATTTAGCAACTTACCAAGTTGGTACCTTCAAATGCAGTATATCCAATTTCCCATGACTAATTGCAACTTATCCCGACACATTTATAATAATTTCCTTTAATGTTCTTTATCTTTACTAATAAACTTGTTTAGTCTTGCGTGTTTTAAACATTCCTTCTCTTTCTCTTGATTTTGCCTAACCTCAGTCTTTTAGTTTCTTTAGCTTTATGTCAAGGTCCAATTCTGGCTAGGATATCTAATCCGTCAAGTCTCTGATGACAGCTACCTTCCTTTAAATCTTTTAATGCTCATTCAATGTTGCAAGCAACTAGTTTCCACTTGGCACATAATACACACTTAACCATCATTACCCATTCTTTTCTTTGTTCAACTAAATTTTATTGTGGGTTTGGAAACAACAAATGCTAGATTTCAGTATGTCTATATCTCTCATTTGATGGGGATTCAGTGAAAATACCATTAGTCGCTTTTTGTAGTTTACCTTGCCGTGCTTGGTCAATAGTGTTTGTCGAATTTTAGAATACACACGGTTCTATCATTCATAATGTGAGTTGCCGTGGATTATATATTCTGAGTTAAAATGTATATCTACGTTCTTAAAACTTTTGTTATAAGATTTTACCTTCATGACATTACAAACCTTTAGGGTATGCTTCTTCCCCCCCCCCAATGCAAAAAAAAAAAAAAAAGAAAACAAAAAAGTTTCTGTCTTCTTATTGCGTTTATGCACCATAAATATGATTACAAAGAAAGGGAAGGTTGTCAATGTCCAAGAGGAAAATTCAGGCCTTCCAAGCGTCAATCATTTTCATGACACATACCTTGTGTACATATATATTATCATGTAACTAATGTAGATAGGCTTGCCGACACTTATCTCAATACCTATGATTGAGTTAAGAGGCGTCGAAGAAAGAAATCAGCAACATTAATTAAGTCAAATCAATCAAAATCGAGTCAACTCGATTCAATCTTTGATCGGTCCTCAAGACCTAGTCCAACTTCTCTTAGAACTATTTCTTTTATTGAGTTTCTATTTTTTAAGTTTCTTAAGTGGTTCTAGTTAGTTTTTATTTTAATTTTAGACAAATTTTTTTCCTAGCTTGTTTCTAATTTATTTTATGATTAAAATTCATTTTTATTCTTTAGGTTATAATTATAAGTTCTTTTAGATGTTCAAATTCAGTTATGATAGATTAGAAGGTTTTTAAGTTGTTATGAAGGAGTTATCTATATAAGGAGCTCCAATGAACAAATTCAGCAATTGATAAAAAAAAAAAAATTCGGCAAGTTAGTTTTTTTGAAGATTGATTAATAAAAGAAAAAAAAAAGAGACTTTTCTTCCCTTTCTTTGTTTTTTGAGTATAAAAGCCCCATAATGGTTCTTAATTTTAGTGTTTGTGATTGACTTTCATCAATCTCAAACCTAGATTGAAGTTTCTAGTCTATTTTGCTCGATATAGAGATTCTTCATTACCCTTATTTCTTGGGATTTCACCATAGAACCAAATCTTTAATATAAACTATAAGTTTGTGTATTTTACCCTTCATCAGATGGTATCAAAGCCATACACTTTTGTTCTTCATCATGCCAATGGGAACAAAAAGGCACGATCTTTTGAAGGGAGACGCACAAGAACATGTTAAGCGCAGTGCTTGGCTTGATATTGTTCATCAATCAATTGATGAAAGATTGGAAGTGAATTTGAAGCAAATTCAAGCCAAATACGACCGAGAGATGAAGGATCTTCAAAGGCAGAAACAAACTCTTAATGAGAGACTCAAATCACTTTGAAGTGAAATTCAATCCATAGTCAAGGTCAAATTAGAACGACCACTATGAGGGTTCACTAAGTTAAAGAAGATGTTTAACAACTCTCTACGCGTCTGTATTCTCTTCCTCAATTTGTTGATGAAGGTATCTCTTCCCATCCTCAAGTTGTTTCCGCTACCAAAAATCCTCCCCAAACCTTCCATAGCCAAAATCGAAATTCCCCACCTGCCACCCCCAACCTCCCCTCCCCAACAAAATCCCTTTGTTCCACCACCTTCAAACCAAGTTGTTCACGGACTTCCCCAGTCTGACCTCCCTCCTAAACTTATTGGGATACACATGGTGCAGACGAAGGGGTTGCTAAAAGCTACCATTTGATGTGTCACACCTTGGATGTATTCTAAACTGGAAATCAACCTGTCAGGATGACCCAAACCACCCTAGTGCAGATATATCTATTAAGAAGTAACTTGTCAGGTCAACTGCTGGCCCGGGGATCTCTCTTAAATGAGTGTTTCTGCCCATTCTCAGAGTCACGGCACAACAATTCTTATGATTAGAATATGGTATTTGGGCTTTCTATTTTTCTTCAGATGATGAATTTGAATTGTTCATTTTAGCCTAGTATTCTTTAATAGTGTTCCTAAAATAGGGGTGGAACCTTTTCACTTGGTAGACTAGCATCTAATGATGATGTAATCATTGTCCAAAGTTTTGTGCCGTTTGAGGTCGTTTCAGTGGAACATTCTGGTTTTGGCCGAAACTGGAGCGAACATTGAATGTTTCGGAATCTCTTGGAATGTTTCTGTTGAGAATGTTTTTGGCTTTTCTCCTGACTGGATGTAGTATATGTGGTCTCATCAGTTTTACAAATGCACTCTGCTGTCCTTACAGCGACCATCCATCTCATCACTGGGAAATGATACCACACCAGGACTCAACTGGAAACTTATGTTTTACAAAAAATGACTATGTTTTTGGTGGAGTTTTTTTTACCATCCCATAGGAATTCCTCTCGGTGGGGAAAATTAATTTGTGGTTCCAATCCAAATTCGAGCCACATGTTTAGGTGTTAGGAGGGTAGACCATTCACTGGGTATGCCCAACACGTACTTTAGACCTCTTCTTGTACTTAAGATTGATGCATGAAACTCAACTTTTGATCTATTTTTGGTTCTTTTGATTTTTAAGTACTGACTAATTTCCAATAATTATGTTACTGGATGAGATTTTATTTTATTTTAATTTTTTGGTGATCTAGGGGGTTAGTGTTGATAGTTTGTTGGGTGAAGGTGGATTTTGAACACAGATTGTTCCATCAACACCAGCTTAGCAAGCTTGTTCTACAAAACTTAAAATTAATTTCTATGTAAATTTCTACTTTTATATAATCTTGGTCCTGCACGTATCTCATGGTAAGTTTACTGTCAGCAATGCTGTCCGTAGGTGGAAAAATTCTCTTGAGCTGCATTGTTTTAACTAATTGATGATGATGTAGATGGTGAGATACAACTTCACATTGTCTTAGTTGTTGTGCATAATAACATTATTCTTGGTAAAGCTAATAAAACAACCAACATAACTCTAATTCTGCTATTCCAGGAGAATAGCACAAGTCAGGGAGAAAGAGAGAGAGAAGGCATTAGAGGAGATAATCTACTGCTTGATTGTACAGAAATTCATGGACAATGGCATTTCTTTGATCCCCCCCATATCGTCGTCGATCTGACTGGTAGGGTGGATTGGTGGCCAAGCCAGGAACATAAACTAGAATCTGTCCACTCTCCTGAAGCCTTTGAGATGATACAAAGCCACTTATCTCTTGTTCTCGGAGAACGTATGGTGGGTCCTCTTGATACTGTTGTACAGATTAGCAAAATCAAACTCGGGAAGCTCTACGCGGCCTCTATAATGTATGGGTATTTCCTCAGAAGAGTTGATCAAAGGTTCCAACTTGAGAGAACCATGAAAACTCTTCCGAAAGGAAGCAAAGAAGACGACCAGGTAATTTTCAAGGATCCTGCACCTGAATATCAACTCTGGGATCCAGACTCATTGATCCGAATCCCCCCTGATGATTTCAGCGACGGTGAACGAGGTTTCTCGGATTCTGGTGAAACCAAGTCGTATAGATTAAGGTCCTATGTCATGTACCTCGACGCAGAAACACTGCAGAGGTATGCGACAATAAGGTCAAAGGAAGCTATTTCTTTGATTGAGAAACAGACACAAGCCTTGTTCGGGAGGCCGGATATTAGGATTGCTGATGATGGGTCAATCGATATGTCAAACGATGACGTGATTGGGATTACATTCTCTGGATTGACAATGCTGGTATTGGAGGCTGTCGCGTTTGGGTCATTTCTATGGGATGCAGAAGGCTATGTTGAGTCCAAGTACCACTTTGTCAAAAGCTGAACTCAAATGATTAATTTCGAGCTTGGACGGAATGTTCTGTATAGTATATAATGTAATTTTTTAAAAACTGATGCTTAGAGATGGTGATGGAAGCATTGTAAGTGTATGTGAATTATACTTTTTGAGTTCATGTTTTCAGTCTCTAAATGTGAAAGGTAAGAATAATGCTGTCGTGATGTCAAGATAGGACCTCACTTCGCACACCTTGATGTGAAATTGTATGGGAACCATAGATGCTTTCCCTCAAGATATTGGTGAAAAAGCATGTATGGTTCCTATCCACTTTCACGTCAAGGTGTGCGATATGAGGTCCAATCTAATCTTGAGTTCACGCCATCATGACTTGAAAGGTAATGGTCACCCAACATTCAGTTTGGTTGGTAATTTCTAGCCATTGGATTTGATTGTGTATGGACATGCTCATGGGTGGGATCAATCAGCCTAATTTTGAGAGTTTATTCTAACAAACCATTTATTTATTTATTTTACGATAAACCAATAAATGGAATTATACATTACATACCAAAGATGAGGAAGAACAGATAGAAAGTCCTTTTTAGATTCTTCCTAGGTTATGTTTGATTGCATATGGAAAATTAATTTCCATGGAAAATGATATGTTTTAAGTGTTTGATTGCACATGGAAATGAGAATTCATTTTCCATCCCAATCAAAAAGTCTACTAAAATATGGATTTCACTTTCTCACCCATATGGGTGGGATTGTGGGAAAATGAAATCCACCCATATTTTTCATCCTCATTTATATCTTCTTCTTTCCAACTATCGTCACTACCATCACACTAACATCGTCGTCATCATCATTATCTCTAGCCACCTTCTCTCTCTTCATCCCTCACCTCTGTCGCCATCGCCACTACCACGTTCTCCCCTCATCATCTTCTTCCTCACTTACCTCCGCCACCGCCACCACCACCACCACAGTTTCCCTTCTTCTTCCTCACTTACCTCCACCGTTGCCACATCCTCCCCCCTCCCTCTTCCTCAGCATCTTCTTCTTTCTTTCCCCTTCCTCTCATCTTCTTTCTCTTCCTCATCTTCTCTTTCTTCATCTTTTTTTATATTTTATTTTATATAATTTTCTCATGATTTTATCCAAGTAAAATTAAACAATGGAATTTGATTTTTCAACTCTACCTATTTTTCACTACTTTTTTTCCATGAATTTCAAATTCCATAGAAAATCACTTTCCATGCAATCAAACATACCTTTAACTTACTTTTACTAAGCTTTTCTCACCTACGTAGAGAAAACCCAAATCAAAGGACTACGGATGGAAAGACATAGTAATGAGTGTGGCTATTAAAAAAACTGGTTATCGGCACCTCAAACGTCATAATTAATTTTAGGGTGATTTAGATGTAGTCTTTTAGGTTTTGGTGAATATTGAGATACCCTCTTAACCTCAATCTAAACAAAGATATTGACAAAAATTTACCTAATTAAATGTTGACATCTTCAACCAACAACCAAAATGTCACATGATTTTTCTTCTAAAAATTTGTGATCGTCAGCATCTTTAAAATTTTTCAGGGTCATGATTTTCTAATGCTCCATTCTGACATGTGCTCCCTTACGTTGCATGGACTAGAATCATAGATTTTTTTTCCCTCAAAATGCACAATTTTACATCTCCATAAATATGTGCAATTGTGTATGCCAGGAAAAAGTCTATGGATCTAACATGTGCCACGTCAAGGAGCGTCAAAAAATCAATTTTGTTTTTTTATAAACTTATTCGGCCTTGATTTTTTTTTTTTCTTTTTTAACTCAAAATTTCATGGGCTAACTTTTCCAAAATCTTATAATGTTCTTGAGGGGTTCAAGGAGAGAATCTTAAGGTTAAAGATGCTGGGAAATTTTTCCACTATAAGACGACGATCATGAGTTTTAGTTAGAGGTTTAAGATTAGATGATTTTATGTTAGAGAAAAACTATGTGTGCATGTCATCTAACTCAAGGGCATGTCAAATATTCATCAAATTATGGAGGTAATGTCTAGATCAACTTTAATTTTACTTTTGAGTGTAGTAAAAAAGAATTGGTAGAAACTAACCCAAAAATTTCTTATATGTTGCAAATATAGTTACGATAATACATTTTTATAACTCTGAGACGGTTAGCTCATTTGATCGAGTGTTCAAAATTTGGTGACCTTCCAACTTATCCTGTTGCATGTTGAGAAATTGTTGTGGGGTTGTGGTGTCCAAGTGTAAGGACTAGTCCCATCCTAAAAGGATATTTGAAAAGGGGGAGGCTATTTGCACGTATTGAAACAAGCCATTTCACGCACTTAAATGTCTTGACCATTTTTCTTCTTTATCTCTTCTCTTCTCTTCTTATTCCTCTCTTTCTCACTTCTTCTTCACATCTATAAAGATTTTAAACTTTAATCCTACTTATTTTTCTTACTCTAAATATTTTCAATCGAGTTGAAGTTATTTACAAGAGAAAGTTTTGTTTGGTAGGTACTGACTGAATCAAATACTTATCAAATCAGTCTTGTAATCTTCAGTAGATACCTACCGAATTTGTTTAGTAATATTTAGTAAGTACCTACTGAATTTGCTAAAAAGTTGGGCCTAAACCTATTAAACAAAACTGTCAAAAAAATATTCAATTTAAAATCGTCGTTTTAAGATTTTAAAAATAATTTTCCATCTTCTTTGATGATTAAACGTTAAAAAAGTGAAAGAAATTTCAAATAAATAAGATAACTCGAAAAAAAAAATCCAAAATCTAATATTCATTTATTCAACCTCTCACAAAACTCGGAAGGAGATAAATATAAAGAAGAAGAAAATAGATTTTGAATTTTTGCTCGGTAGATTGTGATGGGAATGATTAAAGCCAAAATGAAAAGGTGACATGATAATTTATTTATTTTTAATTTTATATTTTTATAAAAACCACTTAAGTGGGTGCATGGACTCATTTTGATGTGTGCAAATAACCTCTCCCATTTGAAAACCTGAAATATATATATATATATATATATATATATATATGGGAAATGTTCAGCACCCTAAGTTTTACCACACACTTTAACAAACGTTTTTTGTCCTACATGGGTTAGAAGTTTTGGAATGAGCTGATTTTTGGTGAGGATGATCTCTATGATTAGAAGATCATCCTCCCCAAAAATCAGCCCATTCCAAAATGTTTAACCCCATGTTTACACGTTGAAAAATTGTGGACCGTCCATTTTTGTAAATCAATTTTGATGGGGTTAGAAGTTTTGAAATGAGCTGATTTTTGGTGAGGATGATCTCCTCACCATAGAGATCATCCTCACCAAAAATCAGCTCATTCCGAAACTTCTAACCCATGTAAGACAAAACGCGTTTGTTAAAGTGTGTGGTAAAACTTAGGGTGCCGACAGGACCTATATATCTATATATATATATATATATATAGATCTTCTACAATGAGCTACTAAGACAAGCTAGGCCACTTAATAACTAAACGGGTTTAATAACACTATCGCAACCTAGAGACTAAATGTGTTATCCATCATTATTTTCTTCATCTTCCTAAGGTCTTACCCTAAATTTTTGGGGTCAATAAAATGAATATTTTTCCATTATTTTCAACAATTATTGCTTCTAGAGATCCTTGATCGTGTTGTTGGTCAAGTCAAGATTACCATCGTCATTGGTATTAAAAAAAAAATGTAAACTTCGACCACATTATAATAATATCTCAGGAAGGCAACGATCGAGGTGGCTCTTTTCTCACCCACCGATCACGATCATCATAGCCATTGGTACTCAAAAGTCAACCATACATATAACCTCCAACCACATTATAATTATAACCCAACAAAACATCATCAAGATGACTCTTTCCTCACCATCTGATCAACATCATCATAGTTTTTCTAATTTAAAGTCAACCTTTGATGTAAGCATCACAGTTCTAAGTTCTAACCCTTCAAACCAACATCCACGTGGCTCTTTTATCACCATCCGATCTATAATAATTCCAATCTAAACCAAACCACATTTTTTTTTCCTTCTTATCTAGAAGGATCAGAACTAATATCTTACGTATGACGCAGCCGACCAAAACGCGTAAAACATATTAGAAAGCGTGAGCCTTCCCACGAAAGACATTCGGACATCCTTGTCGTATTTTTCATCCATAAGTGACACGTGTTACGATAAGTCAAGTTGGGCCCACCACAACCAACTAGAGTCCGACTTATCAACTAATGAGGGCTAAATGCGGCCGCAACCGATTGATTCTTTCGGCTCGTGGGCCCATCGAAGTGATTGACATTTTGACGTCTTCAAACTAAGCACCAAAACCAAATATATTGTGTCGTGTTTCTATTGTTTTTATTTTATACCCCTCCATTTTTTGATAAATATTTGAGATACCCTTATATTTTAAAGTTGAGGTGATGCGCCTTGACATCACTGAACGTTGAAAGACTAATAAAAAGTGACTCAAACACCTTCATCTTTAATGTCTAGAGAGAAAAAAAATCTAATTTTTCTCTCAAAACAAATCATCTTCAAGTCCTTCAACCTTTGTCACAATTATTTTTATCTAAATAACTTCATCTTCAATCCATTGTTTATAAGTTTTTTTTTGTAATTAACAATTGATTTTTTTTAGTTAGAATTTTATTATCTTCTTCTTCTCTAAAATCCGTAATGTAAACATGAGATTTAATTATTGAAAGATATTAAATCCAAAGGTTGAAGGCAAAGGTAAAATATTTTACTCAAGATTTGAAGATATTTGATTTTGTGAAGAAAAAAAATTGGGTTTGTATGATTGCATATTGAAAATGGGCAAAAAAAAAAAAAAAAAATTCTGAAAAACATGATTTTGAAGTCTTTGATTGCACATTTCTCTTGGAAAATAAGTTTCTTCCCATAACAATTTTCACTCTAGGGGGGAAAATGATTTTCCCACCTCTAATATTGTAATCTCACAACTATTGCCACCCCCAAAGTTAAAATCAACTCTAAAAAATGAAAAATCTCCTTAATGTAATATGAAGGAATTCATTTTCCCAAGGACTTTATTTTCCTTTGAAAACAAATTCCATGTTTTTGTACAAACCTAGAGTTTGCTCGGTCAAAAGTTGCTTTGAAATTTTTTTTTGATGCACATTCAAGTTTTCATAGACTTCAAAAGTGTTTTTAGAAAGAGGTTGAAGATAAAGGCACTTATGTCAATTTTCATTGGTATCCCAAGGAAGACCAAGTCAAGGAGTATGTAAATAATTTAAAAACAAAGGGATGCCTAAAATATTCATCAAAACATTGAGGGGCATATGTCTAAATCAACCTTTTATTTTTATTTTGTTTACTTCGTTTGGTATCATACTCATGATTTCAAAATTCATTTGAGATCGAGACGTATCATCCGAGTCGTTTTGATGTCAGGCATGAACGAGATGGATGCACAAGTCGATTTTTAGAGTAAGTTTAATATTTCATGTTTATTTTTAAAAAATTTGGACCAGACATCTTAAGCATATCGAAAAACTCGATCAAGATGACTCGGTATCTGACTTGGACGAGACCAGTCGTGAAACTGAGTTTTAAGACCATGATCTTATTTGGTGGTTGGTATAACCATTTCAACCTAATAACGAACGACTCACTATATAAATAATAGAGACCATTTGTTTGTCTATTTGATACGTAAACTTATATAATATTAACTATAGATATTATAAGCATCTTTCCGTGGATCCTACGTTTCTGTCTGGCACGAATGAAAGGACAAACGACTTGGTCAACGTTAAAATCTAACGGTAAGGTTAAATCACCATTAATGGTCTAAACTTGATGTGGTCCTGTATAAATATAATAAGTTTTCAATTCACATATAAAAACTATTATTCAATTTAATTTTTATTTTCTTACACATAATTTTCCTATCGTCATTATCCTTATTAATAGTAGGTGACATGCCAACTAATTGTATTAAACATAGTTTTAAAATGAGTTGTGCTACGCTAACTGCCTACCTACAAAACTATCTTCAGCACTGAGTGCAGAGAACCATTGATATTTTTGCGTGGTCAACACTCAACACTCATATATCAAGGAAAAAGGGTCTATATTGTGTGTTCACACCGTGTTGAATTGGCTAATAAGACAACTACTGATCTTAGCGCGTAGGCATTGACTACACTTGATATTAGACTTTGAAGGCCCTTTTTCACAAGTGGAGTAGACTCTTATCGAACGTTACTCTACATAAGTAATTGACGGAATTACACTAAAAAGGAGTAAACCTGACTAAAAAGCCGTAGTGGGCCAGTGTTATTTTCAAAGATAATTAAGACATATTTTTTTTTGCTCAGAGAAAAGTTCATTCGGGATTTCATAGAATCCTGGATGACCGATTGCATCAATCCTAATGAGGGTGATTTTGTAAATTAGGGATGCCCTCACCTTCAATCAACAAGTGAGAAGAAAACAATCATTTCAGAAAGAAAACTTTTACCTGAATTAAAAAAAATCTCATATATCAAATATAAGAGAATTTTTCATTTATTTATCAATCTTAATTTCTTCCTCACAAAATAGGGATAAAAATAATCTCGTGGGTGAAGATCCACTATACACAAGTACATGAGCTCATGTGATTAGTCAATCTGAGATTTTGTAAAATCCTAAATTAACTCTTTTCTAAATATTATTTTTTTTAACTTTAAATTTTTTTTCTTAATATTACTCGTCCAGTCAGATCAAAACTCAAAGGGAAAATATGATTGCCCAGTTCTCCTAGAAAATGAATGCCCATCCGAAGCAATCTCTCCCTTAGAATAAAAAATATTTTTCCAACATGATTTTCCACCACTTAGTGTAATAATGTAACTATTACCCCCACCCCAAAATCAAGAATCCAATTTTTATTTATTTATTTTGCTTTCATTTCTAAATGAATTACCCTTTAAACAAATTCCCAGCATTTATTAAGATCCAAATGGTTTATGGAAAGAGGTTGAAGACGAGGGCATTTATGTCAATTATCATCGGGGTCTATGTTAATAATTTAGAAATGAGGGTATCTCAAATATTCACGAAACTGTCAAGGGTTATGTCTAAATAAGTCTTTTTTTATTATTATTATTTACTTATTAATAATTTAGAAATGAGGGTATCTCAAATATTCACCAAAGTGTGAGGGTTACATCCAAATAAGCCGTTTATTATTATTATTATTATTATTATTTACTTCGTTTAGTATCTTATTTAGCGGTAGATATAACCATTTCAACCAAACAACTAACGACTCACTACAGATATTATTCTCTATTAGATACTTAAATTATATAAAATTATATCATAAGTATCTTTGTGTGGGTCCTATAGTTTTGTCACAATTGAAAGAGAAACGACTCAGTCAACGATATAATCTAACGACGAAGCTAACGGACCATTGATGGCATCAACTTGATGTGTCTCTCCATAAATATAATAAATTTTCAATTTACTTAAAAAATATTATTTAATTTAAAAAATTATATATTATGTATATACTTTTTCATCACCACTAGCATCTTCATCATCATCGTTATCCATCATTATCCTTATTATTAATGGATTGATATGCCAACTGCATGTATTAAACATAGTTTTAAAATGATTAATGATGATCTGAACCGAAAAGCCTTACTCTGTCTGTATACGATTGACGTGGCAAGTGCACAGAACCGTAGATCTTTTTTCTTGTGTATCGCGTAGAAAAAGATATATGATTCTGTGCACTTGCCACATCGACCACGTACAGACAAAGTGAAAATTTTTGATTCAGAATATCACAACTCTTTTAAAATTGCTCGAGTCAACTCAAAACTCGGCCAGTTCAACTCAACAAGATTGGCTTTCAGGTGACTCGATTCTAAGACAAGAAACCAGCACGACAAATGGTCAAGTCAATTAATCGACTGAACCAAGCCAGCTCGAAAACACAGAAAGCTCACAGCAATAAACTTGTGAGTCATCAACCAAGCGTGTCTCAATGGATATTTGACTCAAGTTAGAGTTTTCGAGTTTTAAAACTATGGGTATTAAATAATTGCCTTCTTGTTAGAAAATTGCTAGGGTTAGTAAGAGTTAAGTCCCAAAGCTTTGGCCATTGAAATACTACATTGGAAAATAATTGTAGTTAAAAGAAGAAAATATCAATCTATATAAATTTTATGATTATTGAATGAAATTGATAGTTAACCAATAATGTTGTTGACATCGTCCATTGTCTTGTTAAACATCCATCACTCGCAACCAACCCCACTCTTGGAGGATGATCGATGACTAATTCATAGTCGAGTTGGGATGAAATGAATTCATATCCTAATCGAGATTCATCCCATTCAAGAACTTATATTTAATGAACGCTTATCCAATAGACATCCTGATCAAGAAGTTATAACTAAAGAAAGCTTATCAAGCACAACTAATACAATATGAAAACAACCTACAACCAACCAACCCACTATAGAAATTGGAAAGAAAAGAAGGATCAATTAATCTTATAAATTGTCGATAGAAGAATCTCATGAAATCACGGCTTGGTAACTCATATGCAAAATCAACAACACCACCTTCTCTGCACAAACAAATACAATATTTTATTAGTAGATCATGACCTCTTGTTGATGTATGATTATTTTGTAGGAAAAATATGCATTATCATCAAAATCGGACATATGTCAATATCACTAAAGAGCAAAATGCTACATAATACAACTAAAAAATGAAAATCCTATAAACAAAGGTAGAAAGACACAATTTCATTTGAAAATACCCGATCACGTTTTAAAATTTTAAATTGACTTAATCTTTATATATGATAACAAGAGTTTTATTTTATTTTATTTTTTTATGAGTCATTCTGGAGTTACCTCAAGATTGGACCACAAATAACACATCTTGATGCCAAAGTGGATAGAAACCATATATGTTTCACTGAGGAAAGCATATATGGTTCTCACAAACTTCCGAGTTGTGCGATGGGAAGTCCCATCTCGACGTCACTTCATCATTATTTTTTTTTTTTAAATTAAAAAAAGGTTAAGTACCATCATGAATAAGACGTGGGATGTTGATTCCAAAACATGGCATAAGAACATAGAATTCTCATAGCACACCAGTAATTTTAAGTGGGTGTCTATATTTAGATTTAATAGACAATTTTACCACTAAAATATTTGCTTACTCCTTAATCCCAATTTTTATATGATGGGCAAATCAGTCTTCCAAAATATGTTACATAAGCGGCTTAAGCCTATTTTCTGCTCCAGTGCACCACCTTACGAAATAAGAAAAGAAAATAGGAAAATGCTGGAATGACACAAACGGAGACACAAAGGTGATGTGGTGGCATGGACATAACCATAGATGCTTTTTGCTCATATCTCGTGGAAAAACATCTAATGTGCACAACACCACAAGTTTTTGTCACCCTTGTGTCTCCCTTTGTATCACCCCAGTACGACTCAATAAAATAATAACAAAGTTGACTAGAGCATTTGAGTTCTATCATCTCACGAGGGCAATATATAAAAGTGGTCTCACTAACCTTCATCATGATTTTTAGCATAGTGATCAAGTTGATATATAAAATGGTGGGCCATGTCATTATAAAGAGAATTTCCATGGTTGTAAGAGGGTGGTACCAACTTCTTGGATAGGGATGCCAATGAATTGGATTGAGATTAATCGAGGGTCAATTCGATAGAGATCAAACCCAAAAACAAACCCTATAGAATTGTATCGAAACCTTGTCGAATCATTTTTCTTATTGGATCTTAATATTAGGATTCAAATCTAATATAATTGTTATTGGGTTGGATCTAGATCATATCAAAACCAATCCAATAACAATTTAATACGATCAAATCAAATCCTATTATTCTTGAAGTTTATGGTTGGAATTGGGTTGGGTGTGGGTCGGATGAAGCTAATATCTGTATCCTTATCCAACTCTATATCTGATACCCACTTTTATCAAGAATATCCATATTTGAATATTTATCTTTTTTTTTAAAAGGATATATGTAATGATATCCAAGTTGGATACATGTACCTCATTTTGAAGATGATAGAAGTATGGTTCAAAATATCATAAGCATGAAACGTTTTGATATTTCAACAACTCGAGACAAAACACATTGGAATATGAAATATAGATTGTTTTGATGTTCTTTTCGAAAAACAAAATGAAAAAAGATGAAGAAGAGAGAGAGAGAGAGACTTATCAGTGAGATCTCTAGATTTATATCGACATTTGAGTAGGAGGAGGCAGCAGTGGCTACGTCTTCATCTTCTTCCCCCTACATATTAGGGAGAAGTTCGTGATTTTGACCCAAGTTATATACTTGACCTTGGTCTTCTCTAGAAGATTAGACTATTTAAATAAAACAACCCTCTGAAGTGAGTTACTTAAATTAAAACCCCTAATTTTAATAACTATTTCAAACACCTAAGATTTTTTTTTAAATTGATTACATGCCCTTTGACCATAGTCTTCTGTAAAAAACTTCTTTTAAAATTCAAAATAAATATATCAAAATTTTTGAATGTTTCAGTATTATTTCAATTTTTGAAAAAATCAAAGTACTGCATCGGAACGAGATTTTGAATCATGAATGGAAGAATCTTAATTTTGGATGATATATATGTCTTATCGTGAATTTATCATGTTAAACACAAATAAATAGATATTTGGATTGGATATGAAGCACATCCAATTCTTAAAAAAATGAACAAAATAATTACAAATAAATTTACTCAAAATCTTAATGGGATAAAAAAAAAAAAAAACCTTATGCCTGAACAACTCTAATTAGATGAGTCAGGTAAGCGAGTATTCTCCGACCAATTTCCAACCCTACTAAAGTTATCATATCAAAATTGATCGATTTTCAAGTTCAATCCAACCCAACAATAGCACTAGTGTGGATCAAGTTTGGATCGAGATTGTCGAGGATCAATCTAATAAGGATTGGATCGATCGTAAAAGTGAATCCAATAAGATTTGGACACGATTGTCAGATTAGAGTTTTATCATATCTTAATATTAGGATTCAAATCATATCTAATTTTTGTCAGATCAGATCGATTGATCACATATAAAAACCAATCAATCCAATAACAATTTTATTGGGTCAAATCCAATCTCATAATTTATCGGTACACGAGGCAAACTTATCAGATAAAAAAGAATTGGATTTCAGGTCAAACCCGATCCATTGGAGCGTCTAAGTAGTTGGACCAATAAATCAAATTTTGCAACGAAGATGTGACGTATGCCGACCTGATTTAAAGGCAGAAAAATCTATGTATATATATATATTTGTCCAAATTCCCAATCTTTCCTTTTCGAGAATAATGCCAGCGTGGCATTACTCACGCCGCCGTTAGTCTAGGACGCTGGTTTCATTGGAAAGCAGAGAAACTTTCTGTCTTTTTTTCCGTTACGGAGTGGATACGAAGTTGAATTACAATAAAACCTCTGAAATTTCGATTAAATTACGAAACTACCCCTACGGTCTCACTCTCACTGTTTGTTTATTTTTTTTACATAAATGTCCTCGCACGCCAAAGAAGCAAACTAGTTCTTTCTTTTAATTCCAAATAAGAGTATTCTCGTCAAGAAAATAATCAAACTTTGAAATTAACAGGAGGTTGGCATCACTTTCATGAACACAAGAAACTATTATAATTTGGGAAAATGCAGGAATGACACGAATAAAAACACAAAGGTGACACAAACGACATGGTGACGTGCACATAACCGTAGATGCTTTTTATTCGTATCTCGTGAAAAAGCATTTATGGTAATATATGTGCCACCACGTCGTTATGTCATCCCTGTGTCTCCTTTTATGTTACCTTAGCATGACTCTTATATTTGTAACCTGATCGATATAACCCTAATGAGAAGTACAGATAAAATTAACTAAATAAAATAATGACAAGTCACAAATACCCAATCAATAATTAATGTGTAATTTGGACATACCCTTTAAGTTTTAGTTACCATAGATCTTTTTCATCTTGTATATCCCGATGAAAAAGATCTATGCTTCTATGTCCTTGCATGTCAATCACATATCCAACCATGTACCAAAATCATGTACAATCATCACAACTCTAAAACATAATAGTATTCAGTTTAAATAATTTCATTAATTATTTATAATTATGATTAAATTTATATAAAATCTTTTAAAAAAAGAAATAGAAATCTAAGGAAAAAAAAAGTGAGAACTTTTATTAACACCGGAATTTTTGCTCATTTTCAGTTATTCATTTATTTTCTTTATTTTTGGGTGTGGAGTTATCTCACATATTTATTAAAATATAGGGGTACATGTAGATTACCTAAATTAATATACCTCTATAAATGAGTGGTACTTAGGGTATTTATTAAAAGGTAAAGGGTATTTTGGGAATAATAAAAATGAAACAGTGGAAGACAGGTGGTCACCCGTTATTGTCTCTTGATCTTCTTAAGGTCGTAAGTATATAAATGAAGAGAAAGAGAAGAAAAGAAGGAGAAGAGAGAGAAAACAATGGATCATCGTTTATTCTCTCTCTCTAAAACGTCTTCTTTCTTCTTCCTCTTATCTTCCCTTCTCTCGCTAACCTGCATCGTAGCTGGATCCTTTAACGTTACGACGATTTCGTTCGACGAAGGATACTCTCCTCTCTTTGGTGATGGAAATCTCGTCCGTTCATCCGATGGAAAAAGCGTTCGTCTCCTTCTCGACCGTTTCACAGGTTATTATAAATAAAAAAGAAACGATTTTTCTTCTTTTTTTTGCTCTTTTTCTTTTATTTAATCCGTTATCTTCATCGGTATCGTTACCGTTTTCGTTAACCATTTCAGGGTCTGGTTTCATCTCTTCCGATCTTTACCAATACGGATTCTTTAGCGCTAAGATCAAGTTGCCGTCAGATTACACGGCAGGCGTTGTTGTTGCCTTCTATGTGAGTAACGATGATTGGTTTTTTCGTAATTTTTTTTTGTTTTCTTTAATTCTATATATATATATATATATATATATATATACATCGCTGTTTGAACGAAATTAAAGGATTTTTTTCCTTGAATTTCTAGACCGTCGTTCCAAATTCTCGACCGTTGGATTATTCTGCAGTGTTAAAAACACGTATCTCGATTATCATCCAGTGCCTAGTTTTCATTTCATCCCTGAATTTATATGTGAAAAGACCAAATTACCCTTGTCCTGAGCAGCGCTGTTAAAACGCCTGTTTTTCATTTTAGCTTTTCCCCTCTTTTTCCTCATAGAATGAAACGTTTGTCACAAGGACTCCTCCCTAGATCCTGAACGTTGATGGTCCTCGGGATTCGTCTTGTATGGCCGAGGGCTATCCACGGGTGAGAATATTCTCGTTAGGAGAACAGCTAAGCAGCTCGAGTTTGAAATTCAATCTTACAAAAAGGAATTTTCTTCTTTTTAATTAACCCTTTTGAACGCACAGAGATTAAGTTTAATTAAATTATAGGGTTGTTTTCGTCATTTAAGGTCATTTATTCTTAGAAAGATGGAGATAAAAGTGAAGAACAAAGAAACTATAAATAGATGACTTGAAAAAGGGCGAAAAAACTGGCACAGTGACGTTTTTAAAATATTTATAGGTATAAAAAGGGTGATATACCCATTTTGGTATTTATTTATTTTTATCAAAATGGGTATTTGTCTATTTGTTTTTTTTTTTTTTAATTTATAAAAATAAACTGATTTGGCTGAATTAACCTTTATACTTTTTTTTTGTTATATCATGAAATATTCATAATTTTGTAAAAAGAATGATCTTTATTTGAGGTTCACAAGAAAGCTAAAAAAAAATCTTTAATGTGTCCAAATGGTGGGCACCCATTTTGGTAAAAGTGAAAAAATACCAAAATGGGTATATAAATATTTTAAAAAACATGATTGGGCCAGTAATTTTTGCCTCATACATGATCGTTTTGGTACCTTTTAAAGGAAGACTTGTTAATTTTAGATAATAAATTACAGCTCACTTGTACACAATAGAGTTATAAATGAATCACCCAAATTTTTTTGTAGGTAAGAACGAATCTCATATCTTCTGTTAATTTTAACTTGTTTGTATATGCTTTCACCGCCTCTTCATTTAATATCTAGCAAGAAAATCATAATAATTTGCTTTGTTGTAATTGTTTTCGTTATTTCTTGTAGACATCCAATGGAGATATTTTTGAGAAATCGCACGATGAATTAGATTTTGAATTTTTGGGGAATATTCGAGGGAAAGAATGGCGATTTCAAACTAATGTATATGGCAATGGAAGCACCAGCCGAGGAAGGGAAGAGAGGTATTATCTATGGTTTGACCCGACTCAAGAGTTCCATCGATATAGTATCTTATGGACGGCTAAGAATATTATGTAAGCTTTTCTTCTACCATTCATCGACATTTACTTTGCCTTGTTCAAATTATGTATGATCAACATCATGAATTTTATTTTTGTTTTGTTCGATTTTATCTGAAGTCGTGTCTTATGTATTGTGGGTTCCGCGAGAAGATGATTCAAAGATTGACTTTTCGTGTCCACGTGATTTTTCTCGTGAAAATTAATCAATTTTTTAAACAAATTTAATCCTTATTCAAAGTCATAATTATGATGGAGGAATTGGTCTTTGAATAGTTTTCCACATAGTTGAGTGGAAGATTAGTTGTTTGTGATTATGATTAATGTCCAATCCTACCAAATAAGTAGTTCAAGTTAAAATGGGTTGATTTGATGGCAATCCTTGTCCCAAACTCAACTATTGGAGATTATCTCCTTGTGGACCTCAAAATATTGTGTCAATTGATGTGTCTAAAAATGTGTCAACCTATCCCTACCATATGTTTACACCCCAAAAAGGGATTTAATCCATTGAAATACTATAGGGGTTTCTAATTCTATTTTTGTTAATAATTTCAGTTTCTATGTCGATGAGGTGCCAATTAGAGAGGTAGTTCGAAGCGAGGCCATGGGAGGAGACTACCCATCGAAGCCTATGTCCCTATATGCCACAATATGGGACGCTTCGAATTGGGCTACTTCGGGAGGCAAATATAAGGTTGATTATAAGCTCGCACCATTCGTTTCCCAATTTTCTGATCTTGTCCTTCAAGGTTGCACAGTGGACCCTATCGAGCAGGTCCCCACCGCCGATTGCTCAGTAAAGGATGCTGAATTGCAGAGTGCCGACTTTGCTATTGTGACACCTGAGCGACGAATGGCCATGAGGAAGTTTCGACAGAAGTACATGTATTACTCATATTGTTACGATACATTGCGATATTCTATTCCACCACCCGAATGTGTTATAATTCCATCGGAGAAAAGACGGTTTAAGGATACTGGGAGGTTGAATTTCGGTGGGCATCACCACCGTCGATCTAAGCATCGGAGTCGGATTCCAGTTCGCACCAACTCTGACCACCATGTGGATGTCTGAAATATATTCGAGATGTAAATGGAGATGTGGATGTTTCTTCTTTATTTATTTTTTATCTTTTTCTTTTGTTTATTTCTTTTTATTGTCATTTTAAAGTGGAAATATATTAATAATATTGATTTGGGTGGATAGTTTTACTGAAATTGCTTTGTATGGGTTGTTTCTCATTTTTCTTAGATTAAAATAATAACAACCATAGTAACAAAGTTCAGATTCTGAAATTATTTTGCGGAGTCTTAAATCAGTTCATTCTCATGATTTCTGAAAATTTTCGTTAAAAAATGAGGAAAATTTTGAGAAACATATTGATGATATTTTGGGGTTTCTTACCAAAACATTTTATCTTCATCTCCCTTAAAAAACCATATTGTTCTTGAGATTTGAATTTTGAAGAAAATCAAATTTTGAGGGTGAAATGTAAATTTTTTACTATATTTTGCAATCAATCGATAAGTGATTGATTAATTCATCAATTAATCGGCTAGTCCTTATTTGGAGAATTTTACATTTTTTGAAAAATTTGGGAGAATTTTATGAGTACGATAATAACATAGAAATTATAGAATGATCGTAACTTTTACAACTTAAAAGCTCCCCCTCCCAAAAAATTAAATAAATTTGTGAATTAATATTTAAATTTTTAATTTTTAAATTGGTAATCTTCTACTTACAAAATTATTGCCCATAAATTTGTTGCTCCCACCAATACAAAAAAATTGTTGTCCTCCCATTTTAAACATGTTTTTGTTTCATATTCTTTTTAGCCTACTAACTACATGAATAAATAGTCTCACTATATATATGGGTAATGTTAACGTCCAAGATCTCATGGAGCCATTAGCATTTTCTAATATTTTTTTTCCAATAAAACTCTTATTCATTTTGTCATTTAATGAAAAAGACAAAAGTATATTAGTTTTTTTCATAATAAATACTAATGTCTAAGACCTTATAGGAACGTTAGCATTGTCCAACATTCTTTTTTCAAAAATACCCATCCTAATTTTATCTTTTAGTAAAAAAGACAAAGACATGTTAGTCTTTTACCCAATAAATACATTTATTATATTATTAATAAATGTATTTATTATATTGGCATTGATTGCCAAAATATTTACTACAAAAAAAAAAAAAAAGATATTTAATTTAAAATACTTAAATGCGCATAGCATTTATTATGTAAAAAATCATTTATTGGGTAAAAGACTAACATGACTGAAAGACAAAACGAAAAGATATATTTAAAAAAAAAATGTTGGACAATGCTAAAATTCCCATGAGGTCTTGGATGTTATATATGGGGAATATTAATGTCCAAGACCTCGTGGGGAGTTAGCATTGTCTAACATTTTATTTTTTTTTCAAAAATACCCCTCCCAATTTACCTTTAGTGAAAAAATCATGTTAGTCTTTTACACAATAAATACATTTATTATAAAATTAAAAAATATATTAATTATGTTGACATTGATTGTCAAAGTATTTACTATAAAAAAATATATTTAATTCAAAATACTTAAATGGTCATAACTTTATTATGTAAACAAGCATTTATTGTGTAAAAGACCAATACATTCATGTTTTTTCATTAAAATACAAAATAAAGGATATTATTGGAAAAAAAATGTTATATATATAGGGGAATGCTAACGTCTAATACTTCATAGGGATGTTAGCATTCTCCAACACTTTATTTTTTCAATAATAATCCTATTCATTTCGTCTCTTACTGAAAAAAAAAGAGTATGTTGGTCTTTTACAAAATAAATACTTATTTGCATTGATTGTCAAATCTTTTATTGTAGCAAAACATTTAATTTTAAAGATTAAATGCATTCAACATTTATTATGTTAAAAGATTAATATATCCTTGTCTTTTTCACTAAATGACAAAATGTATAGAGATATTATTGGAAGAAAAAAAAAAGTGTTGAACAATGTTAACATCCCTATAATAGCCCATAACTCCTTTTTTTAATAATACACCTTGTTTTGCCTTTTAGTAAAAAAAATAAGAGTGTATTAGTCTTTTATACAATAAATGTTTGTTTACATAATAAATGTTATAAACATTTAAAGTATTTTGAATTAAATATCTTTTTTATATTAAATATTTTGACAATCAATGTCAAAATAATAAATATATTTATTAATGGCATAATAAAATACTATTGTTTAAAAGACTAACATGTCCTTGTCTTTTTCATTAAAAGACAAAACGATGAGTATTGTTGAAAAAAAAAATTGTTAAACAATTCTAATGTTCCCATGAGGTCTTGGACGTTAACATTCCCCATATGTATATGATATCAATTTTTAAAAACATGAAATCCAACGATCAAGTTTTATCAATACGTGATGTAATGAGGTGTGTATAACTCTTTATTGTTAGATTTCTTGTTTTAATTTTTGGGATCATATGTTCTTGTTTGAGTCATTTTTTCACGAGTTATATCATCCCATCCCTAGAAAAAAAAAATAGCTTAAGTTGTGTTCTATATAGATATTAGATTTGAGTACCCAAAAATGTTAAACAAAAACTAAAAATCAATCACGAAAAATGCCCAAATATAATTACAAAAACAATAACGATGAATGCACACGGTCTTGATACGCGATTGGGTACGTGGTTGACATGGCAAAGGCACATAATCACACATCTTTTATTCTGTATCCCGATGAAAATGATCTATGATTTTGTGCCCTTGCCACATCAGCCGTGTACCAACAACATGCATTCATCACGACTCTTACGAGAAGTATCCAACCAAGTTGGTTATTTGTCCTTATTGAAAGATCGGCCCATTGGATTAGTGGGCCTAAAAGTATTTCACTTGACATTAGAGTTTGTGTAGCACAAGCATCCCGTATTAAGGATTAAGAAAACAAATTCCATACCATCTTTAATGAAAATTGAAAATTTCCCAATTGAAGCTCTAGACAAAATTGAACTTAAATTTAAGAATAATGAAAATAAAGACAAGTCATAGATATTATCTATGTAAATAACAACTTAGACATTTAGCATAAAAATTCCATAGGTTTATGGCAGTGGAAAAAAGGGTTACGTATTTTTTTTAATAGTTAAAGCAAGGCTATTTGCTACAGTAACTAAAAAAAAATACTCACTTACAATTTCTCTAATAAATCCTTTAAAAATCTTCTAAATTGTAACTTTCTCCCTCTCAACATTTTATACCATCAAAATAAAGAGATATGTTCTCCCTACCAAAACCTACCAAAAAGCAATTGAAATTCACAAAATAGGCTATAGATTTGATAAGCAATAGTGAAACTTGTAACTCTCCTTTATTTCTTTCAGTTTTTAAATCATTTATATATTCTTATGATCTTGATATTTTTCTCGTCCATAGTAATAAAAATTAAAAATGGTAGTAAAAAAAAATTAATTTTACAAAAATTTTATGATTTTATTAATAAATAAAATTTACTCAGTGTTGAACCTCAAAGCCGGAATGTATTATAGCGTTAAGGCTCAATGAAATTGTCCAACAAAATTTTTTGTAAGTGAAAAATATCCATAGCATCGTACCTTGACGATATGTATTGTTGAGTCTCGACTCTATAATACATGCCAAAATCGAGGTTTGACATAGTAAAATTTATGACCGAAACCTTAAAATTTCAGTGAAATAAAAAAAAAAAATTGTTACTATTTTCCATTTACATAACTATGGACGAAAAATGTATCAAGATATAAGAATATATAAATGATTTAAAAAAAGAAAATGATAGAAATAAAAGAGAAATTGATTGCATTTGGTGAAAATATTCGATCTATCAAGAATGGAACATGAGAGTACGTAAATCTACAAGGTTCACTATAATTTCTCAAATCTATAGCCAATATGGTAGAGAATGGATCTCTCTCTCTCTCCATGGTACACAATGTTGAAAGGGAGGAAATTACAATTTAGAAGATTATTTTTCAATGATTTATTAGAGAAATTATAGATAAGGGTATTTCTTTCCAAAAATATGAGTTATTGTAGCAAATGACCTTATTTTGAGTATTAAAAAAAAAGTGACCCTTTTTTGCCATTGCCATAAACCTATGAAAATTTTATACTAAATGTCATAAAATTTTTACAAGTAATAAAATAACATTATTTTTATTATATATATAATAAATAAATGCGGTGTTGGTTAGTATTTAGTAGGTGAAGGCGGATTTCAAAATCAAGTTGTATTATCAACACGCAGGGACTTTAACCAATTTGTGGGATTAGACCCTTGGCTCAGTTGGTTTGAATTTTGATTCATTGCGAAACAACTTTGAGGTCGTTGGTTCAAGTCCAACTTACCCATAGAAAACAAAAACAAAAACAAAACAAAATCAAATTTGCTTATAACAGTTGTTATAAAATTTACTGTTATAAACTTTTATTGAAAATAATCCTTAGAAATAATAAATGAGGGTTAGTTGGAATGACCAAATCATTTATTCCATTAATGCTACTTTTAGATTTCAAATCTAAATTTTGAAAGGTTAGGAGTTGGTGGGTTTCTTGGTTGGTGCTGAGCTGTTCCCAACCCTATTGGTGGGAAAGGTTAGAGGGGTCTAGGGTTTTGAATTTTAAATCAAGTTTGTGTTTAAATAGGTAGGCCAAACCACAATAATAAGATTTCAAAAGCATAAGTTCTTTTAGGGTCTTGGATTTGATAATACTTAGAGGTTTGGGGAACAAATTGTGGGGTCATCTTTTCATTTTTTATAAGTGGGGGCTGTTTAGCTTAGTGGACAAGCTATGAATTTTGTAAAAAGAAACAATCAATGCTAACTGGTGGGTCAAGACCTAATAAGGAAGTTATATTGACAAGCCATGAAACTCTAAGGATGGGTCAAAGTTTAAAATAAAAATAACTAAATTCTGAGGGCACTCCTCCTTCGATCTCTCTCCCTCTATTCCTCGCCTGAGTTGTCTAAATCGTTCAAGCGTGAGAGGAGTGTCGTTTGACATTTGAGGTCCCACAAAAAAAAAAGATTTTTAGAGGTGCCCCTAAAAATTGGAGGGCCCTTAGAGTTTCATGGCTTGTCAATAAAATTCCCAACTTAATATATGTTAGGGTGAGAGAATCCTTACGACTTAAAACTCTCTTTGCTCGATCAAAGAAACCATTGTTGTGGCGGTTGGCTTGGTCAGGGGGATGAGAGGAATGTAACTCATAAGTCAAAAATTGATTAATTATATCTAAAAATATGAATAAAATAAAAAAGAAGATGAAATCTAAATAATAGGATCCAAATCCAATCCAATAACAATTGGATGAATCAAATTGATTATAAATACTAAATATAATATGTAATTTACATAATTTCTCACAATTTAATGGATTGGGGATTATTAGATTGAGAAATGGTTGATCCAGAATTGATATGATAGGTTATATCAAATTGAATACTTATCAGAACCCAAATCCTCAATCTGAATAAAAAATTATTGGATCACTACCGATCAAATTTCAAGTTTGAGTTGATCCGTTGACAACCCTAATATACCCTAACCTACAATATTATTACCGATTAAATCATGAAACCCAATGATACAAAATTCTTGCCCCACCCCAAGGATAAATCCCAACTGTTGAATTCATATTTTTATGGTTTGGATTTTATACTTTTTTCCCACCCTAGTTGTTATTATTACTCTCCTAGTTGCTAATTTGTATCTAATATACGAGCTTGAAATGGTTTTGAAATCATACGAAAGGATCATCACCATCATCGTCAAATACCTACATTTAAAAGTTGAGATTGATTGAAGGAATCTTCTTCATCGATTCAATTATGTTTAAAGTAGCCTTTTCTATTAATTCAAATGTAATAATATCTGTTCTCAATGCCTCAAAATGATCAAATCTGTCTAAAACTTTGATTTTTAACTCTTGCACTGAAGTTCACAAGTCACAACTTTTGCTCTCTTATTAGCAGAAATAAAGGTTGGATGATAAGATAAGTGTGAGGTGGACAAGGCATAGTACACATGACAAATCAAGAGAGTGATTATAAGATGGACGACCTAGATTAATCATGACAGCCTCCAAGATGGTCTGAAGTTTTTAAGTTTTAAAATGTAAAATAAATGGGTGCACAAATGCACAATAGATGGTCTGAATCAGTCTATAGGAATAAAGATAATCCAACAGCTTTAGTTTAAATTGTAACCTTTAACCAAAATTACAAACAAATGCACATAAATGTATCATGTATGTAATTCACTAACCCTTCTGTATATGAAAAAACAAAAAAATATTCTTGTCGAAACAAGAAATTGAAAACATGGGAGAGGCGACAAAATCATAGATATGTTACCCTTTGATAGAACACTCTCCACCACCCTCGGCTTGATGAAATATGATTCCGAAGGGCACAAGAGAAGGAAATGATAAAAAACAGACCCAATGCAGTATGTCCAACTCATCGGCACATGAGGGGGAAAGAATTGAATGTGATAACAAAACTAGATTTATGTTTAAATTAGGTGAGGCTCGGCTCCAATGAATCAAGGGAACTGAAATGTACCTCCAATCTCTGCGTTACCAGAAGGGGGGTTGATGGCCACCCACAAGAGAGAGATCGTGATCGAGATGAGCCCTGCCCAAACAAACACGATTGTCGGTGTTCTTCCTCTCCTCCCCATGAGTCCTTTTGCAAAGGGGTAGAGATGTACCAAGACCCAAAAACTGAAGAATACCCCACCTATTAGACGGCTCCATTGTGGTATGACGCTATATATGGTCCGACTGAATCCGACCGCTATGGCAATCAAGTTGGTCATCATGATCACAATTGGTGGTATCATAAGAAATGACCACTTCACAATGTAGAGGTCAGCGAACTCATCGTCAACATCGTCTCCAGCCGATTTTGATGTTAAGGTGAATGAGATCTCGATCCCTGCAATCACCTTTAGTAGACCTTGAATCACAGCGGCAAAGTGGGCACTTGTGCCTCCAATCAGCCAGAACTGTTCGTTCCTCCACCATTCCTCAAGCTCGATACCCGACCACTTAATCTCAAGCACAGCGAGCATGCAAAGCGTCAAAGTGATTACGAGTAGGTACGTGAGGAAGGCAACATTGAGGGTCTGGACAATAAATTGACCAGAGAAGAGGGATAGTGCCGGGAGGAAGCAATAGACGATGAGAAAGATTGACGTAAAGGGGTAGATTCCCACATTGAGATACGCAATCCTCTGTAGAATCTTCATCCTTGGGCTAGCGAGTAGGGCATTGTTGCGAGAGAAGAAGATCTCGACTGATCCGGTGGCCCACCGCAGAACCTGATGGAGCCTATCAGTGAGGTTGATTGGGGCAGTCCCACGGAAGGCATCACGTTTGGTCACACAGTAAATCGACCTCCATCCTCTGTTGTGCATCCGATAACCTGTGACAACATCTTCTGTCACAGACCCGTAAATCCACCCAACACGCTGGCCCCACTCAGTCTTATCTTCATACCAGCAGGATATGACACTGATGGCCTCTGCAACAGTTGATGCATCAAGAAGATCCCGGGGAATGGTTAGGGCACCCGGGGGACGTCCATTCTTTACTGCTGGATGATCGGCAAGGGGCCGACCTTGGAACTCTGCCACCGGGATCGAATCAACAAGAAAAGACGAATTGCCAAACTTTTTGGGAAACAACGAGATGTTCATGTCATCATCGTCATCTCCCATTCTAAGGGCCCGGTTCTCTTCAGGAGTGGAAACTGTTTTGGGTTGCTTTCGACGAGCAAAGCAACAGCTGCAGAAACCAGGGTTGTGTTCTTTTGATCGAGGTGGGTCAAAGCCATAAAGAGCAATTCTACGAAATAGACATCCAGTTCCAACATAGACAGGGCCTTGGAGACCATCAAGTGCCCGCATGTTCACGTCAAAGAAGACAGTGTTGTGGTTGGCATATCGATCAGACGGGTCAATACCCTCGAACCTTTGAGGGAACTGAACATAACAAATGCGGTCTCCACCTCGGTCCATCATGAAGCACATTCCTTCCCTCATTGCTTGGGAGTTGTAGATATAGTGATCACAGTCAAGGTTCAGAATGAATGGGCCATTGGACATGATGGCAGAGGCTCGGACTAGTGCGTTCATGGCTCCAGCCTTCTTGTTGTGATCATAACCGGGACGCTTCTCACGGGATACATAGACCAGCAAGGGGAGACGGATGTCAACTTCTGTTAGGTCAATGAGTTTGGTATCGTCAGAGATACCTTCTAGTGGTTCTTCGCTGGGAGGCTTTAACATCACCTGCAGTTGATAGATGCATGTTCAGCTTTTCTATTCTTAAATTTCTTCTCAAAAGTGGGCAAGAGTAGTTAGCAATTCGGTGTACAGCAAAAAAAATCATTACGGTACTAATTCGAGTACGATTTGGATATACATTTAGCCATTCGTTTAAAAATTCGGTCAAAAAGTTGGAGAGGCAAAAATGCGATATGAGAATAGTTCTGGTATAGTTTGAATTCAACATTCTAGATAACTTTCAAACATCCAGGAGTATACATTTTAAAATTTTCACAGTACTCATATCCACTTATTTAGAGAACTTCCCAATCTTTTTAAAATTTATTATTTTTATATCTCATTGTTCAAAATCACCCCTGTTAGCCTTCATCTTTGAACCTATCCTTTTGTAAATTTAGAAATTTTCATACTTTAATGCATGTTTATCAAACATTTATAATTCTTATTCTAAAATAGCATAGAACAAATATAAAAGTAATAATATAATAATAATAAAAAATGATTAATTGTACAATTATCACAAATTTTTACAATGTTTGACACATTCTCTCTTACTTAATTGATTTCCGTCGAAGACTCCTGTGCAAAAAATCTAGCGAGAGGAAAGTAGATATAAAAGGATGAAAAATTAACTTTTTGATCGATAATCTTGAGATTTGATAATAAACAATGGTCTAATGGTGAAATAGGGATTAATTTGTATTTTTATCCCTCTTTGCAAAAAGTATTTTTGATTTGTGTAATTTGGGAAAAGAATAAATTGGGAATAATTCGAAAAAGGTTAAAAAGTCACAAAGTTTTACAAGGAGTTAAATTAGATGGAAGTTTTATCGTTTCTTGTATCATTCGGATATTTCAGGTGCAATTCATGAATTATTCGGAGAACTACTAACCATGCGGTCAAACCAAAGAGTTTCTATTCCAAAACTCACTATGTTCAAACAATTCTATCAATCTGAATGATTCCAGATGGTAAAAAATAAACGGTGTTGGCCAAAACAATACCTGTATGATTCCAGCATGATCACCCTTAGAGTGCTCAGGTCCAGGAGTCATCCAAGTGCCAGGCCAATGGGTTCCATCAGCCATCCAAGTAGCTTTTGATATCTTCACGCTTTCAACAGCTTCATCACTCACATTCTGTCTCTGGAGCTTCATGGCCTTAATCTCCTCCCGAGCATGATAAGCATCTGATCTACGCCTGATAGAATCAGGTAACCCATTGATCCTGACCTTGAACTCATCATATTCACGCTTTATCCGTCTACGATCCTTGACAAAATCCGGACGCACCTTATTCTTGTAAGGATCTCTCTTCAAATTGAAATACGACTCAGGGTTCCTTGGCTCGATTTCATGTTTACGGCAAAATGGAACCCAAATATTGGCGAAACTTGCAGCTTCAGCCATGGCTTCAAATGTTAGAAGTGCACCTCCATCATCGGAAACATAGCAAGCGAGCTTTTCAACGGGGTATTCAGCGGCAAGGATAGATAGGATGGTGTTTGCAGTGACAAGAGGTGGTTCTTTCTCTGGATCAGCGGTCGAAACAAAGATGTCTATTCCCGGAAGGTCAGATTTTCCAGTGGGGTTGTGTGGGCCGGGCATTTCGAACTTCTCTTTCAAGACTTCGAGGTCAGTCGCACGGTTTACAGGGCAGAGCTTGGGAAGCTGATCCAGTAGCCAAGAAAAGGCAAACCAAATCTCACAGACAACAGACATCCCCCAAAGCCAAATTGCCTCCTCGTTTTTATGTGTGATCCTCCACATGAGGAATAATGAAAGAACAACCATCCGAACAAATATCAGGAGCCTGTGAGCAAAGACGCAACAAATGGCATTTTAGAACAAAGATTGTACCGTTGAGACATAAATTGAGGTAAGCAGAGTAACCGAAGACAACACGATGCAACAAGATCCCCACACAATAACAAGGATTCGAAATTTTATGCTGGTTGCCATTCCATGCAATGTGGCTATGATTTAACAAAAGGGTGCTATAAAGGGATGTTAATGAAGTATTATGGTATCATGTTATTAATATCTCTACCATAAACAAGGTTCCCAGGTTCATCAATCCAAACTGGCTGATAAATTGTCAGACTTAATACATCTCCCAACCCAAATGTATGTTCTTAGTTACAGTTTTTTTTTTTTATCGAGTTTGTTCAAATTAAAAAAAAAAAAAAAAAAGTTCAAGGATTTATTCAACAGACATCCTTGTTAATAATTTTCAAAAACTATCATCCCAGAAATATTTCAAAAATGGGGTGTCCTTGTTTCATAAGAATAACCTAGAAATATACCAGGAATAACAGAGAAAATATCAAAATGGTAGCACGAAGGATCAACAATGAATATATCAATTAAAGCCCAGATAAATTCGCCTGCCCATAGAATTAGGGATCAAGTATAACTATGATTTGAATAAAGAAGTTGAAAAAATATGTAAAAATTTTCTTATCCACGGCATGTACCAGTTATGAAACTTGTATTCTTAGTTACCTAGATAAGGGTACAAGTGTTGGGTATGTCCATGATGAACACCTTGAGCTGCAGCAAGGTGGAAACAAACATACAACTGAATATTTTTAAAATCATGATTATAATCAATTAAATGTGCCCATGATTGCTTTGGAAAGTTTTGTCCCTACAATGATCCTTCAAATTTAGGGTCATCAATGGGTACAAGATCGCTTAACTGATTCGAACATGACTATCTAGGTTTGAGACCATACTTCTAGCTTGGATAAATAGTCAACCTAAGTCCAATTGCAGTGATGTACAAGTTTTCTCTTCATCATCTAGACCCAAAATAAAATAAACTACAACCATCTTATGCGTCCGATTACCGATCAATTAGAATTTGGATATTTTAGTGCTTGAATCGAACGCAACTCATTGACAGGCATAAACCTAATTCTAGTGACAACCCTAAAAGAATGCAAGTGACCAAATGGAACACCACTATTGTTGTTTATTGAGATTCATTTTTCTTCATGTACATGAGTGTTTGTGTGTGTGTGTGTGTGTGTGAGAGAGAGAGAGATGTCCTACTCCCATGAAATTTAATCATGTAAAACAATCAAATAGAAGGGAGGGAAAAAGTAATAATTCCAAAATTTGAAGGCCATCAATTCAAAATAAAGAGAGAATTATTTGTTCTAGACAACATTGAAGCTTTTTTTTTTTTTTTGCAACTCATCATCAAAACAAACAAATGGAAGAATTATTTGTTCCGGGCATCATTGAAGCTTTATTTTAATTTACAACTCATCATCAAAACAAACAGATGGAAGAATTATTTAAGTTATTTGTTTGCAACTCATCATCAAAAACAAACAAATTGAATGTCACCAATAATACAACAATAACACAAAGTTGATGAAAAAAACAAAAATATTCAAAAGTAAATTTATACCTATATGGGCTGAGAATAGCTGCAGGGATCTTTAATTTCCGAGTAAGCGGTCTCCATGGTTTGTTCATGAGCTCCGAGGGCTCGCTGCTGACCCCATCACCACCATCATCCTTAGGCCATATAGCATTCCCATAACCATAAGTTCCCTTAGTTTCGAACAACCATCTATTCTGATCAAAATCCCCGGTCTGACTCCTCATTAAAACCGACTTATTAGTCGATTTCATCATCGATAATCTCCTCTCCATCTTCGACATCCCACCACCTGGCGGCGGCGGCAACGACAGCCGCTGTTCAGTTCCAGCTTCATCAAACTCAGAAACCTTATAAGCTTCCTTACATCCAGGACAAATCCCACCACCAGTCCTAATTGCATCCAAATAACAATCTCTACAGATTTTAAAATCACATTCACATGGAAGAATATCAATCCCTCTTTCATCGCTCATAACCTTATCATCACAGCCATGAATCGAACAAGACGATCCCTTTGACCCAGCCATTTGTGGATGACTCGCTTCCGATTCGGTCACCTTGTCCATGAGATGAGCTCGAGTAACACTGTTGAATCCTCCTGTAAAGAGAGAATTCGAAACATACTGTTCTTCAACTTTTTGAGAAATCGATGGATCCATCATTGGTTGGTTATCTGGAGTGACAGGAATTTGAACTGTGTAGTTGAAGTACTCTCCACTTTCAATTTCGCTATCGAGATCATCTCGAGAGTAACTAATGTATCTTCCTGATGATGTTCTTCGAGCGAAACTTACAGTCGAAGGTTGAGCAATCGATGGATTGTTGTTATTGGCTTCTGATGTCTCTGATAACGAAGATCGGCTTAATTTGAACAATTTCGAAGTCATTTTAAACGGATCTAAAACTCAGAGAGAGAAAAATGAGAGAAATTTCATGAAATCGATATTGTTGTATAGCTCTTTTAAACAGATCTGAGAGAGAAAAACAGAACGAGATTTTGAAAATTGTTGCAGAGATGTCATGCGATTGACATTGTTATAGTTCTTGAAGAACTACAAGGATCAAAGATTATGCAAACTTTGATTACGAAAGAAATCGAAGAATGAGTCTTAATCAGCTAAAAAGTCCAATATCTTCTCGACGAATTCTTCTTCGCTCTTCTGTATTTTTTTATTTCTATTTATTTATTTTCAGAACTTCTTTTTTTATATTTTTTTTCTCTTTTATCCTTTCGGACAAAACGAGTTTTTTTTAATTGTTAGAATTTTATTTAAAAATTAAAAAGACGAGTTTTTTTGGGGGAAGAGAGAAGAGCGCGTGACACGGCTGTAGTAATGAAGACTATTTACCAGGTTCTTTGAATATTTGTCTCGGTTTCCGATAATACCCATGGATTTTTGGAATAATTACTGCAACGGCTATGTGTTCTGAATTCTGATACGCATCCGCCCGTTGGAATCTTCTATCCAGAAAAAGCAACTTTTATGTTTGAGTGTTTTACTTTTACCAAAAAAAGCCCCAGTACCCTGCAATAATTACTTTATCAGTCCCATGTTCTTACTTCTTAATGTTTAGGAAAATAATTTCGAAATTATGGATTGGGTCTTGTTAAACCCTATCTGCATTAATTACAATTTTTCTTTTTCTTTTTGCTCGTGGGTATCCCCATCCTCCCCATATTCCCATATTCACACTTGCTCGTGGGTATCCCCATCTCTTAAAAAGTCCTACATGCAACTGGTCTGGAGAGTGACCGTAAGGAATTCATTGCTTCATGGGATTTTCAACTTGACCTACCCTTCTTGAAGAGTTTATCAAGGTTCGGTTTGTCATTAGGACAACAACTTGGGAATAAGCATTAAATACTCCCTAAAAATAAGCATTTGAGAATATTTTTGATATATATAAAAAATAAAAAATAGAAAAAAACTTTTGAGTGCATTTTTGGTAGGAAATTCAATTTTCAGTGTGTAGTTAATGCACCTAAACGTGTGCCCTTTGGGCACATGTTAACAAAATCCTTATAGATTTTACCAAAATGGTCATCTATATTTGTTTGTTAGAAAAATGCTTAACTGTCTTCCTACAACGTTAATCCTGCATTGCATTGACATTAAGGGTGCACACAGTTTGGTTTGGTTTGGATTGGATTGGATTGAGGGTAAAATTTGAATTGAATCGAACTTGATCGGTTTTACAAATTTGGAATCGAAATCGAACCAACCCAAATCAATCGTAATTCGGTTTGGTTCTCAGGTCTCCTAGACATAAATATCAAGGCACAAATTATCAAATCTTACGATTAAAAAACCCACTACCATCAATAATTTCAATCAAAAGGCTTAACAAAGAGAAATGTCATTGGTAATATAATATTAAAATATCTCTACAATCTCAAGTATCTTCTTAATAACATGAATGATTTTTCCAAAATTGAAACTCAATAAATGGTTAGGGTCATGTCATTTGGACCACTCAGATTAGTGACTAAATTTGGTATAATACAAAAAGTAAACAGTAAGAGCTCTTTTTTGTTATATTTCATTTTCTTTGTTATATATAATGAATTTGGTTCGGTTCTCAATTTGATTAGGCTCTAGGATTCCCTAAATTGATAACCGAACCAAATCAATCGATTTTTCAAAATTATAAATCAGAACGAAATTGATGAGTTAAAAAATCAAATCAAACCAATTTGAAATGTCTTGTTTGGATTCAGTTATCACTTTGGCTTGATCCAATGTACATCGTTTATTGACATACTGGTGTGCATAGATCTATAAATGGTTTCTTCGAGTTACGAGTATTGTACACTTGAAAAAATCGATGGTTATCTACATGCACACAATGTCGAAGATAGTGTTATAGGAAGTCAGTGAAGCACGATTCTTGTTCGTTGCTAACCCTTCTCATAAACCTACCTTCTTGATTTTAATAATCATTCAAGATCAAGATGACTTGATGATCGATTGGGATTGTCATTGTGGAACGTCATTAACACTTATTCATCCAACATTTTGAAAATATCAGTTGAGTCAATAAAATTAGACCAGGTCAAGTAGGTTTTGTATATATATATATTTATAGAAATAAATACTTTTTAGTTCATTTAAATATTTATTATCCAAATATGTTCTTGTTATTAAGTATCTTATATTCCAATTTATTTTTATAAATAATTATGATTATTTGAAGAAAAATACATACATACATACAAAAAATCAGCCCATGCTAAAAGATTTAGCCCATATAAGACAAAATGTTTTTCTCTAGAATGTTGTTTAGGATTTTGTCAAAAGCACGCCACCCATATATATATATATGTGTGTGTGTGTGTGTGTGTGTGGAATGCTAACATCTAAAATCTCATGGGAACGTTAGTATTGTCCAACATTTTATTTTTTCTCAATAATAGCTATTTTCATTTTGTCTTTTTATGAAAAAGACAAGGGCATGTTAGTCTTTTACACAATAAATATATTTTTATGTTATTAATAAATACATTTATTATGTTGGCACTAATTGTTAAAGCATTTATAAAAAAAAGAAAGATATTTAATTTAAAATACTTAAATGCTTATAGTATTTATTATGTAAAAGATAAATACACCATTGTCTTTTTCACGAAAAGACAAAGCGAGAAGGATTCTTATTAAAAAAAAAGAAAAAAAAAGATGGTGAACAATACTAATGTTCCTATGGGGGCATTTAAGGACCATAAGAAACCAAATATTATGCCAAACATTTTTTTAATATATGGGTTAGAAGTTTTGGATTAGGATGATCTCTATGGTGAAATCATCCCCACAAAATATCAACTCATTCTAAAATTTCTAACTTGTGTATTGAAAATTATTTGGCACAATGTTTGATTTCTTATATAACCTTTAAATACATATTTGTGTGTGTGTGTGTAAATAAATAATTATAATTCAGGTTAAATTGATATCAAAAGGGATCAGACGAGACGAAATACCAAACTCACAAAACCATGCAACTTAATAATAGAAATCTCGACTATGTGTATACAAAATTTGACAAACAAGAATACAGACATGGTATAAATATCATCAACACCGGATACATATAAATCCCAACCATTAGATTATGTGTTTACTGGGTCAGGCTCATATGTTTTTTTAGATGAATCATCCCAAACCTAACCTTTCTATTAATATTAAAAAAAAAATTTGATTAATTTTATCGTAAAACATGCATGTTATATTTCACATTTAGGTAAGGGCTACTCTCTAAAGAAGTGGTCAACTTATTGATGCCAATGATTGATATGAATTGACCAAATAATAAAGTTGACTTTTAGGTAACAATTTATCCATTTGGATGGTTTGAATTTTTCAATTTTTGGTGAACTTCCAAAGACGTTGAAATTTCCAAAATACAATGAATTTTAAGAGGATACACAACACAAATGACTACTAAAGATAGCGTCTGGTCACATATTTTGGGTTGGGCCTGGTCCCCCTAAAATAGTTTTAGCCAGTATAAAATTATCATTATCGAATTTGAACTCTTTTTTTTTTTTTTCTATTCTTTTGAATGAGAAGTTGTGCAAAGTAGTTTTTGGTTTTCAACATTTGTGAGAAGAGTCGTGATTTTCTAACGCCCCCTCCAACACACAATCCCTGACGTGGCATGGGCTAGAACCATAGATTTCCTCGAGATACACAATTGTGCATCCTCATAAATACATGTGATTGAGTATCTCGAGGAAATCTATGATTCTATCGCATGCCATGTTAGAAAATTAGTATTCTTGGGAGAATTTGATGAAATTCTAGAGTACTTATATTTTTATTTTTTTAAGGGAAATTGCTTAAAGGACACTCGAGGAAGGGTTTCTTTCTAAATGGTCACTAACTTTTGCGTGTTAGCTTGACAGGACATTTAGTAAGCTTTTTCTTCCTTAATGGTCCCTCGTACTTAGGGGTGCAACTTAGTTCGGTTTGAAGTCAAATTGAAATTGAACTGACATAGGTCGGTTCTACCAAATAAGAACCATAACCAAACCAAATTCCATTGAAACCAAATCAACCCAAACTGAATTAAAGTTGATTTGGTTCAGTTTGGTTCTATGGATTGCCAATATTCTATAAGTTATAAGTAATATTTTTTAACGAAAAAATAAACATAAAATTTCATACAACAAATCACAAATATATCCATAAAAAATCATTAGTTTATCCCTAAAAGATAACTAATCTATGTCCTAACTCTTAAAATAATTTATAATAACTATTATATATATATATATATATATATATTGCATAAGGGTTCGATTCTCAGTTTGATTCGGTTCTATACAAGCTTGATCCAAGAATCGAACCAAATTGATCGATTATCCATTTTCGCAACCCGAAATCGAACCACAACTTGTTCCAAACCGAACCAAACCACCCCAAAGTTATCGGTTTGGTTCGGGTCTTGATTTGAACCGGGCCAAGTTGCACTCCTACTAGTATTGTTGAGTTCATAATTTTTACTATTGAACTCAACGCTTTTTTATTTAGTGTTGAGTTCACATTTTTTAACTATTGAACTCATCACTGTTTATTGTCAAGTTCGCCACATTTTATTTACTGTTAAACTCGACTTTTTTTTTAATTATTGTCGAGTTCACCACTTTTTATTTTGAAAAAGTGGTAAACTCGACATTGGTAAAACCCACCCATTTTTAATTTTTGAGTTTTTCTGACTAAAATACATGGAAAGATTGACTAAAAACTTAAGATAACGACTTGTTTAAATGATTTCAACCCAAAAAAATCATTACTGATCGATTTTCATCTAATAACTAAGAAAAAAAAAAGTGAAAAAACCCATTGAAAATGACTTTTTCTTCTTTCTTAAATCCTTTTTTTTTTTACGGAATGAAGTCTTTATAACTTGATTGAGATATCAAAAATCCAATTGTTGGATGAAAACGACGAGTTCGAACAATTAGGACATTCAATCATGAGAAATGTGGGAGATGAGGTCTATGGACCATTTAGAAAGAAAAAATTTACTAAATATCTTGCCAAGCAATCAGCAAAAGCTTAGGGACTATTTAGAAAGAAATCCCTCCGTGAGGGTCCTTTAAGTAATTTTCTTTTTTTTCAATGAAAATGTACTTATTTCTTTACTTATTGATTGAAATTCTCCAAAAATATTTCAACAATATTAGATTAATAATCAAAAGACTCAATTTTTTAATATAATAACCCTATTTTCTATTGAAACCCAAAAATTACCTACTAAGCACTATCACCAAACAATCAATGTTACAGTTATGATTTTTATAAAATTGATTTATATATAGATAATCCCACCACACCTAACTAATTTAGGGGAAATCAAGATAGGACCTAACATCAACCTTTTTTTTTGTCAATATTAATTTAGTAAGGAATCTTTTATATATAAAAAAGGGTGATTTAGGCTTATTTCTTCGGGGTTTGGCAAATAATATTTTAGACAGAAAAATGTTGAATTGACTTTGTTCAACATTGTGCTCAACACCGAACTGATGTGGCAATTGCTAGAGAACTATAGATTTTTTTTCGGTGTCTCGGGGAAAAAGTTCTATGGTTCTCCGTCCATTGCCATGTCAGCCTAGTGTCGAACGAAATCAGTTTAGAATGACTCTTTGAGACATCCCTAAGTTTATTTGCTGATGAAATACTCATTGATTGCCATCTTCTCTAGAGACTAACATTAATGTGCAATAAATACATATTGAAAATTGATTTTTGTAGAGAAAATGCCTTTTAAAAAATTAACTTTTTATTTAAATACCCTCGGATTCCAATTTCCAAAGTGTATTTATTGCGCTTTAACGTGTGCGCTTAGGGCACACGTTAACAAAACCCAACATAAAATGACCTAAATTTAAATACTCTTGTTTTCAACCTTTTGTAAAAAACCTTGATTATTTTAAGGAAACAAAAAATGTCATCTTCAAATAATAGGATGAATAAATCTTCGGCACATGTCCTTGACGTTGTAGCTCCTTCAACCATCAAACCTTAAGAAGATAAAATTTAAGAGGATTTTTAGGAAGAAATACCCCGATGGCCGCAGATATATGAAAACCATGAGATGTAGAGCTTGTATGATTGCCCGTGAAAATTCACAATAATCATCATAGAGTATTTATTTTCCACGACCTTATTTTGATGAATTAAACATACTCCTTTTTTTTTTTTTTTTTTGAAAAATTAAAGGGGGTTTAGACAGACCTTCAACTAGAAAAAAGAAGATCCTTACATTCTTTCATGGACGTTCCCGCAGGCATCCTTGCATTCTATCATAAATACCTAATTTAAAGGTCTCATTCTATGGGTTTTGTTAACACATGCCTTAAGGCAAGTGTTGAGCTGCATTAAATGTACTTTGGAAGTTGAATTTCCTATCAAAAATGCCCTCAATTTTTTTGAAAAAACCAAAAATACCCTCAAATGCTTATTCTCCGAAGTGTATTTAACGCAGCATAATGTGTGCCCGTATTCTAGGGATTGAAAATGAGGACTCTGAAACATTCCAACTAATATTTGAGAAATATCATCCTAAAATCACAAGGGTACCATAACCCTTGTAAGCAATCTCTCGCTCAATTCTTGAAAATTTTGTGATTTTTTTTCAATGAAAGTATTATTCTCCGGGATTATTGAATTATTTTGAAGTTTGAAAAGAATAAAACGCATTTGTTATGACTTTTAATAATTTTTATAAAATTTAGTGGAAAAAAATGCTAGAATAACTGATTGTATGTCGCAAAGTGTAAATTTGTAAGTTGTGACATGTAACACAAGTCGACTTTGAAGCGGTCATGCTTCAAATTTTTTTAGGAATCTAATTTTTTATGTGACAAATGGCCATTTTATCTTTTAAACAAATAATAACATATCCCTCTATATTTATATGAAATAACTCTTAATTTTTCAAATTAATGATTTATCCTTTGACTTTAATCTTTTTTTTTTTAAATCAATGGAATAACAATCTCAATGCCCTTATTATCACCACCATCATTATTGATCCTTCACCATCATTATTAACATCACCAATTTCATCAGCACCATTACTATCAGATGACCGAATTTTTTATTTTCAAAATTTTGAAATGAAATGGATAATACATGTATGAAACATATGCCGCATATTTTTCAATTATCAAATTTTTAGTTGAATTTCAAATTGAAATTTTGCAATCCAAAATCGAATATAACTCAAAATTTTCACAAATTGAATTTTTATTATACTCCAAATTGCTAGCAAGGACCACAACTACTCACCACAAGTTTGTGGGATATCTCAAATATTTCCTCAAATACTTGAAAAAAATGAAAAACTAATGTGAAAATAATTTTCTAGAAAATGACGTCCTTGGGAAAATAACAAAAGTAGAAAATGACGGCCACACAGACTAGACTAAACTAAACTACCACGCAAGCGTGTAATTTGACTTCTCGACTTCTGTGGTTTTTCTGTAAATATTTGGAACTATCGTGGGTGGTTCTCATATCCTCTCTCCTGTTTATGCTAAAAACCAGCGGAGAGATGTCGCGTAGGGATATCTGCTTGGCATGCCACGTGGCCTAATCCAGTTAAGGAATTATTTTGTCGTTCACGTATGTCTTCAAAGACTTGTAATAGACCGTGTGGGCCCCACAGGTTTGTTGGAGATATTTTTAGCACGTGCGTTCCACTGCTTTCACGTGTAGTTGACGACGTCACGCAGTAAAACTTGAAAAACTTGAGTTACGGGCCCGAATTTGATGCGTACCCCTCTTAATAGCCCACCATTTGTAAAATAATGTAACGAGAAAAAAGTATTTACTGTGATTCTCACAAGTCTGATGCGTAGATAATCATAAATATATTTTTTCATGATACGATACGAGTGAAAATCATTTACGATTATGTATGTATGTCCACGTCAGAATAGTAAGAACACAGTAAATCCTATATCACCCCAGCACGACTTAGTCCATTTAACAATACTTTTCTTTATAATTAGTCATGAACCTCACTCCTCACATTTTTCACGATTGAAACACCAAATATGCTTAAATCATTCAAATTTAACATTTTCATTAAAAGAAAATGATTTTAAGCATTTCAATTGAGTGGAGGAGATTCTATTTTGATGTTAAGGATCTTAGAAGGAAGAAGAATTCATTTTCAAGCATTTTTAAGATATATAAAATTTGGATATTTTCAATTTTTTTACTTTATTTTTTAATGAAAATTGATGGTTCTTTTGGTTTGAAATCATCTGGATAAGTTGTTATGTTAAGTTTTTAATCGAAAAATCTCATAAAAAAATGAAAACGGGTGGATTTTACAACGTCAAATTCGACAATTTTAAAATTTGTCTAGTTCAACCATACAAATTGTCGAACTCAACAATAAAAAAAATAGTGACCTCGACAATTGATAAAAAAAAGTTTACTAAATGGACTATCAAACTATCACCCAGAGTTTAAGAGTTATATTCAGAAAGAAAATCCTTCATCGAGACCTTTAAGTAATGAGTCGTGATAATATGATGCTCCCTCTCCCCCTTTAACACACGTCCCTATCATAGAATCATAACTCATTTGCTTCGAGATACACAAGAAAATCATTTTTGATTATACATATCCCGAACCAAATGATCTACGGTTTTATGATGAGGGTGTGTGTCAAAAAGGGGTATTAGAAAATCATTACTATTAAGTTATTTTTTATGTTAATTAGAATAGTAATTTTGTCTTTTACATTAATGAATTTCTATACATGGAAGAGCATTATGACCAAGTATAGTACTTTGAGATAATTACATAAATATAGTGTGAATGGCCTTTCCCCTTCTAATAAAACCAACCAACCAACCAACCACAATGACACAAGCATCCATTAAAAGTCTTCTTCTTGGTATCATTTGTCAGCGAGAGGAGTTCAAGAATCCACATCCCATCTAAAATAATCTAGATGTCTCACCAAATCATCTCGATATCGTTTATTCTAAGATAAATTACACTTTGACCCTTATAATTTGGCACAACTCCATTTTAACCTCTTAACATTTTGATAAGTACACTTACCTCTACTTTCATTGTCAGGTTAAAATTTAGATGTTATTTTACTATTTTATCATCTTATTTTTTTATTAAAAAATATCAATTTTAAATCAATAATTAAAATGTCTCGACTCAGGCATTCATTAAACTAATTTTTTTCACATACAAATTTTTATTTAATAAAAAAAATAACATTTTAGAAAGGGTAAAATAGTTTTTATAAAATGAATTTCAATGTTAAGTTGACAGCCATTTGACAAAAGAGAGGGTAAGTGAATCTTTAGATAATTATAAAAAAAACGTAAGTTGAATTATCAAAACATTAAGGGATTAAAATGGAATTATGCCAAATTACAGTGAGTCAAAGTGTAATTTAACCTTTATTTTTTTTATTATTTTTTTTTAAGGTTTATTTGACCATACCTCTCCACGTTTTGATTAATATTAAAAATGCTCGTGGCTTCTTAAATTATGACATGCCGATTTGACCTAGGCCCTAAGTCCTCCATAAGATACTAATGTAAATTACTTAAATACCCTCATCTTTTACTTCTTCAAAATCATATCTTGTTCTTAGCTCGGTCTTCTCGGAGAGATTAACATAAATGAACATATCATCTGATTTGGTCTTTGATGTCACTATCATTATTTAGAGTATAGAATCAAAAAAAATTATATGTTATAAAAACAAAGCATTCTAACAAGAAAAAAGACGACAAGACCATCTTCCCATGGAATCTCTAGTTGATTTAAACTAGAAAATTGCTAAACACTTCGAATTTTCAATTAAAAGGTAATTTTTTTCGTCTTTTGAATAATGTTTTAAAAATCTATCGATGACTGATTTTGTTTTTTTAACAAATTGGTCAGACCCTATAGCAATCGAGAAAATTTTATTACAAAATCTAATCAAATCTGGTCGGACCACTGGCTCGAGCCAAGTGTGAATCAAGTAACATACTCATGATGATTTGATAGGTTGTGCCATCGGTCTGAGTTTGATGTGAGCTCCTCACATGGGAAGCTATACACAATCATAGATGTTTTTCATCGAGATAGAGATACGAGTGGGAAGCATTTATGGTTCTGTGCGCACCATTGTGTGAAACGATGTCAATTTCAATGTCACTCCAGCACAACTCGAAAAACTACCATATATTTTTGGCATACATGCTGGGTGTCACTATTAATTCATCAGCCAAGTACCATTATTTGTCGACAAGAAGTTCAAAGGCAAATTATACATGTAGGTCAGCTTCTAGTGACTCATGAAAAATGATTCATGGGAAAAAAAATAAAAAAGACATGATGCCAACCATTTAAACACAAAACCCTAAGATTTATCTTCTGGATAAATAATTTCGAGATGTGTGTTATCAAGATATGCATTAGTCAACCCTGAATGGTTGGCTCAATGGCAATTTTGATTTGATAAGTGAAGAAAGTTTGCGGGTTGTGAGTTCAATACCCAGTATGAGCAATAATTCCTCAGGGCCACCTATGATGGTGCTCCCTTACTTACCTTGTATGTATGTGCAAGCATCGCATGTGCTTGGGGATGGGACCCACACTCCTTAGCCCAGCCCTCTGGCTCTGGCTTTTCTGGTCCCACTAGTCGGACATTAGTTAGGATACCCCATCTTGAAAAAAGAAGAACATATGCATAACTCTCAAACAATGGAATTTTTTGTTTAAACGGTTGAAATTATGTACCATTCTTCACGAGTCGACAAAACTCAATTAGGGAAGGCAATTTTGCCTCGCCCCAATCTGCCCCTATAGGGTTGAGTTCTCACACTTTTAAAAAGTTTATGGGCGGTTTTAATATTAAAAATGAAAAATTAATTCAGTTTCAGGGTGTGGACGGTTTTGATTATACCCCTCCCCATTAACTCATCCATTGTACCCCAAATTCTTAAATTATTAATTATCACCCCCCAATCAAAAATTAAAACAGACCATTCAAACATTACAAAGTTTTGACTTAAATTATTATCTCAACATTTGAAAACATTATAAAACTCATTCAAAAAATTTCAGTAGTTGTTTATAATTTTGATTAGACTCATACTAAACCTTAAACCCAAAAATGCAGAAGTCTAAGAAGAAAAAAAATTGAGAAATAGCTTCTATTGGCACCCCAACTTTTACTTGTTGGTGAGTTGCTCTTTTGAAAGGGCAGAGCGGGATAAGAATGGGTAAAAAAAATCAGACCCAAGTCTGGGTCGGGACGGATTCGGTATGAATGATGGTAATTTTAGCCGAGTCCGGGCCGGGCCGGGTTGAGCTAAAACTGTGAATCAGTGTTGTAGCATTCAACATTTCATATTTTTCCATTGGTCAAGGCACGTTTTGTTTTTTTTATAGCTTTAAAATAGTATAGAAATATCTTTCTCCATAACTTCATTCATGGAAATAGTCAAATCTAATCTAAACCTTTTCGCTCTTCTTTCTGTCCTCGTGTGTAGAAAAAAAAAAAAAAACTAGCAGCATTTATAATGCAATTCGGTTGTGTTTGGTTCATACCTAAGAGATCATTTATACAAAATTTAAATATTTTCTTATATAAGAACTCTGACAAAAGAGTAATTTAAAAAAATCTAAATTATTCTTTCATACCCTTTTTATATAAATAATAATATTAAAACAGATTTAATTTATAAAAAATAAAAATAAAAAATCTTTCAAACACGTACTTTTATAATCCAATATGATATATAGTCCATGAAACTTGACAATCTGACAAAGCCAGCTAAGCAAAAATATATTACATTTATATCTTGAAAGTTTTTAGTCCTAGTTCAATATTATATATTAAGAAAATAAGGATGGTGGTTGAGCTGTTTGTGCTTATTCTAGTAATTTTCTGACCTAGTTCAAGTATTTTGTCTGGATTCCAATAATTTTTTTTTTTTCAAAGAAAAGGTCATCTTTGAACATTCGACACTCTAATACCAACCCCGATTTTGGATTGAGTCAGTTTTGATTAGAACCAGCCCAACCCATCATCGATTGGGCCAATCAAGCTAGGCTCGGTAAGTGTTTAGGGCTGGGCTAGGGTTTTGGAGTTAGGCTATAATGTTTTATTTGTAATGTAGATAATAAATCTCATGAGTTGAGTTGACCCGAATGGGCTGAAATATTTACTTGGACGGGCTTTTGTTGGATTTTTAGGTCCAATTAGAATTGGGTCATTTTTCAATCTTGACTGGCCCACCCCATTGATAGTACCAGTAGGGGTGCACATGGTTCAAATTGGTTCGGATTTTCGGAAAATTGGAACCGAATCAAACATGATTGATTCTACAAATTTGGAACCAAACCAATCCAATTACCCTATAGAACTGAACCAATCCAAACCAAACTTGGTTCGGATCGATTCTCGGTTTTCATACTTTCAAAATAGAAAAACTAATATTTTTCCTTTCAAAAGAGGAACCCTTTGGATCATATCATAAATAATGCCTATTTTAAAAATGAAAATGATTTTATGATTAAATTTTGACTGAAATCTGTATAAATTAAAAATTAGAAGAAATTCAATGAGACTAAAAAAAATTTACAATTTTAAAATTGGTATTTTAAATGGATTAGTGAGGAAACTAATCCATAAATGGTAGATTAACGAATCCAAATATAGGTTCGTATAGTATATTTCATCTAACAAATACAGCATAAAGGTTCTTATAAAAAAACAAGGATTCAAACTCTTTAAAAAAGTTTTTCCATAAATGGGTTGATCCATTTGAGAGTTGAGAGAGATTTGTGTACATTTTTTTATGAGTTTTTGTTTGAAAAAAATAGAAGAGATGAAGTTGAAGACTTTGATAAGTTACCTCTTCGTAACATACTAACACAATTGAGAGAGAGAGAGAAATAAATAATAGAAAAATGAAACTAAGAAAATGTTATATATATATATATATATAGGGAAATGTTCAGCACCCTAAGTTTTACCACACACTTTAACAAACGTTTTTTGTCCTACATGGGTTAGAAGTTTTGGAATGGGCTGATTTTTGGTGAGGATGATCTCTATGATTAAAAGATCATCCTCCCCAAAAATCAGCCCATTCCAAAATGTTTAGCCCCATGTTTACACGTTGAAAAATCGTGGACCGTCCATTTTTTGTAAATTATTTTTGATGGGGTTAGAAGTTTTGGAATGAGCTGATTTTTGGTGAGGATGATCTCCTCACCATAGAGATCATCCTCACCAAAAATCAGCCCATTCCGAAACTTCTAACCCATGTAGGACAAAACGCGTTTGTTAAGTGTGTGGTAAAACTTAGGGTGCCGAATGGGACCCATATATATATATATATATGGGAAGGGAAATGTTCAGCACCCTAAGTTTTACCACACACTTTAACAAACGTTTTTTGTCCTACATGGGTTAGAAGTTTTGGAATGAGCTGATTTTTTGTGAGGATGATCTCTATGGTTAGAAGATCATCCTCCCCAAAAATCAGCCCATTCCGAAATGTTTAGCCCCATGTTTACATGTTGAAAAATCGTGGACCGTTCATTTTTTGTAAATCAATTTTGATGGGGTTAGAAGTTTTGGAATGAGCTGATTTTTGGTGAGGATGATCTCCTCACCATAGAGATCATCCTCACCAAAAATCAGCTCATTCCGAAACTTCTAACCCATGTAAGACAAAACGCGTTTGTTAAAGTGTGTGGTAAAACTAAGGGTGGCGAATGGGACCCATATAGGAAATGTTCACCAACAAACATTTTGGCAAACATTTTGGCAAAACATTTTTCAAAACATGGGTTAGAGGTTTTGGAATGGGCTAATTTTTGGTGATGATGATCTCTATGGTGAGGAGATCATCATCACCAAAAATCAGCCCATTCCAAAACTTCTAACCCCATCAAAAATGGTTTACAAAAAATTGACGGTCCACGATTTTTAAACTTGTAAACTGGGGCTAGAAGTTTTGGAATGGGCTGATTTTTGATGAGGATGATCTCCTCATCGTAGAGATCATCCTCACCAAAAATCAGTCCATTACAAAACATCTAACCCATGTTTTGAAAAATGTTTTGCCAAAATGTTTGTTGCTGAACAGGACCTATATATATATATATATGGGTCCCTTTCAGCAACAAACATTTTGGCAAACATTTTGGCAAAACATTTTTCAAAACATAGGTTAGAGGTTTTGGAATGGGCTGATTTTGGTGAGGATGATCTCTATGGTGAGGAGATCATCCTCATCAAAAATCAGCCCATTCCAAAACTTCTAGCCCCATGTTTACAAGTTGGGAAATCGTGGACCGTCCATTTTTTGTAAGCCATTTTTGATGGGTAAGAGGTTTTGGAATGGGCTGATTTTTGGTGATGATGATCTCCTCACCGTAGAGATCATCCTCACCAAAAATCAGCCCATTCCAAAACCTCTAACCCATATTTTGAAAAATGTTTTGCCAAAATGTTTGTCAAAATGTTTGTTGCTGAACATTTCCCTATATATATATATATATATATATTGGATTAGTTCGGTTCTCGGATTGGTTTGGTTCTATTATACCCCTAATCCGGAACCGAACCAAATCAATCAGATTTATTTATATACAATCCGCATCCGAACCAAACCATGCTCAATCCGAACCAATCCAATCCAAAAGGCTTCGGATTGGTTCAGTTCTCGGATTTACCCAATCTAATGTGCACACCTAAGTACCAGTCAACTTTCAATCCAATTTGACTTGGTCAAGTCCAATATTTCGATACTAGTTAAAATTGATTTTGTACTAATAATGCCCTTAAAAAATTATTTTTTTACAAAAATACCTTTGGATTCCAATTTCCAAAGTGTATTTATTATAGTTTAACGTGTACCCTAAGGGCGCACACAAACAAGAACCTTCGTGATATCCTTACCTAAACCTGACCCATTGCAACCCCCTACTATAAATACCCTTAAAAGAATTTTTTTTTAAAATAACACCATCAGATTCAAATTTCCAAAGTGTATTTATTGCAGGTTTAACGTGTACCCTAAGTGCACACATGAACAAAAACCTTCGTTATATCCTTACCTAAACCCGACCCATTGCTACCCGTACTATAAATACCCTTAAAAAAATTATTTTTTTACAAAAATGCTCTCAGATTCTAATTTTCAAAGTGTATTTATTGCAGTTTAACGTGTACCCTAAGTGCACACATGAACAAAAACCTTCGTTATATCCTTACCTAAACCCGACCCATTGCTACCCGTACTATAAATACCCTTAAAAAAATTATTTTTTTACAAAAATGCTCTCAGATTCTAATTTTCAAAGTGTATTTATTGCAGTTTAACGTGTATCCTAAGGGCACATATAAACAAACCTTCATAATATCTTTACCTAAGCCCGACCCATTGCAACCCCTTACTATAAATACCCTTTAAAAAAATTATGTTTTACAAAAATACCCTCAGATTCCAATTTTCAAAGTATTTATTGCAGTTTAACGTGTACCCTAAGGGCACACATAAAAAAGAACCTTACTTAAACTTGACCAGTTTAACCCATTGCTACCCCTACTATAAATACGCTTTAAAAAAATTATTTTTTGACAAAAATACCTTCATATTCCCATTTCCAAAGTTTATTTATTACAGTTTAACGTGTACCCTAAGGGCACACATAAACAAGAACCTTCAGGATACCCTTACCTAAACCTGACCCATTGCTACCCCTACTATAAATATATAGATAAGAGGAAATGTGGCCACAAATTTTGAGAAACCCTAACCCTAAAATGAGAAAGAGTGGGAATGGGTGACAGAGCTGCTGGAAGTTATGGGCATGGGTTGTTGGGAAAGAATATCTGATTGTTTTAATAATGTCTTTCCTAAGCCTCCCATGCCGATGATTTCCTGTGGTTCCTCTCTTTCCCCCTATTCTTTGTCTTCTGTTTTTCTTCACAAATATTTGCAGCCTAGTAATTATTTAATGTATGTAAGTTATCTCTTTACATTTTCCTTCTTCTGTACTAGTAGTAATCTCTATTATTTCGTTTTATTTTCTTTTACACTTATATATCTAACTAAATCAGTGGAATGATCTTGAGATTTGTGTGTTGTGTATCTCTAGACGGTTTTGATCTTTGATATGGGGAATACACGTATGAAGCATATGCAATGTATTTTCTATTTATCGAATATTTGGCCGAATTTTAGACTGGATTTTTGCGATAAAATTGAATAGAACTTGAACTTTTCACGAATCGAATTTTTGCCGTATTCCAAATTGCTAATAAGGGAGTGACCTCAAGATTGTACCTCTTATCGTACATCTTAACGTGAAAGTGTGTAGTAATCATAGATGTTGTTGCCTTGTATCTCTTGTTTGAAAAGTATCTATGATTCCTACACACTTTCAAGTCAAGATGTGCAATATGAAGTACAATCTTAAGGTCATTTCGGCACTATTATTTTATTTTTTTAAATTGATAATAGGACTTTTCTTATCTCAAAACCCACAGTTGAGGCTCTCCATTAAACGGCCGGTTGAGGTAAGAATACAAAATATGAATTTCCTAAAGATCAGCATTAACTTTCTAAGGATTTGTACAATTTTTTATAGGGATACATTTTCTTCAGAAACCCTAGCATCTTAACCAACAACTGTCTGTCTAATCAGGGGTGGAGCTAGTAAGGAGTTGGTGGGGGCAATTGCCCCTATAGAACTTTGAGAAACCCCTATATTTTCAACTAATTACATGCCTCATTTGTCCCCCACACTCTCACCTCTCCCCATTTACCCCTACACCCTCACCTCACTACAATCTTATTTTTCAGTACAAATAATTTTCTCATCATTCAAGTTCTTCAATTATACAACTAACCATAATTTGCCCCCACTACAAGAAAATCCTGACTCCACCCCTATCTCTTGAGGGTAGTAGTATTTTCTTTGATATTAACTATAAGAAGTGACCTCAAGATTGTACGTCATATCTCACTTTCCTGTGGGACTGTGTAGGAATCATGGATGCTTTTCATCGATATATGAACGTACAATGTTGGGTTTTTGAGTTTTTGTTTTTTTCTTTATTGGACTCAACAACTCCTACTATTCTTTCAGGTTTTTAATGGGATCTATCAATAGAGATAGAGTTGAAAATAACAGATATAAAGTCTTAAAAGAAACTCTACTTATATCAAAAGAAAGCTTAGTTTGAACTTCTTGGTCACATGTTCCACAAGGGAGACTCACATGTCTCCCAAGGTTTAAGTTTTCCCTACCGTTGAAGGCAAACAAAAAGTTGGCACACCACACTACTTTCCTCTTATCAAACTTACGTACATAGCCACGGCTGGCTTTGGAAGGTGAGGAAAGGAGAGCCTGCACTTTGTTTTGGACGAAAATACCCTTGTCCCTTGTTTACACACCCCTTTTGACCTTGATCCTCCCAAAATTAACATAAAAAGGAAAAGAGAGAGATTTAACGGGCAGACATGTCCGTTGTAATTTTATTACAAAAATACCTTTATCAAGCTTTACATCTAATACCTTAAGAATAGATAAAAGAAAATAACAATCGTGGAAATCAGTTTTATAGAATTTCAATCCCTTGGATAAACTTTTGAGATATTTACGAAAAAGTGATCAACTTTTGACAAATTTATGATTTTGACTCACTGTTCATTTTAATTACCAAAACATGAGTGATAACGAATTTGGAGGTTTTTAAAGTGATTATTTTGTGTGTTTGAAGTGATAATTTCACTTTGAATCTGTAAAATATTCGCTTTGTTTCGATTTTTTTTATATATATATTAACATTGGAGTGACCGACACAAAGAGGACATATTGACGTGGTGGTGCGCACATACCCATAGATGTGTTTTCTCTAAGATATGAGTAGAATGTATCTACGTACATATCACATTTTGGTAATTAAAATGAATAGTGAACCTGAATCATGAATAATTCATTTTCAGGTCACAAAATAGCATTCACCCTAAACTTTTACTTTCCTAAAACTTTACTTGGAATTATAGTATTTGGACTGTTAAGTCATTAATCTAAGTATTTTTTTTTCTTCCATTATTGATAATAATATTAGAATGTTATGATTTTTGACGATGATCTTCGAATGATATATATATATATATATGAATTGAATCTTTGGAGTTTTCAAACCATAGCTATATTTTTTTTAAATCTATTTACTTGAAATTAAAAATACCTTTTTATTGATGATTTATCAAAATTAAAAGTGATTATCTATCTAATATTAGCAATTTTATTTCAAAATATCTTATCTTGACTGATTTGACATTATCCGATCCAAATCAATTAATATGGTCCTATTATTAAGATCCGAGCTGGATTGGGATGTGAATCAAAATAAAAAATTTGGATATGGATATGGACATAATTGTTACATTTTTATTACAAAAACTCTCTTTAAGTCCTAAAAACTTGAAGAGAACCTTACTTTATCAAGTTTATTACTCAACAAACCTTAGAGTGGGGATCCACATCATAAAATTCAAATTAATGAATTAATTTGTAACTTAAATACCCTGGAGTAGATGCTAATCTCATCAATTTGTGATATCAAAAAACATGATCCGATTACATGGGGTTATAAAGGACACAATTTAAGAATTTGAAGAAAAAAATGAGAAAAAAAAAAAGTTAATTTTCATGGTTGAATTTTACAATATATATGTGGGCCCAATGACCCTTAGTCATGCTAGCCTGATTCATAAAGTAAGGTTTGTTCAATTACAAACTTGATAAAGTATGGGAGTTTTTGTAATAAAATTGCAACAGATGGTCTGCCCAGTAAATCTCTCTAGTTTTAAACCTCCACCAATTGAGCCATTAATTGGATTGGATCTCAATATTAGGATCCAAACCTGATCCAATAATGATCAAATCAGATCCAAATGGGTCAAACCTGATTTGATATACATAATCTCAATAAGCTCCATATTTTTAGATAACATATAATACAGTTGGTATACTTGATCACATTTTTTCGGATCTCAACATGTTGATCCATAACCCATCCAATAAAATATCTGGTCCAAACCATATCAAAATCCAAATATTCAATCTATTGAGAGCCCTACTACTAACCATCGTAACAAAATTTGGAAATTATTCGGTGGGGTTTCAATTCAATTAATTCGTAAAAAAAATCATCAAAAATGAGAAAATTCCGAAAATATAAAATGATTTTTTTTTTCTCATAAAAAATCCATCATCTTCCAACCTAAACAAAAAATCTTATCTTGTTCTTGAGATTTGAATATTGAAGAAAAAAATTATTTAGGTTGAAGAGTAAAAGTTTTATCATATTTCGTAAGTAATGGATAAGTCAACGATTAGAGAATCATATTGAACTAATTTTATTGGACATTGCACTTGACAATGTGCTGATGTTGCTGGATAGAGAAGCATATTTTTTTTTACTTGTATCTCGAGGAAAGAAATCTATGGTTTTCTATCCATTGCCGTCAACGTGGTATTGAATGAAGTTAGTTTAGAATGACTCTTTTACGAATTTTTTGAAAGATTTGGAGAATAATTTTGCTTCTCTATGTTATTAACCATTGCATAGGGTTGTCAATGGATCGAATCATATCAGACCCGTTATGATCCAATAACTTTGGATTTGGATCCAATATTTTATTGAATCGGATCTGAATCAACCATGTCCCGATCAGATTATATGTTAGAAAATATATAAATTATATTATATATTTGTTGAGATGTATGTAGTTTTTTTAGATTTTGTATATAAAAGCCTGATCTGGGTCCAATCTCATCGTTAATGAGAAATGGATCTGGAAAATCTGAGACTTATTGGATCTGTACCAAATCAACCCTGATCCGATCCATTGACAACCATGTTCCAGAAGCATCTTAATTCTCATAATAGTAAAATGCTGGTCAAGTGAAAGACAGGTGTAAAAATACAAAATTACTTTCATTTGGCCTTCTCTTGCTATAAATAAGAGGATCTCAAATGAATGAAACCCTAACCCTAACCCTAATCCTAAAAAGAGGGGAAATTGAAACTTGGAGAGATGGGAAAGTGGGATAGATCTGCTGAAAATTATTGGAATGGGTCGATAGGGAAAAAAATGGGAGGATAAGAAGCATAGAATTTATGCTTTAATTTGTTTTCATTCTCTTCCCTATTCCCCCCATTCCATTGATTTTCTGTGGTTCCTCTCTTTCCCTTTTGATTCTCTGTTGTTTTCTTTCAAGGATCTTCACATATATTTGTAGTCGAGGTGAGTATGTAAGTATCTCCTCCCTTTTATTTTTTCTGTTTTAATTTCTCTATCCTTTTGAATGAATCTAGATCGTTGCGTCGTCCTACAGATTCGTATTTTGTATCTCTAGGAACAGTCCTGCTGATTGGGTTCATGGGTAAGATAATATTTTGTGATTAAGCATATATTAATTCAGTTTTTTTTTTTTTTTTTAATTATTTGAATATAAATTTATATATAGAAAATTATTATTAATTGATATGGATCTGAGGCTCTGAGCAATCTTTTTTTTTTTTGTTCCATGTAAAAATATGTATATAAATGATAGATCTAATAAAGAAAAAAAAAATGTTCAAATCTAATTGTGGGGGAAATATTGGAATGCCATCCATTACTTGTGAATAATCTCTCAAAAAGTAGACTTTTTCGTATTGATTGTGTAGTTTTGTTTGTTAATCAATCACATTTTGAGGTCATCGACAAATAAAATTTTCCTCTTAAGGGAATTCTTCATCGATTCTGTTATCATTGTCGTCGAGGATCGGTGTGGTATCTCCCAAAGAGACTTCAACGCCCAGTTTGAAAAAAGAAAAGAAAAGATTTAAAAAATTCGATAAATTAACCCTTTGCTTAACTAGTAGACCTTAGGATGTTGCAAGATCTCTATCATGTGATTCTTTCGATGTTTGTAATTGTTCTTTTTTCAATTGGAATTTTTTTTTAATCTATCAAAAAAATCGTGCACACCCAAACACCCTTTGGTAAGCCAAAATTCCCATACATGGTTTGAGGATGAAAGCAATGGTTGGGTCGCTGTATTTTTTTCTCAGAGTGCTTCTCTTTTCGTTGTTTCTCTTGTATTTTTGCATTTTGTTTCTTTACTTGGTTTTCTTTGAGCACTTCTTGTTCTCTTCTAATAAATTTCTTGGTTATAAAAAAAAATCATGAAGTCGACTTTATGGTGGTGAAGCATACTAGAAATCAATGGGGTCGTCCTCTCTCTGGCATTCGTTCTTTCATGATAATTCATAGTAGATAGGGTTCCTCTAACAAAATGGTTGGGTGAACTTGTTTAGCTAATTTCCAATTGTTATTGGTTGTGTATTTGTTTGAAAATGAATGTTGTGTCGAGGTCTTTGAAGCAACCTGATTGAGGCCACGACATGGTCAAGTAGTAATTTTAGTGTGGGTGGTGAACGAGGTGTGCTACACATCTCTTATGCCTACGGTGAATTGGTCAATATTTCAAATTGTGCAATTATTCACACACGCTAAGAATGCATTCTTGGTGGATTCAGGCTGCCCTTTGTTTGTTTTTTTCTTTCTGCCAGGTTTGTACTATTTGTGATCGCACGATCCTTAAGATCATGTTTGTCTAATTCCATATATCATGCTTTCAGTTATTTGTTTGAGCATTGAAATAGGTATCTCGACTAGAGTTGTTGAGAAGATCATCGGCTTGCAGTTTTGAGAAGGCCATCTGAGCTTGCAGAGATGGATTGACTTACATTCTCATCTTGTACATGATTTTAAATGATCTCTGAACATCAATCTTCATCTTTGTGTACTTCAACATTATGAGTTTATTTGAGATGGAAGTATGCTTGAGTGGGATTTTGGAGACCCCAAATCCCTCACATTCCCATTGTTTTCCTGGGAGTTCTTCAGTTTTATAATTAGTGATCACAGTCATAAAATACCAATGAACTCTTTGTTGAAAATATTTACAGTATTCGACTTTAACATAATTTATGTTGTTGTCGGCGACATTGCTAATTATTAAAAGTCACTTTACATGCCATCTTGCGGGTAATAGACTTTTGGGGTTGAAATGAACTGTGTACCAGAATTGGATTGTTTTCGTAAGGTGCTCGTGTTTACGAAAATTTTTCCTTTTATTGCTAGTTTTCTATATTTTAGGTTTAGGATTTTAAATGAACCTAATCATAATTGTGAGCCACAAGTGAAATTGTTTGAATGAGTGATTATGTTTTTTAATGTTGGTTTTAAAATCTAATTCAAAACTTGTTAATATTTGAAGAGTGTGTTTTAATCTCTACTTGGGTTGTGATAAATAATTTTAAAATTCAAAGTGTAATAATTAGAAGTTGAGAATGCCAATAATAGCTCTCCATGTAATGATTTAAATTTTTATAATTTATATAAAAGTAATAATTTTTGTTTTTTTTTTTTTTTTTGTTTGTTTGACAAGATTGAAATGACCTTATAAGTAGCGGTGCAACTTGGTCGGATTGGAGGGTAAATACAAGTTTCAATCCAAGTTCAACTCAACTTTTTTAGACTTGAGTTCAATCAAATATTGAACTCTTAAAGTTTTGATTAATCCGATTTTACATAATTTTGGGTGGGTTGGACTCATTGAACAAGTCTAATTTTATTTTAATTAATATATATAATAATGAATTTAAATATAATGAAAAATCAATAAAAAGATGATTTGGATCCCAAGCCGAGTCTATATGGTCTAGACCATTCTTTTATGGGAGATCTACAGGGCAGGCTTATTATCTCTTGCAATTTTATAATAAAATCCAACAAATCTTACTTCATTAATCATCCTATCATGATTAACTTAGTAAGATTTCAAATTGTATTAAGAGTACTAGGGCTCTCATGACAATCTAATATCAAAAAATTTTAAAATTTTTTGAAAAAACTTATATTCATATAAACAATAAAAAAAATCCTTGTTGAGTTTAATCGAACTGTTGAAAATTAATGACTTTTAAACTCTCACATAAATATTTTATATTTTGAATTTATTTTTTCAATCTTAGAATTTTTTCCAAAGAGATTTTAAAAATTGATGTGTATGTCAAGAATTTTTTTTTTTTTTTTTTTGACGTGGATGCCCACTTTTAGATTTGGTGGGTAACAAACTTTATAAAAGTAAGAAAGATTTGGTGGGTGACAAATCTCATAAATTAAAAACCCTTCGGAGTAATTGGCACGCAAGTGGGTGGAGAGGTCGTTTTAGTACTTTTTTGTCTTTTTTTTTAATAATCCGAATAAAATCTTTAAAATATCAAATTTATCATTTTTTTTTCATCTTTTTCACTTAATTAGATTTTCTAATGACGATTGCCACTGTATCCGACAATCTTTCATCATAGTGATAAATAAAGAATAATATTCTCTTAATTTTGAATAATTATATATATTTTTTTCGATATTTTATTAAGAAAATGAAAAATGAAGTTGAGATTCTAATTTTTTTTTCTTTTGATAACGAAGGGTATCCGGACCAGCTTGCGCGCACCAGACTAGTCCCTACGCTCCGCACTCAGGCTATATCCCACTACGTGGAGCGGTGCGTGGCCACCAAGGTTTTTTATGGGTAGTGGAATTTGAACTTGAGACCATAGAAAGAGTAGATTCCTTGATCCCAAGTTACTATCATTCAGACCTTGTACGCACTCAAGTTACTAATTTTTTTTTTATAATTACATTTTAATTTTTGATTTTTATAATAATAATATATGCATTTGGGGTATTTCGATAAGATTTATCAAGTATTGAAGTTAAACAAAAAATAGAAAATGAAAAGATGAAAAATTCTATTCACGTTATAATGTCGAGTTCACCACTTTTTATTGTATTTCTCAACATTAAATTTTTGTCAAGTTTAACAATATTTTTATTTAAAAAAATTGTCAAATTTGATAATAATTAAATGTTGAAGTTGACAATAAAAAGTGGTGAACTTGTCATTGATATTATGACGGAGGTTTTATTATTTTGTTGAGTCTTGAAATATTCAAAATCCATAAATCATAATTGCAAATAAAAAGTTGTAACATAATCACTAAAAAATTTAGAATCTCAATTTTATTTATTATTATTATTATTTATAAATAATCAAAATAAAAAGAAATATCTAAATCTTCAAAATTAGGATAATATTAATATTCATTCATCATCCATAATAAAAAAATTGTCGAAAATGATCGCAATCGTCATTGGATTGAATGAACTTGACATTGAAATTATGATGGAGATTTTATTATTTTGTTAAATCTTGAAATATTTAAAATTCATAAATCATAACTACAAATAAAAAATTATAACATAATCATCTAAAAAATTAGAATCTCAATTTTGTTCTTTATTATTATTATAATTTTTATATAAATTATCAAAATAAAAAATAAATGTCTAAATCTTTAAAATTAGGATAATATTAGTGTAGACACCCGAATTTGAGCGGGCCCTCGACGCCAAAATACCCAAAAACAAAAATAAAAACCGTATTGGGCCCTCAAAGCCCATACCTTCAAAAGTCTTGTTTTCCTCAAAATAAATGGGCCAGTCCTATTCACGTGGCCCATGAATCCCAAAACCATCTATTCCATCCAAGCCCAATCATTCTTATTAAATCCAAGTCCATCCTCATTATCATTCAATTCCCTATCCAAGCCCACACCCAAACCCAAACTACTTTATCCAACATTAACCCAACCCAATCTAAACCCAACTCCTAACCTAAGCCCAATTCACTACCCAAACCCAATCCAACCTATCAATCTCATCAAACCAATCACCAACTAAATACACAAAATGACACATGTCATCATCTCCTTTCACCTCCCTCATCCAAAAATCAACTCAACCCATAATCCTACCCTAACCTAACCTATTACCCATCCTCTCATCATCATTAACCAACTCCATCACTTCCCTCCAAAAATCAACTCAACCCATAATCCTATCCTAACCTAACCTATTACCCATCCTCTCATCATCATTAACCAACTCCATCACTTCCCTCCAAAAATCAACTCAACCCATAATCCTACCCTAACCTAACCTATTACCCATCCTCTCACCATCATTAACCAACTCCATCACCCTCCAAAAATCAACTCAACCCATAACCCTACCCTAACCTAACCTATTCCCCATCCTCTCATCATCAACCACCAACATCATAACCCATAACCCTACCCTAACCTAACCTATTACCCATCCTCTCACCATCATTAACCAACTCCATCACTTCCCTCCAAAAATCAACTCAACCCATAACCCTACCCTAACCTAACCTATTCCCCATCCTCTCATCATCAACCACCAACATCATAACCCATAACCCTACCCTAACCTAACCTATTACCCATCCTCTCATCATCATTAACCAACTCCATCACTTCCCTCCAAAAATCAACTCAACCCATAATCCTACCCTAACCTAACCTATTACCCATCCTCTCATCATCATTAACCAACTCCATCACTTCCCTCCAAAAATCAACTCAACCCATAATCCTACCCTAACCTAACCTATTACCCATCCTCTCACCATCATTAACCAACTCCATCACTTCCCTCCAAAAATCAACTCAACCCATAACCCTACCCTAACCTAACCTATTCCCCATCCTCTCATCATCAACCACCAACATCATAACTCATAACCCTACCCTAACCTAACCTATTCCCCATCCTCTCATCATCAACCACCAACATCATAACCCATAACCCTACCCTAACCTAACCTATTCCCCATTCTCTAACACTATCAACCACCCACACCTCAACCCATACCTCCCATACTCTTCTCTCTAATCATCTAACCACCATCACCAATCAACCAATCTCATCATCTCCCCATTTGCCACATGTCTTCATCCCTTTACCTCTCCCAAAATCCAACCAATCAACCTCTTACACTACACATCATCTCAAATCTAACACCTTACCTCTTCAACCATCTCTACACTCATTCTCCAAACAACTCTCTTACACCCATCAACCATCACTCATCTCACCCCACCAAACACTCTACCCAAATGGATTTGGGTAAGATCCAAACCATTTGGGTTAAAACACAACCCATTTCCATCATTACAAAAATACCCTCATTTTCATCTCAAATTTCATACCCTTTTCCTCTCAAACCCATGCCATTAACCACTATTCTCTTCATTCATCCCATTATACCCCCAAAATATCTCTCCAACCTCTATAAAAATCCCTCCATTCTCCCCTCACCACAACTAATGAAAATTTGAGAAAAAATCCTAAAAACACTACAACACTCTACTTTACTTTCTTCACTATACTCAACCCTCTCTCATCTCATCTCAACACCTCACTCTCAACTCAACTCAATCTTCTACAACTTCAAGCAAGTCCAAGTCAACTCAAGAGAAGACATTTGAAGATCAACTCAAGGACAAGGTGGGTTGGACCAAGAACACCCCCCTCAACTTCCCTCCTCTACTCTCCCTTTTCCACACACATTTGCACACACCACCATGGGTTAAATCACAAAAGGGCCCCTTCTATATAAGGGTGCCCTTAATGATTGAATCCAACATTGAAAGTCCCTCATGTTTGAGGGCACACATCGATTTCCTTTCTTTTTCATTTTCATTTTCTTTTTATTTCCAAAAAACCGAATCCGAGGTTACCACATTACGTGGATGGAGTAGGGTGCCTAACACCTTCCCTACTCCATAAATGGACTCCCTTACCTTTGAATCAAAGGTTGGACCGAATGTGCTCTATCCATACGTGAGTCATCAAACGTCTAAATGACATGCTTTTCAAAGAAAAAATAATTTCGGGTGACCATTCACACCCCTTTCCGAATTTGAATGGTGGCGACTCCAAAACACCCCAAAGTGGAGGGATGTTTGAAAAATATCGAAAACCCCGTGTCCACAATTAGTATTCATTCGTCATCCATAATCAAAGATTGTCGAAAATGATCATAATCGTCATTGAAAAATCTAATTAAAGGTGGGAAAATAGTAATTTAGATATTTTAAAGACATTAAAAACGTGAGTTCAGGTTCAACTACAAAGTCAAGAAAATTTTATTAAATGAACTATAAGAAAAACGTGAGTCCGGGTCCTTTCAGTAATTTTCCCTTTGCATGATGATTTTCTGACACGTATACTCCCTTATCCACTCTCCACGTGGTTGTGCATAGAACCATAGATTTATTTCCTTGAGATTCATAATTACATACAAAAAGATGCTGGTTTGTATCGTGAGGAAGCAAATATATGGTTCTATGCCCGTCCACCCACGTGGGAAGTGTGTGAGTAGGAATCGGAACTCGGAAGATGACGCGTCTTTTCCCTATATTATTTGTCAAGTGCCTGACTCGCGTCATTACGTAAGACGACAGTGAAATGCCCTAATGAATACGATTGTCTCACCTTTGTGTATATAAATAAAAAAGGGAACATTAAGCCCTAACCCTAAGAGAGAGCGAAAGATTGAGAAGAGGGGAAAGGGTGATAGAGCTGCTGGAAGTCATAGGTGTGGTTTGGATTGGGATGATAAAAAAAAAAAAGAAAAAGAGGAGAAGATCGAAGAAATCTTTTGTTTTTTTCTTCTCTTATTAGTCTTCCCGATACCTCCCATACCGATGAGTTCCAGTGATTCCTCCCTTTCCCTTTCCTTTCTCTGTTAATTTCCCGTAAATTTGCAGAGCACTTGTAACTTGTAAGTATCAAAGTAAGTTTCTTTTCTTTCTTCTGTTTCAGTCCTCTCTATTTCTTTCTTTCTTTCGATCTTCTGTGTATTGGATCTAGATCGTTGACTTCGCCTTGGGATTCGTGTATTTTGTATCTCTAGGAACACGGAACGGTCTAGATCTAGTAAGGATCTGACAACAGCGCATAGAAATTGGTAAAGAAAAATGAAACAAAAAAGAAAAAAGAAAAAAAGATTTAGGTATTTATTTTGATTTAAGTCAATTGTTGGATCATCAGGAATTTCTATGTGAATTTTCTTACACAAAATATTTTAAATATTTATTATCTAAATAAAAAATAGAGAACTGCTATTGCCACACACACACACACACACAAACACTCCAATTCCTATTGGTAAAGTGTATGGAATCATAAATGCTTTTCATCAAGATACGAACATGGTTTTTAAATTTGGTTTGGCGTCTCATCTTGTCCAGGCCCGATACCGACTTGTCTAACATGAGTTTTTTGATATATTTGAAATGTCTCACGAGACAAATAAAAAAAAGTCCTAAATCTTGATCAAAAAATGACTTTGTGAGTTGATCTCACTTAGCTCTAATAACGAGTTAACTCGGGTGATACATCTCAGTCTCGGACGAGTTTAAAAATCATAGATATAAGTGAAAAAGCAAATATAATTCAAAGTAAGTGTGGGCGATATGAGTTGAGACATCTAATTGAGATTTGAAACCATGATTAGGATGTAATATTTGACATAAGCGCATTTGATCTATTTTATCCAAATCTAGTGTTGGATTGTAATGTCACATGACCATGCAATTCTTCTCTTGAAACAATTACAAATACTTTTTATCTTATATTCAATGGATAATCTCATATTTAAGTTGAATTTAATTTATAATTTTTCAGATACAAGGTTATTCGATTATTTTGAAAAAAATTAATCATATATAAGCGTTTCAAACCACATTCATGCATTTTCAAGCCTACTTGATCGGTTCTATGCATGTCTCAATAATTTTTTGATTTGATGCCTTGACTTTAAGGTGTAAATTAGGTTTTCTGGTCCTTACCTTGAAGAACAAGGATTAGAGCCTTGATCTTGGGCCTATAAAGGTAGGCTTGGTCTCAAGATTTTATAAGCAATTTAATCTGAGTAGGGCTAGGGTTGAATAATGAGACTAGTATACTTTATATATGAAGAATATGTTCAATTAAATATATGATTTTATAACAAAAGAGAATTTCTGTATAATGAAACATAAGAGTGGACCCTAATTTGTGGGTATAAAAATTACAGAGGAGTCCAGTTCATACAAGAGTCCAATTCATACAATCCAAATTTATTTTCGTTCTTTTTTTTTTACTTCAAATTTATTGTTTTTCTCGCTTCTTTTTCAATAATATCTTTCTAAAATTATTGTCTTTTCTCTGTTACGCCTTTAACTTCAAAGAGGATGCACGCAAACTTTAGTTTATATAATAAAATACAACGGTTTTCATCCTAATATGTGTTGTTTTCATTTCAATCTGTATCCGACATAAGTAATCCCGTCACGAATCTTGCTAAATAATTTTAATTTTATCTCGTTCTTTCTTCTCCTTCTTCAAAAGTACCTTTTCAATTTTAGGTTTGCTTGATTACTTGGAAATCCAATTTCCATTGAGGGTATGTTTGATTGCATAGAAAATGACTTTCCATGGAATTTGAAATCCATGGAAAAATAATGGTGAAAAATAGGTAAGGTTGGAAAATCAAATTTCATTTTTTGATTTTACTTGGATTAAATCATGGGAAAAATATATGACGAAAAAGAAGGAGGAGGAGGAGGAGGAGAAAGAAGAGGAGGGGGGATGTGGTGGTGGTGGTGGTGGTGGTGGCGATGACGACGGAGGTAAGTGAGGAAGAAGAGGGAAGAACGTGGTGGAAGTGGCAACGAAAGTAAGTGAGGAAGAAGATGAGGGGAAAACGTAGTAGTGATGGTGGTGGTGGTAGTGGTGGACATGGAGGTGAGGGATAGGGAAGGAGAAAAAGAAGTAGAGAGAGAGAGAGAGAGAGAGAGAGAGAGAGAGAGAGAAGGTGGTTAGCAATGCTGAGGACAGCGAGGTTAGTGTGATGATGGTGGTAGGGAAAAGGATGAGGGGGGAAGAATTGGGGATGACAAATATTGGTGGAAACGTTAAATCCATGTTTTGGTGGACACTTTGATTGAGGTGGAAAATAAATTTTCATAGATATGTGCAATCAAATACTTGAAAAATATCATTTTCTATCATATTTTTCATTTGCAATCAAACATATCTTGAATTTGAAATCTATGAAAATTTGACGGTTGAAAATAGGTAGGATGGAAAATAAAAAAGTGTGTTTGATTGCATTTGGAAAAAATCAAAAGAAAAAAGTCAAAAAAGACAAAAAAGAATAATATGAAGAGAAAGAGAGGGGGGGGGGGGGGAGAAAGAGGGGGAGGGTGACAGTGGACGACAATGGACGAGGGGCATAGTTGAAGAAAAAGAAGAGAGAGAGACTTCAACAACAACGATGCAAATAGATGATAATGGCGATAGTGATGGTGGTGGTGGGAAGGAAATAAGAAGAAGAGTTAGGATTTTTTTTTTTTTTTTGTGGGTGATTTTGGGATGGATTTTATTTTCTTATGGGTGGGAAAATGAAATCCTACCTTTCTTTGGATTTTTAGTTGAGGGAATCAATTTTCATGGAAAATGACATTTTGCTAATCAATTGCCTAAAAAATGTCGTTTTCCGTTGAAAATACAATTTTTCTCATTTTTTCGTGTGTAATTTATTATCTTTTTCAATAGAATCTCTTCAAATTTATTCTCTTTTATTTTTTTCCCCTCTTTTTCAATAATACCCTCCAAGTTTATATTTTACTCTTCTACTCCTTTTTCAATGAAAACCTAACTAGTCCTACTAAGTTGGTCAATATTTCACCCTTACTAAGGGTCTTTGGGCTCATCTTGTGATGTCAAAAAACATGATATGATGCTTCAGGATTCTAGAGGACAAAATTCTCTGAACTTTAAAAAAAAAATTTCAAAAAATGTTGTTTTTTACCATTAAATTTTAATTTTAAAATTTGGACTTAGGTTGAAGTTCGGTGGTTGTCAATTTTCAAAACCTTGGATCAAATCCAAAAGATTTTTTCTTTTCTTTGTTTTCTCTAAGTTTTTCGATGAAATTTAAGAGGGTTGTGGTGTTGGATTTTGCTAATGTGGTAAACCATTTGATCAAAATAACCCTAAGGCTTAAAATTTTATTAAGTTAGTAAAGAAAATATTTTTTTTCAATGATACCCCTGCAATCTTAATGTCTTTCCATTTTTCCCCTTAACCCAAAGAGATGATTATATTTTATTCTCATCTCTAGCCCCTCTTTTAACTAGGATGGACATTTAAAAATATTATAAAAGTGTTCTAAATTATTTTGAAAATAGAGATTCTTTTGCGAGAGATCAAATTTGACTAACAGCTCCCCTTCTAATATCATATGAATTGGAGTGCTCTTAGTAGATGTTGGTGGGATAAAAGAATTATTTCTGTCAAGTTCATGAATTTAGGCCCTGTTTGGTATGACTCAAAACACTGTGAAACATAAAGATATGTATTTTTTTTGTTTTTCTTTTACGGGTTTTTCCGTCCGAATGCTTCGTAACATGTTCAAAAACTTACTGCAATTTTTCTGTTAATGCTTGATTTAAAGAAAATACAAAAAGCATCAAAAGATTCATTATAAAAAAAATAAAATCATAAATTTGATTTTGAGAATTAAATAAGAAATAGTTATTATCGCAAATGGGGGTTAAAGGAGGGTTTTTTTGATAAAAACAAATGCAAATGGGGGCTAAAGGAGGGTTTTTTTTTTATAAAAACAAACGCATCTCACCCAAAAAACAAGGATTTTTCTTAAATAAGAAATTGACTTGATTGTTTCAAATCCGATCAATATTTAAAAAAATTAGGGTTTTTTTCCCTAGAAAACAAGGGATAAAGAGGGGTGAGGATGATGGTTTTTACAAAGAAAAATGAAGGGGTCTAGAAGAAAAATCAAAGGTTTAAGATGATGGATTTTTTGAAGAAACATGTCTGATTTTTGCCAAATAGGATGAAGATGATGGGTTTACTAAGAACACCCCCATTTAATATCATATGAAAATATGAGTTACAGTGCTCTTAGTAAAAGTTGGTGTGATAATGGAATATCTCTTTCTAAAAATTATGAATTTATTAGTCTTTTATAAAACAAATATAACGGTGTAGCAATAATTAGTTGGACTTGAAATCATAGTAGGAGTTGGTTGGAGTTCATTCTAACTCCTTAAATGAACTTGGGTGTTTGGTTTCTTGTAGTAATTCAATCGATGAATTGCTCTTGCATTTGACTGAGATCCCATATGACTCTTTTATTACTTGAAAAATATTATCATAGTCAATAAAATTCAACTGATTTAACTAGGTTTTATATATCTTGATAAATTAATTAATTTTTTATAATCAAAATATTTATTATCTTAAATAAATATGATTAATTATGTGATGAAACCTATTATAATCTAGGGCACAAAATGGGTTGACTATTGATCAAATATGAGTATCCATATTCAAATCTGTTTTTTTTATTCGGATCCGTATCCGAATTTGATTTTGGATCTTATTAGCTAAAACTAAGCCCAAACCACATTGATTACACTAAATTTGGATTCGGATCCGACCTGACCCAACTGAATTACTTGATATGGTTCGAATATTTTTGGATTGTTCAACATTTTTTTATTATATTTTTTCTATTTGTTATATTATTCTATTTTATTATTATAATTTATCTATTTTTTAAGAATTCATGTTATAATAAAGTAGTAGATAAAAGATATTTTGAAAAGTAAAAAAGATAATTTTAAAAACAATATATCATTCTGATCTAGGTGGATATGGAGATGGATCCACATTTAACGTAGATTTGACTCGGGTCAAGGGTTGCTTTATTCTAATCACCTTATTTTATTAAAAAATAATAATTATTTAAATAGGAATTTAGATAAAAAATAATAATGTAAAGTGAGTTGAATGTTTTATATACAAGATGATTCAGACGAGTCAACTCAATTTTTGAGATTAAAGATTTTTGCCTGAAGTTGTAAATCCCACCCACATAGGTAGGAGTTGAGGATCTACTTGGAGTTGCAACTTCGTGGAGTTGGTGAACCAAACTCACAACGAATTTTTCCAATGATAGCCTTATGTTGGGGTGTCAATAGGTACTCTTTTACCCAGAATCAAATTGGAACCGTACCTGAAAACCCTAGTTTCGATTCCCATTTTATTGGAACAGATTAGAGTTGGGTCTAATATGGAACCCAACTGATAGAAATCAGAACCATTAGGTTCTATGCAATGGGTACCCGTGAGTATTCGTAATCGATTTATTTTTGTATTTTTTATTTTTTTTACATTATACATATTTAAAGTTTTCCTATATTTTAAAATCAACATATATTATATTAAGTTTGTCAATTTTTCATATAAACTAAATATTGGAACTTAAAATGGGTCATATCTTCTTAAAGTTATTACTTGGAAAGAACATGAATTTTAATTTAAAAATAAAAAATCATTACAATCATATTTTTAGTGGAATAAATTATTATTAAGTTGATACTTTATAGATAATATATTATGTTTTAGGAGGAAGTTTTTTATTTATGATGGTTTTGATTTTTCTTTTCATTTGCATCTTAAGAATCGGAATTGACAAATACCTGTGATTCTTGACGGTTCTGATTCCACTTATTTTATAATCGGACCCAGAAAAGAAAAATTATAGTGGGACCCATTGACATTAGAGGTGCACAATGTTCGGTTTGGTTTAGGTTAGGGGAAAAATTGAAATCGAACCAAATATGATGGGTTCTACAAATCCGAAACTGAACCAACTACCCCTAGAACCGAGCCAACCCAAACCCAACCTAATTCAGTTCGATTCTTGGTTCTCTTAGAGATCAGACAAGGATTATGTTTTTTTTTAATGTGAAACAATTTTGAAGGAATACCATGGATTCAAAAAATGAAAGACAACAGCCTCATATAACTTTTATTAAGATGCTCAATCATGTTCAAGATGAATTGGAATCCAAAGATAAATAACAAAGAAAAACAAATTGGAGTGCTAACAACATTCTTGCAACAACAAATTATGATAAATGTTCCATCATGAACAATCCTTGGATCAGTGATAGGCACTTAGATCATTAAATTGCTTAATCAAACAAGTATTTATGCTCAGTTTGAGGAATAGTTATAAGCTAACAATAAGGTTAATATTGAAGTGACCTCGGGCAGGAACCTCATATCACACTTTTTGACATGAAAGTGTATGGGAACTATAGATGCTTTGTTGAAATATGACTCAAAAATCAATTAGACCCGGTCTAAGTATGTGTATTGTTGGGTCGATTTAAGGTAATTTGGATTGGGGTTGTAATTTATGTAAGTGGCCCGCTTATGTGGTGCTTCTAAGAATGATTTTGTTCTTTTATTGTAATATGTCTAATTTCAAATGTAAGTCTTTTATAGAGAAAATAGTAGAAAAAGAAAAAAAAAAACTTAAGAGATGAGAGTTTTGGAATATTGAGATCTAGAAGAAGGTGAATCTAAGTAATAAAGGGAGTTTTTGTATCGATTTTTCCCATTTTCTTCATAGTAAAATCCTACTCCAATGTTCATACTCTTTTCTTTAAGTGGTCATTTATCTTCTTTGCATTTACTTCTATTAGTTGGAAACCCCTTCATTGCCATTATAAAAAAAAGTCTTGAAAAGTGTAGTATATAAGGTATTTGGTTAAGTACCTAATAGGTGTTTGACCAAGTTATTAAGTAAGTTTCACAAGAGTGTTCACATACACAACAAACTTTCCATCAAAATATGAGTACAAAAACATCCATGATTCTTATCTATTTTCACGTCAAGAAGTGCGATATGAAATTCCAACTTGAGGTCACTCCAGCATGACTCTAACAATAAAGTCAATCAAATTTGATAGCTAATATTCTTTTATTTTATTTTTTATCTTGATAACCAAAATTCAAACCATTTGATAAAAAACTCACGAAATTACCTAAAAGAATTACAGACTTAATCCACAATTTTATAAGAAATTTTAATTGAAAAAGCCCTTCACTTTTCTGTAAAGTATTTACAATTTACTTTGCTTATCAAGTTACAAAACTTCAAATTGTATAATAATTAAAAAATATATATAAAAGAGAAAAAAATACCCAAATTAATTAAGCTCAAGTAATAGAAATTCAACAAATAGGAGAGAGTGAGAGAGAGAGAGATATTACATCTTTAATTTTTTGACAAGATGACGACTACGACTCGGGTGTGATGATGGTAACTTAGCTACAATGGCTAGGGATTCACAATTTCATCGAAAAAGATTTCTTGTGTTTTCAATTTTTCTTTTGGTAAGTTTATTTTATTTGTTAAATAAATAAACTCTATCCGATTTTTGGATATTTCTGAATCAATAATCAAATAGAATCAATCGATTTTTTAATTTAATCATCCATCATTGAACCAATGAATGTTAAAATCGAATCAAATCAATCCAAATTACTCTGATTCGATTCTCGATTGGACCCGATCGAATGTGCACCTCTACTTGACACCCCTGCCCATACTCCGCTACCTAACCACCAAGTGTCGAGAAGCATCTGGATTTATTTTCCAAAGTACCATGACACGCGTCATTACGTAAGCGAACATCAACATGCCCTAACCTCTTTCTCATTCTATATATAAATGAATACGAGTGATCTCAAACCCTAACTCCAAAATCAAGAAATCGAGAGAGAGAGAGCCGCTAATCTCTAACCCTAACCCTAAAAAAATTATAGACAAGAGAGAAGGAAGGGGAGAGGAAGATTGAACTACTGTAAGTTGTGGGTTTGGGAGGATGGGAAAGACGTATAAGAGTTCGTTAGTACTTTAATTTTGTCTTTCCTAGCCCTCCCATGCCAATGATTTCCAGAGGTTCCTCCTTCTCCCTCTCTTACTGCAATTTCATGTCTCTTCTCTTCTAAATCTGCTGTATCTGGTAAGTATGCTAGTAAGCTTCTTTTATTCCCTTTTATTTTCTATACAAATCTCTATTTCGTTCTATCTTTCTGTTTTTTTTATGGGGATCTAGATCGTAGATCGTTGATCGATCCTTGTGATTTGTTTGTTGTGCATCTCTAGTAACAAACAACGGCATAGATTTAGGTAGATCAGATCGCACTGTCACACACACACAGATAGATCCAGATTTGTGAGTTAACTCGGTTCATCTTTACTATCTTAAAGTGGATTTGATTTTATTGGATGATATAGTCTGAATCTGGTCTTAGAACGAGTAAATCGTTATTTGATTTGCCGGATCGGTCGGGTTAGAACGTTAATTGGAATCAGGAATTTCGCTGACTCATCGATTTTCATGACGCATCGGTGAAAGATTAAATCGGTTTGTTCAACTCGGTCGATTCAGACCAGTGGTTGCTGTTAAATCTACGGATCTGAATCTGAAATGTAGAAAAAATGTAATTTTTTTTATTATAATTAAGATGATAGATAAGAACCATGCGATGGCATGTTACTCTTGACATAACTAAAGTCTTGTCTGGTTAATCCTTATTTTTTCTGGAAATCTTTTGAAATATGGTAAAAATATAGATGAAATCGCATATATAAGAGTATTACATCTCCATGAATTGGGACAACTTTAGATCTTCAATGGATGCAACTCTCATAAGATTGAAGACCGATTCAAAATCTGTATCTTAAGAGTCCGAGACGATTGAAATTTTGCCCAATCCAAAATCGAATTGATAGGATTCAACATAATCTTATGTTTTTTGTTTTTGTTTTACGTTTTAGGAAAGATAAAAACTAGGCTTCAGGAGAAATTTAGCATTTTAGACAGAGGCGTCACGAAGGCACCATCCCACTTACATGGGAGGGGGGGTTTATCTGAAACCAATCCAAAATTTAACAAGTTTTAAATTTTTGATTTAAATCTGATCCAAAGATCTAAAATCTTAATTTGAATCCTATTTTTTTAAGATTAGATATACTAAATAAAAGTTGGATCATTGCCAGCATTGTTAGACGAACCGGCTTGTCAATGGGTACTCATATAGATGGAATTGGAAACACCTGTTCAGGTTCCATTTTAGTTGAACCGATTAGGGTTGAGTGACTCATGTCGAGCCAATTAGATAGGAATTGGAACCTTTAGTTTATATTCAATTGGTGCCTCTACAAGTAGGGGTTTTGATGGCTCTCCATTATATTTAGTTACCAAGGAACTTAGAACCATCACCATTATATTTAGTACAATTCTGATTCTGGTGGTTTTGGTTCGGTTGTAAAATAAATGGAATCAGAACTGAAATTATCAAAATCACAAGTATTCATTGGTGGTTCTCAATAATCAAATGAGTATAAAAGTATTTTAAATCATTATAAATGTTTTTTTCTTTTTCAAAAATTAATATGTTTTTAATAAAATTATTAATTTAATTATAATTTCTTATGCTAAATATACAAATTAATGATTTTTTAAAAATAAAAATCTATCTTAATTGAAAGTAATAAAGTTTTAGAAGAAAACCATTCTTTTTGAAAATTTGAAGAATTTAATAGAATATAAGTTATTTAAATCATCTACGTTATGAAAAGAAATGATAAAATAAATTGTTTCGGTACCTATAGGTATCCATTGGATAGAATTTAATGGTTTTGGTTAGGGTCTATTTTAAACTTGATTTTCGGTTCCCATTGGCACCCTTACTTACAAGAACTAATAGATTTGTTTTGATTTTAACATTATACATGATTTAAGCCTTCCATATATTTTACAAATTAGTATATATTATATGAAGTTTTATATTTCATAAAAAAAATATGCGCTAGAACTTAAAATGAGCCGTATCTTCTAAAATTCTTGTAAAGCAGAATTCCAATTTAAAAAAATATAAAATCAGTAATTGTTATTTTTAATGGAATAATCTATAATTAAGTTCATGTTTCGTCAATGATATGTTAACTTTTGAAAGGAGAAGAAATTATAATGATTTGAAATATTTTGTTTACATTTGTGAATCATAATTGGAATTGATGGGTATTTGTGATTTTTGACGGTTTTAATTTTGGATCCACTTATTTTAGAGGTGAAGTTGGAAAGGAAAAAAATCAAAATCAACACTAGGAACCTAATGGGAATGATTCGTTGACACATTAAAATGGAGTTGTTAAAAGACCACCACTAAAAGGTTTCACATATGCACCTTATTTACCCACAAACAAACAAGTCTCTTAAACTATGAGGACTCACTAGTTAAAATCCCAACTCCTCCCACCCCTCTTCCAAACCCTCATTCCCTTAAAAAGTGTCACGTAAGCACCTTTTTTTTGTTTTTGCTAATTGAGTGTTCGGGTCAGTTTGTGCGCATTATGATTAATCTCGGGGAGGATTACCACAGCAAATCACCGTCATGGTTTCCCAATTAAATCATGAGAAAAATCTAAGAGGGAAATCGAATCTATGACGTGTGCCTAACTCACATTTTACGTGCTCGTCTTTACCACTTAGACAATCCATGGGTGGAAAAAATCTTAGAGGGAAATCGAATATGTGACGTGTGCCTAACTCACAATCCATGGGTGGATTGTCACGTAAGCATTTTTTCTTTTCACTAATAAACAAATCCTTCGTAGTTAACTATAGCTTCATTGTATGTATTAACATTCACATTTCCACCACATTAGTCTCACACCACCACCCCTTAACCGTTATATTTGAGTTAAACGATTTTGTTTTTAATTTTTAATGGTGTCGATTGTGAGTGTGCTTGGGCTAATCCACTAACAATGGAGTTGCTATCACAGTAACAAAAATCTCGGTTAAAACACATTTTGTACCTCTACCGATTAAAACAATAAAAAAAACTCGACTTTTACATTTTTAACATTTTCTTTTTTTAATGTTTTAAATACCATAAAATAAAAAACTAACCCAGTTTTTCCACGTCTATGCTTAATTTATATGGTCTTATGGTATAAATTTTTTTCTGTAGTGTATTATTTTTCTCAAGGGCGGATTTAGAGTGGGGGCAATGGGGGCACTTGCCCCCATAAGAATTTTCAAACCTTTTGTGGAGTATTGAGCTATTGTGGCATATAATAGTGACGGATAAAGAAATCTGTCACTATTGCCCTCACAATTTGTTTTACACTATTAGTTGCCCCCACAAAAAAGTTTCAATTCTTATGTTGCCCCCACAAAAATTAAAAAAAAAAAAAAAAAATTACAATCCTTTTTGCCCTCACAAAAAAATTTCCACACTTATGTTGCCCCCACATGAGTAAAATCCTGGCTCCGCCCTTGATTTTTCTCATAAGATGCATTGGTGTTAGAATTTTATTTTACCATCATAAAATGTATAATTATGTGTTGAAATATGTTATCATACATAGATATTTAATAAAAAAAATCGTTCAAAAATATATTATAAGTAGAATAGATGGCTAATGTATTATACTTTGCACAATGAATACATTTTTTTCATAATTTCTAATATGTATACTATTTTTTTCCGATTTTTTCTCGTTTCTTTCACATTTTCTTCGATTTTATTTTGAAGTTTTTTCCTTGCTGTTTTAAACCCTTACTCCAACTTTGGTGATTATGGTTGCTATAAATGCGATAAGATTGCAAGGTACTTTCAAGAGCATAGAAAAATCAGGCACCAATTGCAGTATACCATGTGTATTGATGTATATCAATTTATAAAAAGAGTGTTGATAATTTGACCTAGGCACGTGACAATTCAATCGACTTATCTGACATGATAGACTCGGGAATCATAGACGTGCTCTCCTTGGGATGTAGAACTAAGGTTTTCCCATAAAAAAAGTGCAGTTTTATTTCTTGAGGAGAGCAAATCTATGATTTTCGAATCTGTCATGTCAAGTAAGTCGATTGAGTATGCCACATGCCCAAGTCAGATTACCACAACTCTTAAAAAATTACTCACCATTAGGTCCGCCTTCAATGCACATGTTTCATGTAGTTCACAATTATGCACAATACTAAATTGACTTCTATGTGCCAAGAAAATCTCCCTTTTTTTCAAGTTTTCTATTGGGACGTTGAGAGCATTTCCATTAAAGTGCCCCCTTTTATGTCAAAAAGTATTTTAACTTTGTTTTTTCCCTGTTCCTAGAGATTCATTATTTCTGTGTGCCCATAATTTTTTATCAAAACGCATTTATTACCCAATCAATATATTTCTTCTTATGTTTTAATAAATATTATTTTCCTCTGTTTCTTCTATTTCAAACGTTGTCCAGGGAACATTTTAGAGAATGTGTTTTGTCTTATATGGGCAAAGAGGTTTTGCACAGGCTGATTTTTAGCGAGGATGATCACTATGGTGAGGAGATCATCCTTGCAAAAAAATCAGCCCATTATGAAATTGCTAGTCCCAGTTTACAAGGTAAAGAATTGTGGACCATTCATTTTAACTGTTAGTTTGTAACTACTTTTCATAGGGTTAGAAGTTTTAGAATCAGTTGAGTTTTTGTTAGGATCATCCTCATAAAATATCAGCCCAATTCGAAATTATTTTGATATATAGGACAAAATGTTGTTTAGAATGTTGTCTGGATCCTGATCCTATATATATGTACACATATATCTACTCATATATCAACAACATGTTTTGTCCTATGTGGGTTAAAAGTTTCGGATTGAACTGATTTTTAATGAGGATGATTATATATATATATATATATATACACAGGGCAGGGCAGTTCATGAGACATATGTAAAAACAATGGTTTTTCAAAATATGGGTAAGAAGTTTTGGATTGAGCTGATTTTTTTGCGAGGATGGTCACTATGATGAGAAAATCATCCTCATAAAAGATTAGCTCAATCAGAAACTTCTAAATCCATTAAAAGTGATTTACAAATTATTGGTAAAAATTAGCGAAAAATCAACGGTCCACATTCTAAATCACTTTTAATGGGGTTAGAAGTTTTAGATTAGACTGATTTTTTTTCCAGATGATCTTCCCATCATAGAGATCATCCTCACAAAAAATCAGCTCAATCTAAAACTTCCATACCATATTTTGAAATTTTATTAATGTGACATTGTTTTTACATATGTTTTTTCAGATGTCCCTTGATCCCTTCCCATATATAGGACTGTTTTTTCAGTGTACACATATATCTATTTGTGTATCTACAACATGTTTTGTCCTATGTTGCGTAAAATTTTTGGATTGGACTGATTTTTGGTGAGGATGATCTCTACGATGAGGAGATTATCCTCACAAAAATTAACTACTTTTAAAACTTTTAACCCCATATTTATGAGTTGAAGAATCCTGGACCGTCCATTTTTTGTAAATCACTTTTGATGAGTTTAAAAGTTTCAGATTGAGCTAATTTTTAGTGAGGATAATCTCCCATCATAGAGATCATTCTCACCAAAAATCAGCTTAGTCCAAAACTTTTACCCCACATAAGACAAAATACGTAGATATATGTGTACACAGATCCTGACCTAGGATATATATATATATATATGAAACACTCGTAGCAATTTATTGAAAATTAAAATCTATATAATTAAGTTTGGCTCTCTCGTCCGTTCATGGGAGGGAACTATGTGAACAACCCTTCTTAGCCCTTTGATCTCAACCACATATCTCGATATTTTTTTTCCCCACATTACGCAACCAATAAAGAAAAAAAAAACCAAATTGATTTTGGGTTTACTTTTCTTGAAACCCTAGCAGAAAAAGAGAAAGAATCTTGAGTTTCGTTGTCCATGTTTATTCAGAGCTTGATCGACATTCATCTTGTCGCAGAGGAAGGCTTAGGGTTATTATTGCAGCTAGGGTTTCTTAAGAGATAAATCCAAAATTGATTTGGAATTTTTTTGGTTTGGAGTGTGAGGGAGTAAAAGCTTGAGATGTGCGGTCGAAGTCCAATAATTCTCCAATAAAGAATAAATCTTGAGTAAAACTTTGTTGTCTTTTCTCTCATGCCCTTTCAAAGGATACCTCAAGCTTTATTGTATGACTTACTCCCCTTCTTATCTAATAATATCCTCTAATTTTATTATTTTTTCTCTTTTACCCCTTTTAATTAATCCCATAAAAGATACAGGACAAGTAGAACGATAATGAAATTGAAATCAGGCAATATTTATAATTCTATCAATTATGTAACAAGCTTACTTGCAAAATTGTTATGGTGCAAATTGCATTTTGATGTGATTCAAGTGGTATGGGCTGTAATCTAGTTAGGTTCTTATGGGTTTAAGGGTGAATGTGTCAGATTTGTTTTGGTATCACATTTACTTAGAAATCTACATAAAACACTAATTCCAATACTTGATTTCGGTTCTGATTGGTATGAAATCTTGTGAAAAATAATCGATAATACAAATATCTTTAGTCAGTATAGCATCAATAAATTTTGAGAGCTACTATTGGCACCTCAACTTTTACTTATTACCCTCATAATTTATTTATTTTTCTATCATACCCTAATTAATGATTAAAACACACAATTCAAATATTATAAAAGTTGGGTTCAAGTTATTACTTCAACATTTAAAAGCATTATAGCACAACTTAAATGTCATAGATTTCAAATCCCAAGTGTGGCGTGTGTAGTGAAGTAATAAAATATTAGAGAGTCGAGGTCGATCCATGGGGGATTGGTGTGTATCTGATGTAGAAAAAAAATTAGAGATTAAATAAAAAATAAAAATAAGGAAAGTGAAAATCATAGAAGGTGGGGAGAGAATGAGAGAAAATATGGGAGATAAAGATTGGGAAGGAATCGTGGATGAAATAGGCGGTAGAAACATCTATAGGATGTGTGGAGCGAAACGTGTGTGTGTGTTTGTGAGAGAGAGAGAGAGAGAGAGAGAGAGAGAACAAGTGGGAGACAGTGGAGAGACAAAAATAAGGAAAGATAGAAAAAAACAAGGAATGAGAGAGAAAATGGGATGCTTTTCCGTGGGATACAGAGGATTCTCAAAATTTTGTCTTTTTTTTCTTTTATTTTTTTAACACTTGACTGAATTTTGCATATGCAAGTAACTCTTATACCCTTAGGTCAATCTAGTGGATGAGTTTGATTCGTGAGGGTTTGTAGAAAATATTCCCATAAAATTTATTTAATCAATTCATCATGCAAGGATGTAATCTAAGCTCATGTCTAACCATGGGTTACCCCCTAAGTAATGTTGAGTTTAACGTCTTCAATCAGATAAAAAGACAAACGAGAAAAAGAAGCCTAAGATTTTTTTTTAAATAAAATTAAAAATTTAAAGGTAGATGTTCCATTTCATTCTTTTAATGACCATACTTTATCCTAACAATGATTTTCAACTTAGATTAGAAATGCATAATTTAACAACCGATCAGAATAATCACTATAAAGCATAACCAAGAATCCTCCATCTTTACAAAAATATTTTCAAATATGTTCAAAGATTAATGTATAGATGAATCATCAAATACTGCACGAATCAGTTAATAATCAAACTCAATAATACTATGGTTTTGGATATTATAATTTCTCAACTAAAAATTGTTGTATTAAAAATAAAGTTCTAGCTACTGGTTCACTATTAAGAAACTCCAAAATAATTTAACTATGAGTACATGTGAAATCTGACAAATAATTAGAGCGTCGGTCTCCTAAGGTTAAACTTGTAAACACCAAAATGGCTAGATTAACTGAATGTCCAATTCAATACTAGGCTGATTGTCCAAGATCGCAAGATTTTTGTATGACCACATTAATACCTCATGGATTTAACTTTGATATTTCAGTTTATGCATTTTTTATTTATAATAACGACATTCACACCACATTTTTCAATGTCCCAAGTATACTTCGTACTTCCATTGCTTTTTTTCTTTTTTAATTCCAATTTTTCAACAAAAAAAAAATTCAATTCATTTTTGAACTTGAATAATAAACCCTTTTCAATGTACCTAGTTTAATTCATTGGTTGCTTTTCATAACTTATGATATCAAATTTTATTTTTTTTCTTTTCCCAGCCAATCAAGTGAACAAGTCAGTCATAGTTCATCAAACTTGATTTCTCCTAATTCATAAATTAACTGTTACTAAACATCTGACTAAATTTTTTATTACTAAAATCAACTTAAATTCTAAAATTTTAGTCAAATGTTTAGCGGAGTTCCAAAGTTCAATTATTTATAAAATCCTCTAAGTGAAAATTAGTAAAATGAATTTATCATTAAAAATCTTAGAATTTAGCAAATTAAATGTTTTCTCCATTTGTCACCATCATTCAGGATTTGAGAAACTCAACATATTTGTGCAAGCGGGGGCAATTTTTTTAGGAAGGAATGTAGCGGTCAATACTGTTAGACTAATGATTTTTAAACTCAACTTAACAGTGTGACTCAAAAACTCACCAACATGTCATACTCAAAGAATCGTAGATTCTTTCGCTCGGGATACACAATTGCAGATGGTAAGTCGATTAGGTTGGTTGTGTCCTGAGGGACAAAATTTACGATTTTTTGCCCATGTCACGTTGGTGAGTTTTTTAGTCACCTTATCAGGCTGAGTTCAAAAACCAATATTAACAAAGATGTGTTGCTAACAAGTTTTATGATGGCGGTCCACACATTTGCAATTCAAAAAGAAACGTTCATTTGCATCGAAAGGTCTTTTTCAATTTGGCCACCTTTTCCAAGATTTGTCAACCGTTTTATACCAAGTTCGTCAACACTTCGTTAACGACTCCTCAACCTCGTATTAAATTTTTGTTGACAAATTATCTATAGATGTGCTACTAACGAGTCTTAAGATTGTGATCCACACATTTGCAAGTTGAACAACTTTTCATTTGCACAAGAATGCCCTCACCTTTGATTCTTCAAGATCTTTCAACCATGTATGCCAAATTTTAAATTCTATTTATGACTTATAGGCCTTGTGTTTAGAGTGTGATCCACACACTTGCAACTTGAAAAACTTTCATTTCTACCAAAATGTCCTCTCCTTTGCATCAATTTGGCAATTTGGCTGACCTCTCCCTGAACTATCAATCGCTTATGCTAATATTGTCAACCCTTTGTTGACAACTTATGAACCTTGCATTAAAGTTTTTGTCAACGTTTATCCAAAAATAGTCTACCCATCAGAGGTTTAAACCATACACGATGAAGATATGATAAAAAAAGAAGTTGAGGACGTACCTTTGTAATGGTGATCAATGATATATGGTAGAAAATGTTAAAGATAAATAAATCTTTGCTCATAAAGTTGAAGAATCCAAACAAAAAGAAGGGTAAGAAGAATAACGATTGAATGCAAAAACAAGGAACTTTTGTGACTTTTATATATACTAACTCATCAAACCTTAAAAAACGAAAATTCTTATACTTCATCTCCTTTAAGAAGGAAGAAGAAAATGAAGGGAACTTGAAGATGTTTCAGTCCCACATCCAAACAATGAAGATGGAGAAGAAAAATGAAGAAGAAGATGAGCTTGCTTTACAAGCTCTAGCCCATTCTTCTCTTGGATCACACCACCGTCAAGTTATACAACATTGACTTAAATTTGAAGGACATTTTAATCCAATATTCCTTAGAGATGCCCAAAAGAAATGCAACCCTAAGAAACATGTATCATCCCAAGTAAACTGTGTGTGCATCAAACCTAGTTTCGGGTTAACAAAATCTTTAATTTAGTATGCAATTGTGTGGAGCATCAATCATTTGCACAAACAATTTAAAAATAAAAAATTTAAAAAGAGTTGCCACTTCCTCATTAGTTTTAACATGACTTAATATCAACATTGAAAGCCCCCCTCCTCATCTCCTCCCTAAAAACATGGAACCTCTACAATGGGGGGAAAGCTCAAAAGGAGATGAGATCCTCTTTGGAAGGTGGTTGCTTCTTTGGATCTTGTCCCCCACCAGATGTTCCCCCACCTTTCTTTCCGAAGATCATCTCATCGAGATCATCCATGATGTCATCATCATCGTCTCCTCCACGGGCTCCACCTCGAGAACTTGTTGGTTTCCTGATCAAGTCATATTCTTTTTCAACACGAGGAGAGGATTCATCAGGTTCAACGGTGACGGGTATCATTGCTGGCTCTGGCACAGTAGCAACTACAGAAGGCTTCTTCAGTTCTTCATACTTGGAGAGGACCTTTTGGATCTCGTCGTTCACATTCAAGGCCTCGAAGAGTAAGGCTTCGTTGTCACCGACTGTCTCAATGATTCTCTGAACTGTGAATTGGGATCGGCGGCACTGCTGTAGCAATGTGGTGGTCAAGTCATCCTGCCCATAAAGTTCAGAGGTTATCAAAACAGTTGAATGTATGCAAATAGAAGGCAATCAATAATGGATTATGCCGCAATTTACGTGTATGAACAGCAACAAAATCCTATTTTTGAGAGAGCTCATGTTGCTACACCCATAGTCACCAAAGTCTCCGACTTACTGATAAAATCAAGATTAAAAAGCGACTTTTTTCCTTCACTGATTTAATCACGACTTTTTTAATAATGCGTGACTTTTACAAACATCACGATTAAATCACGAATAATGCATAAAATAATGAGGTTGCAAATGAGAATGACATTGATTCGATGTTTTTGATATGTTAATGAATCCTAATTTGCGCACATAATTGTGGTCTTTTTTATATTTTGAATAGTATAAACCTTGAATATGTTGTGAATCTGTGGTTACTTCTTGTGGATGGATGCATAAAACATGGGAATTCTTGATTTATCACTATAGTTTAATATGGAACTTGATGATTTAACATGAAACAACCACTATTAGGAATAATTGCATGGCCCTAACCTAGCTCAATTTTTTTTTCCGATGTTTCCAATTTTACCGAATTTTCACCTTGCTGACTTATTCCCAAACCCCGACTTGGTGACTATGGCCCACATTGACTTTTTTATAACACTGAACGATAAAATTTAATATGGTGTCTTACCATTGTAGAGGCTCTTATTTGAACCTTCGTTATGGTGTATATACCCTTATTTGGTGTATAATGTAATTTCATTAATTGGCATGTAATAAAAAAAAAAGTTGGCGTGGCAAATGTATTTCATGGAGCTGATAGAAATTATACCTTATGATTTTAGGCTAGTACCTAGTCACTCATCATAACATGAATAAATAAGGAAGAGAACATTGAACTTATGAAATGATCAAATTACCTCCAAAGCATCTTGTTGTGGAGACGAGGATAAAACTGTTGAGAGAAGCTCAATACTATTTCGAGCCACATCAAATGTTTCCTTTGTCTGCTCCGCCGAAAATGTTTGTGCAGGAATATCACGAGGAATTTGTTCGCCTAATGTAGTAATTGATTCTGCCTCCGAAACTGATCGTTGTGGAGTAAATATTGGAGCTAAACTCTCATTGTCACGACCAGGGAACCGGATGCCTCTAGATTTCAAACTCTATAAAGAAACAATAACAAAAGGGAAAAAATATAAAAAATATAAAAAATATATATAATGAACAAAAAAGAAAAAAACTGTGACAATGACATGTACATATCTTTTTGTACTTGAAGCTTACCATAGATGCATCTTGCTTATGATAAGATACCATTCATCAAAAATGCTTTATTATTTATTCAAGAACATATTTAAATTCTCTTTAAAATTAAAAAATGCCTATTGACCAAAATAAAAAGCTTTCTGATTTATGTATTTTTTTTCATTTCTAAAAACATTTTCTTGAAATAAAAAAAACTCAAAAACTAATTTGTTGGATATAACCTTGAAGGGGGTGCTATCATTTTAAAGGAGTCTATATCTTAAGGTGATTTGTTACCAACTTGATATAAGTGCATATACCATCAAGGTATAAAATCTCATTTCAAGGCAATGTTTTGGTCAAGAGCAAAACAAAATGTACTCGACCGAAACATTCAATGTTTCATTCCAGTTTCAGCTGAAATCACGATGTCCCACTTAAACATTTCAAAACGGCACGAAACTTTGAACCATATCACGTGCCTACTATTCCACATATGATAGAATCATGAGCGGCTTTTTTTTTTCTGGTTTTTTGAATCTCATTAAAAGCTGTCCTCATGTATACGGTTGCAATCTCTAGGACTTAATGCCCACAACATGCACTATGCATTGGCCTTTCAATTAGAGGATTACTTCTTGCATGGGCAATAGTTAAATGTCCATTAGCTAGATTAATTTTCAACCCAAAAGGGGAAAAAATGGAAACCCAAACACCAGTAAAGCAGGTTCATGCAAGATCAAAGAATAAGATGAAATCAATGCAAACTATTACATCTCAGTCTTCATCGATACGAGCCTTAACATCACTGTTAAGTTGGTTATTTTCAGTGTTCTCTTACACTACTTTATTTTTTTTATAATTATAAGTTCTATTAATTATAAAAGGAGGCCGAAATGACCCGCCTAATTACATATGAACCAGCTAACATCACACAATCCTATACTGCTTTCAGAACTCAAACAAAGCTGGCTTGATTCTAAATAATTTCTGTGGGATCCTGGTATAAAATGCTTCTAAAGTTAAACAGACTTCTTATTCCTAGTTTGACAAGAAATACAAAGTAAATGACATGAGGTTTCATTTTAAATATATGGTAGGGTGAAATTTACACTGAATAAAGCGATTCCGCTTTTTAGAGATTTATTTCTCTTAGCTAGGATGGAACCACCAAAGGATGATTTATCTCCTAGTTCAGACTCCTTTATGTGATGAACATGTCTAATTTTTCCTCTTGTTCATGCCATTTTGTTTAGGGGGTTAAACAGTCTAGAATGATAAAAATTATTTTTTAAAAAAATAATACATCCCCCAGTTTGTACTGTATAGCATGAATTGTCCCATAGCTTTTGGAATCAAAATTTGTATAGATGCACCCATTTATATGCCTTTCAATTTACACAATAAATTTTCACCATTACAGCCCACTAGAAGCTTACAAAACTTTTCCTTGAAAAAAACGATTGAAAATAATTCTACTGCTTTGGATTTCTTAAAATGGTATAAATTTCTTACAGAAAATTTTTATATAATCAAGTCAGTATTTTGAAAACTTCTAATATAGTGTTAATTGATGACCCCAAAAAAAAAAAAATTATGAGCACCGTGAAACCTATCGATAAATACCATAACACATTGTACAACATGTTACTGTCAAGGTCTAAAATCTCATCTTGACGGAGACATCCTGAAACATTAAGAAATATGAGACAACCCAAAACAATCCTGAAGCATTCAATGTTTTGGGATTAACGTTTCATTCTAATCTCCGAGGCATTCTAAGATGATACAAAAGTTTAAACCATGAGGATCAAAGAAATTATACCTATCACATTATATAGCATATCGAACAATAAATTACGACGAATTTTAATAAATAAACATATATCAGGAATTAACTAATATAAAACATAAGTAAATAAATAAGATATTAAAAAAAAATTATACCTTGTAAGTTTCTTCATAAACAGGAAGATACCGAAGTTCATTGGCCGATTCGCCCCAAGCTTCGATCAAAATTAGAGCTTTGTTCCGATTGTTTACAACAGTCTGAGGATCATCAATCAATTTCACCATTTCATCGAGAACCCTCTCTGCAGCAACCTCCGCGAACGCCTTTTCACAATTCTTCACACAGGTTTCAAGCAAGACCAGTGCCAAGTACTGAACCCTAGGGTTCTTAATCATGATCCGCTTCTTGATCCCACGGATCAATTCGATGCTATTGATCTTGTCGTTGTTGATCGCATCACAGATATCGAGATTAGTGGCCCAATCTGGCTCATCCAACGCCTCCGATGTCGCGTCCTCGACAACTTTATCGGTTTGGTTTGGTCCCTGGAAGAGCTCCTTCATCTTGAAACTCATCGAACTCATCCCAGCCGTCATCTTCCTACCAACCTCAGCTCCACCGATCTTTAATCGTTCGCCAAAGGCGCTAACTTTCTCCATCAAATCGTCACTCATCTTTAAAACCCTAACCCTAATTCCCAATATCTAGGCTTTCAGAATCAGAATTACAACCACAGATAACTTCCAAACCCCTAACCCTAACCAAATTCCCAATTTCTACGGTTTCAGAATCAGAACTACGACCACAAATAACTTCCAAAGCCCGAACCCTAAATCCCAATTTCTAGGGTTTCAGAAGCAGAACTACAACCACTACTCTCCCTCCTGAAAACAAACCCAAATTCCACAGTTAAACCTTAAAAAGACAATCAAAACCCAAGAACTTCAAACAAAAGAGACTAGAACTAAGGGGCAAACCTGGAATTTTGATATAAAAAACTCCCTGAATTTGCAGGGACACTCGCTACGATGACGATGCAGAGAGTTTTTATGCGATCGTCTCCTTGTTCTTCCTTGGAGTTGCAGACACATTGCTTCTCTTCTCTGTCTTCTATCTTTATATAGATAGATGCATTTGTATATTTGTCAAATTCTAGAACCGTTAATTACTTTAGATCTTCTTATAACCGTTGATTAGTCTTCGGGTCCCACTAATCGAATTGTTTGATGGAGTCTTCTAATAAAAGTAAACGGTCTGCATTCCAAATTTCCAATCCAAGTTTCCACCGTATGTAACAATGTATTGACTTACTTATGATCTTGTACGCCCGGTTACTAGTTTGGAATCCAACTCCCTCTTTTTCTTGCTAGCCACGTGGAAATTTGACCATTTTGATGTATGAATTCTGGGCCCACTTCTCTGGTGATTTCCAGTTTTTCATCATCGTTGAGTGCTTTTTTTTTGGGCCTGTGATGGGTGTAAGCCTACAGAATATGATTGGATCCAATCAAAATGAAGGTATGCCACGTGGCAAATAAGGATGATGAGAATAATTTTCCAAACCAACTTCCGAGGGTACAGGTTCTACACACGCGGTATCGGTCGGGTGGGGAGTCCATTTAGAGAAGATCCCAAATCCCAAAATTAGATTGCCCTAAACATCCTCATCTTAATGAGATCTCCTTTAGAAATTGAAGGGTAAAGTTGACTTTACGCTGTTTTTATTATTAAAATGCCCTTGAAAATGATATAAATAACTTCACCCACTCCCTTAGGAAAAAGTGGATTAGTTAGATTGATAATTAAAATGGAATTAGTTAGAGACAATGGATTTGGTGGTGGCACTCTTCTCATCCTAACTATGGTTGTGTATATAATGACAAAATCGGAGTTCGGGAATAATTTGATAATAGAAAGCTTCAAGAAAAATCGACAAAAGATCAACAACATCAGGAAAACATCTGATAAATTAAATATATATATATATATATATAATATATATATATATATATATATATATATATATACATTAAATGATGAAATAATGCTAAAAACAAAAATAATCAGTGCTTTTTTCAAAAATAGTTGATTAAATCAGGATTAGTCATGATTTTTTTGATAAATCAAATATATTTTTTTTCAAAAATTTCATGAATATTTTTAATTGTGATTTTATCGTGACTTTTAAAAAAAATCCAGCTTTTTGTCACTATGATCATGAATGAATCTAAGGTTCGAATGAATTAGGTCGATCTGGGACAAATCAGATAAGGATCAGGTTGGACTAAAATTTTATTTGATCTTGTTTTTATCAAATCTGAATCTTATTATTCAAATTCAATCTGATAATAGTATTCAAATTCAATTTGATAATTACTGGAACAAGTCTAGATTGAATCAAATCCTATTTAACATAAAAATAAATAAATAAATCTAATTAGGATTAACATTCTATCACACAACAATTTTTATGGGATCCATTTTATTATCTTTCTTCTTCACTCCATTTAATTTTACTATATTTTCTCTTTACTCTTTTAATTCATGTTTTATTATTTTTCATCTTTTACCCTTTAATCTAATCCTTTTAATAATATACTCCATAACTTTATTGTGTTCCAGTTTTTACCCCCTTAATCCCAAAGAGGACTCCCCCCTCCTCTTCTAATATAGAATAGGGGTGCAACTTGGTTCGATTCGGTTTGAGGTCAAATTAGAACCGAACCGACATAGGTCGGTTCTACTAAATAAGAACCAGAATCGAACCAAACCAACCCAAACCGAATTAAAGTCGATTTGGTTCGGTTCAGTTCCACGGATTGTAAATATTTTATAAATTATAAGTAATATTTTTTAATGAAAAAAAAAAAACATAAAATTTCATATAATAAATCACAAATCTATCTAAAAAAAGTCATTAGTTTATCCATAAAATATCACTAATCTATGTACTAACTCTTAAAATAATTCTTCATAATTATTATATACACATATATTTATTTATTGCATAGGGGTTCGATTATCGATTTGGTTTGGTTCTATACAAGTTTGATTCGAGAACCGAACCGCAACTTGTTCCAAACCGAATCAAACCACCTCAAAGCTATCGGTTTGGTTTGGTTCTCGGTTTGAACCGGACCAAGTTGCACCCCTAATATCCTAATATAGAGGGATTGAGATTTAATATTGCTAATAATCTTGAGCACAACTTTTAACTTTATTTATTTCTCATTTTATTTTCTAAGAATATCTCTTCAATATTATCGTCTTTCCTCTTCTACCATCTTTTTTCAAGAATATGCTTGAACTTTATATATTACATTTCCTCTCATCCCCTCTGCTCAATAATAACTCTCCAAAATTATTGTATTTCCTCTTCTACACCCTTAACCCATGGGCTAGGATCAACAGACCACTTAAAAAACTCACGTTTTTTGTCTCATATGGGTTATAAGTTTTGGAATAGACTGATTTTTTGTGAGGATGATCTCTATGGTGAGGAGATCGTCCTCACAAAAAATCAACCTATTCCGAAACTTCTAACCACAATTTACAAGTTGAAGAATTATGGACAGGCAATTTTTTGTAAACCCCTTTTGATGGGGTTAGAAGTTTCATAATGATCTAATTTTTTGTGAGGATGATCTCTATGACGAAGCGATCACCTCACAAAAAATCAGCCCATTTTAAAACTTCTAATCCATATAAGCCATAAAGCATGGGTTTTCTTATGGTTTTTTGTTGGCCGACTATCCTTTTAATTATACATATATTTAGGGACCTATCAGATTGGGTCATGATTTTTCCAAAAATTAATTCAGTAGGTTATCAAACCAGATCTTCATCGGACCCAAATACTTGATCTAGATCAAAATTATTAAATAAAAACAAATCAAAGTTTGGTTTGATCTAATCGATTGACAATCATAATCTTCATCTCCAAAATGTTGTTTAGATGAGGGGAGGACACATGCAAAGGATGTGGATTAAATAATAATAAATTTGCATAAAATAGTTAAATGGATGCAATATATAAAAATATAGACTAAATATTTACCAATATATAGTTAGATTATATTAGGCAATATTGAAAAGTCGTGGGCTATGAAGTATGTCATGCGAAGAAATTGGTGCTTTAAAAAATAGACTTAATTGATTGTCCAACCGGATATTGCAACAAAATTGGTTTGTCCAATAATTAACCACTAGTTTTCATGAGGATCATCCCACTATGGATCTAAATAAAAATGATTTAAGGATAAATTTATATATTTTTGAAAGATTTCAAACAAAAATCAATGGGAATTTTATCTATTAATTCCACAAGTTTGATTTCTAAGTTAAGGACGTTTTAAAAATGAGTCTGACTCTCCCACCTTTGTCTCTGTCACATTCGAAAAAACCCTAACAAGCTAGATTGACGGAACCTGAAATTTGCTTGAAATCCATCCCCCACGAAATGTTCGAAAAACCCTACACTATCGTTCTCTCTCACACCTTCAAAAAATCATTATCAAATTCCAAAACTCACCTGAAACCCAAGTCCTCTCTCACATTCAACCAAGTGAAGACCATTTTCAGACCAAGTAAAATTTGATATGAACTATATGAATAATTGGAGTACACAAATAGTAAATTATATTGTCACATTTCCTTTAAAAAAATTTTGCAGCCTCTTGGAATAATCTTTTGTGGATCGTTTGAATCGACAATGAGCAAAATCATTTACAAAATGGTAGACATGCCAAAATCACAAAAGTTGAACTTCCCAATCCAAGAAAAAACTCTATTGTAGATATTATCACAATAGTAACAAATGCTCGTATGTAGCATTATCTATTTCTTACTGGGATTCTCAATAAATCAATGAAGCACTTTCTCTAGTAAAAGTGGTCACTCGGGGAAGCTATTTGCAAATACGAATTCAATTATTGCAGAATTGGTGAATCGACCAAAGCATGACGTTTAGCTTTGAAATCAATGTGGAAAGGAAAATACTAAGCTCACTTCATTCGATACTGCGTTCAACATTGTGTTGACGTGGCAATGCACATATAACCATAGATTTTTGTACTTGTATCTTACGGAAATAAATCTATGGTTATCTGTGCACTACCACGTTAGTGCAGTGTTGAACACAGTGTCTAATGAAATCAGCATGGCACCAGGGTAGGCTCCATACAAGTTGAGGTCGAAGGGAAAATTCTAAAGGAGGCCTTTCAAATATATTAATAAAAATAAAATTAGTTATTTAATATATTTTTCTAGTGTTTTAAGATACAAATCAATTTCAATAACTAATAAGGTTAATCCACTTAAAAGCAAGAAAAACCAAATTAAACTCAAAATCGGATTTAAAAAATTATTCCTTTGACGATTAAAAAATAAAAATAAATAAATACTTAATTATGTGATATTTAAATGATAATAGATAAATTGAAAATGATAATGGAGAGAGAAATACATATTAATGGAATTTTCTTAATTAATCAAAATATTAAATTTATCTTAACAAAAATGCCCTCCTTGTGTCTAGATGATCCAAACTATATTGAATATTTGTTTAGTTATTTATGATGTTTATAAAAAGAAATTATGTGTTTGAGAGAGAAGATGGAGATCACAGAGTGTGAGAGGTGAGTTGAAAACTTAAGAAAGAAGAAATAAGATGAAAATAATAAAATTTATTTTAATTTTTTTGTAGACCTCCAACATACATGAATTTCGATATTTTATATTTTTTTTTTCGGCTCTTTTAATGTACAAGGGGAGCGGCCCTTAAAACAATTTTATTTAAAAAATTTGACCAATTTTTAAGGGATCTAAGAGATCTTCAAATATATTGTTTTATTTAAATTTTTTGAAAAACTTTCAAATTCGATGAAGGCTTAATGGATTGAGGAAGTATGAAAAGATATGTGTTAGTTACATACGGTTGACAATTAAGAAGGTATTTTCTTTTGATTTCATCAAATGTGAGGGAGAAATTGGTTAGGCCTGTTCTGTCGAATGTGAGAGAGGAGTTAGGTTTTAAGCGAATTTCGGTATTTAATTAGGAAAGGGTGTGGGTGGGTGGGGGTGAGAGAGAGAGAGTATAGGGTTTTTCAATCACGAGGGATGGATTTCAAGCAATTTTCGGCTTTCGTCGATCTAACTCGTTAGGATTTTTTAGAAGGTGAAAGAGAGAGTTTCATCCTGATTTTTGTGAAGGTGAGAGAGAGAGAGAGTGGTAAAAAAAAGAAAATAAAAGAAAAGAGGTTCGTCAAAGCAGAAGGTTATTTTTGTCAATAAAAAAAATGATTACTATAGCAAATCGACCGATTTGCTTTATTATTTTTAGATGTCCTTAATTTCTCAAAAATCAAACTTGTGGAATTAATAACTAAAATTTCCAATATAATATTGGTCCAACTAAATTAAGTCAAGGCAACCACTCTGACAAATTTTTTGTTAGATCATTAGTTCAAATTTTATTACGAACTTTGGAAGCAACGTAATGATATCTTATTTCTCTTTTGTTAACACAAGTATTAAGTATTTTTACATATTGATTATTTGAAAAAATACATTTCCTACTAGATTGAATAAAATAATGTGATTTTCCTAGAGGAAATGGAGATACCTTTGCCCTTTCTACTCCCATCCTACTTACGCATTTTGACCATTGTTACCATTTTCTCGTTATCCTTCAATTAAGGTTAGGGTTCCTTTTTGACAACCTAGTATTAAACATGAGGTTCGTAGAAGACTATCTTGATGAGCTTATCTATAGGAGCTTCCCCCCTCCCCTCCCCTCATCCTCTTATGGTGATTCTAGTTAAATATTTTTTTCTTATCTTTTAATTCCAATGAAAGTAATGATATGATTGTTTTCTTCAAATCTAGTTGTCAAATAAAATTTAGAAGATAGCTTCTATTGCCACACCAATTTTTGCTAAGGCCATCCTAATATGTATGCTAATTCTTAAGTGATTTATATATCAATAGCAGTGGCTTAGTAAAAAGTTGGTGTGGCAATACAATCTCTTTTAGAATAGTTACTAGAATCATTGGATTTTTGTCTAACACCAATCCCATATTAAGTCATAAAGATGTCAGTTGTGCCCATGGTTTTTAAACTCGGTATCTCGTCTCGTCTCGTTCAGCTCTAATACCTAGTCGTCTCGGACGAGTTTTCCGATGCGTTTGAGACGTCTCGTGAGATAAATAAAAAAATTGCACATGAGTCATAAAACTCGATCAAAAAAATGACTTTGTGAGTTGGTCTCATTCAACTCTGATACCGAGTTAACTCGGGCGATATGTCTCGGTCTCGGACGAGTTTAAAAACCATGGTTGTGCCTTGAAAAAAACAACTTATTGTAACGGGAAAATATGATAATGACCCCTCTCTCTTAGGCTCTTAAGATTAAGAATAGGACTCTCGGACTTTGGCTAGGGTCTTCTCAACACAATTGGGTTGGGCTGGAACAGCTTGACCAAGTTGATTTTTGAAGAAAGGTCATAGGCCCCCCCAATCATGGAGTCGAAGCATGTCAAGTTGTTGAGGGACCGAGGAGAAAGTGTAGTGTAGTCCGTTAAGCGGTGAAGTCTAAATCCACATCAACCTCAATTAATCAAGCCAAACCTTCCCTAGATAAAGTTGGTGGTAATTTTCTTTGCTCACCTTTTTGTGGATCACGTGTACAAAATTTTAGGTGATACAATTGTACATGAAGTCACTCTCACCACGATGATCACTTTTAAAATAAGAGAAAGAGTTCCACTCCAACATCATTACTTGAATAAAATACTTATTAAAGGAAAATAACGGGTGATTGAGCATCTTAAAAATTTTCAACTTGAAAATCAGCATTTCCAGATGTCATCAACATCATAATGGTGGGGTTTTCTACCACTAGTCTTCACAACATGACAATTGTATGACATGATATGTATATAGTTAGGTTCCATCAGTGGTAATACAGATAGAGGTAAGAATGGGATGTAAATATATATGTGAAATCCTTTCCTTACTAATACAAAAAGATTTTGAGCCTTCCTAAGAGTCGGTTTGCTCAAATGGATTACCACATCAAAAATCCAACACCGCAATCCTTTAAGTTTCATCGAAAAACTCATATTAAAAAAAAATCAAAATTTTTTTTTCTTTTGAACTAGATCCAAGGTTTTGAGAATGGGTGACTATCGAACTTTCACATAACTCTTAAATTTAAAAAAAATAATATAAAATAAGATTCAATGGTGAAAAATAACATCTTTTTTTTCTTCAAAATTTATAGAACTTCGTCATCTACAAACCTGAAGCATCGGATCATGTTTTTGGATGCCAAGAGATGAGGCCAAGGACAAAGGACCCTTAGCAAGGGTGAAATCCTTACAATTATATGCCCGACCCTACTTGACAATATCAAGACCCTAAGGATTGGACGGTTGGGTCAATGGGGTGCCCACCCAATTTACACCCTCACCTGTGTTAGGTAGTTGTGAGACTCCAAACTATACTACGAAGCACAAATACTTGAACATGAATCCCAACCAATCAGTCACTCCAAATACCCTTTGTGAGGTCAATATAGGTTGCTATGCAGGACAGAGCCAAGATTTTTGGTCAGTGGGGGTAAGTGTTAACCATGGTTGACTAACAATTTTGATTTTCTTCTACGCAAATGTTGGGCATGTCACAACAAATGATGGTTGGCAAATAATCTCTATAAGAGTGATAAAAGATTCCTACTAAAATCAATGGGTTAAATTCCTGCAAGGGATGCAAATACAGGAGTATCTCTAACATCAATCAAAATCGATGGGGTGGGTGAGGCTAAATCATCGATTTTTTATTATAAATATTATTATTATCAAAATGTTGAATAGAGATTGAAGGCGGAGGGCCCTTTAGTTATATTCCATTGAAAAATACTTTCCTAACTAACTTAGTAAGGAAAATCTCTGAACCACATAACCTTGTGGCATCCAAAAACATGATTTGATGCCATGAGGTTGTAGGGGATAAAATTCTAATAACTTCGAAAAAAAATTAAAAACATTTATTTTTCACCGTTGAATTTTAATTTTAAAATTGGGAGTTCGCCGTCCATTTTCAACACCTTGGATCAAGTCCAAAAAAGAATTATTATTATTATTATTATTTATCTTTCCTTTTCCATGAAATTTAGAGGGTTGTGATTTTAGATTGGCCAACGTGGGAATCCATGTGGACCAATATACCCTTAGGGTATGTTTGATTGCACATGAAAAATAAGGTGAAAAATCAATTTCCATAGAAAATGACATTTTTCAAGTGTTTGATTGCACATGAAAATAGAAATTCATTTTCCACCTCAATCAAAAAATCCACCAAAACATGAATTTCACTTTCCCTCCCATATGGGTGGGAAAATGAAATCCATCCATATTTTCCATCTCCAATTCTTCCATCCATACTCATATTTTCTTCTTCCTCCCTACCACTACCACCATCACACTAACCTTGCCATCGTCACCATTGCTGTCGTCGTTGCCTTCGCTGTCGTCATCATCTTTGGCCACCTTATCTTTTTCTCTCTCTCTCTCTCTCTCTCTCTCTCTCCTTCTTCATCCCTTACCTCAGCCACCACCACCATCACATTCCCCCTCATCTTCCTTACTTACATCCGTCACCACCATCGTCGTAGCCACCACTGCCATCGCTACCGTTATCGTCGCCACCACTACCACATCCTCCCCCTTCATCTTCTTCCTCTCCCCCTCCTCTCATCTTCTTTCTCATGATCCTCCTCCTTTTCTTATTCTTCTTCTTTTTCCTTATATAATTTTTTCATGATTTTATCCAAGTAAAATCAAACAAAAAAAATTGATTTTTTAACCCTACCTATTTTCCAACACAATTTTTCCATGGATTTCAAATTCCATAGAAAGTCACTTTCCATGCAATCAAACATACCCTTAGTAAGATTTGAAATCTTACTAATTTAGTCAGGCTAGCCTAGTTTTTTTTTTTTTCTTTTTATAATATTGGTACAAGTCAATCTAACCTACTTAGTAAGATTTCAAATCTTATTAAGGGTAACGAGCTCACACGTTTGTATTGAAAAAACATAATCTCATGCAGACTTGTATATGATGAAATACTTAGAATTTTGAAAAATAATCAAAAAAATATTAATTTTCATTGTTAAATTTAAATTTTAAGTTTTGGGAGTTTGGTAACCATCCATTTTCAACACTTTGGATCAAGCTAAATATATATATGGGTCGGGTTCGCTTGCCAAATTTCCACACAAACATCCATACAAATTGTTATAATTGTTCGATCCATGACAATCCTACGGTAGAGATTGGTTAAAAGACCCGTGCACTCATTGTTTCACTTAATATTTTACGAAATTGCAAACTCCTCCAACAGAATTACAAACACCACCCCGTGTCCAAGTAAAAAACGCAAACAGAACAGAACTCATCTTCTTCACAGATCTCTAACCCCACCAATATTACGAATGAACTGTCATCATCTTCAATTTCTAGAAGAAAGATCGAAAGCTTTATTCTCCAACTCATCTCGTCTTTTTCACTCTAACCCTCACCGACGAAGGTTTAAGCGACGACAACGATGAAGGTTCAGGTGAAGTTCACCCACATGAGGACACACTTTTTTGGTTCTCAAATGAGGATTCGCCTTGCAGAGATTAAGAATGCGACAACGGAACAAAATCTTGCTTTGAATTGGAAATGGGTTTATCTGGGTCGATTGATCTGGAGATGGTTTTATCTGGGTTGATTGAATTGGTGAAGATGGAGGTGAGGGTCTCAACAAGCGACGGATCCATGAAGAATGAAAAACTCCTCCATTGCTCTCCTCCCCTTCTTGTTGGTAGTCTTGAAGTTGAATACCCCTTCACCCCATACTACTTTTGCTTCCCTTTATCATTGCTATTTGTTACAACTTTCAAGTATACAAATAAGAAATTGTACCTCTGTGTACCAATTGTTTGTACAAATTACCCAAAGAAGAACAATAAGAGAGGAATTGAGAAAAAACTGAAAAAAGGTGATTTATATAGTTGGATTTGTTTCTTCCCATTTCGGTCCAAAAACACAACCGAACATCAAAACTCACAACATAATTATATGATTCAATCCCAAATAACAACAATGGACTCACTCTCAAACGAACAAATCAAGCATCAAAACCCCATTATCAGAACAAAAAATCAAGTTCATAAATGGAAAGTGTGTTGGACAATTTATCATCCTATTCGTCTAAAGAGAAAATTACTGAAAAATGACTTATTAAAAAAAATTTTGAATTATATTAAAAAGAAAATTATTTATATGCATTTTCATACCCAACCAAACAACCGCAAAACATTACAATAATGTTCAAGAGGATCTACCAAACAATCACAATGCAATTGACATGGAAGAGTGTAATAAAAAAAAAAAAAATAGAATGAAAATGCAAAACTTTGTATTTTACGGATTTTCGCGGAAACGCAGTCAGATCCTAAATGATTGTACGTACGTAACATAGACGCGCTAACTAAAGTTTGGTGTGTTAATTCAAGCTCTTAAAATATTAAAGAATTTTCTATGGGTGTACGTGTCCGTCTGTTGGCGCTTGACCCATCAAACTCGTTCTCCAATCCTTTTTATTGAAATATCCGTGAAAAACACCCCTTCAGTTTGTCTCTCCAATAAAAGTCAACCACGTGGCATGTGCGCAACCACTATGATCTAAAGAAGGTTTCCTAGTTTTGTCCTCCATTTTTCCCTTCCTTCCTGCGCTCTCTCTCTCTCTCTTCACTTATTTTAATTTTTCTTTTTCAAATAAATATTTCTTTTTCATTTTTTAAATCTCTATCTCGAACAACGAACTCCTCGATCCTCGCAACGAATAATCATCTCTGTTTCCTCAACTCAAACGTTACTCTATATCTCTCTCTCCCTCTTCAACTCTGCAACTAATTCTCCCTCACTGATATGAGCTCTACAGGTAACTATTCGAATTACGAGACATAGATCTAGGGTTTGGTTTCTACATCTTATGTTTCTTTGTTTCTTCTTGTTGAAGTTTTTGATATTTGTTACTGATTCAATCCGATTATTCATCTACAGATTCAAGAGAAATCGATTTGAGCTGAAAATCGCAATCAGTAGTTCTTATTTTTGGTTAATTTGATCAGACTATGTTGATTCTTTCATCGTCTCCGCCTTGTGTATCTATCTCAAGAGCTAGGGTTTCACTTCGTACTAGTTCTTCTTTGAAGGTTTCTTCGATTTTTTCGTTCAGCTCTAGAGTTCGTTTTTGTCCGTGTGTGTTGTATTCATCGAAGGTGAAGATTAGATCCATGGCAGAATTGTTGGAGGATAAGGAATCTACTAGGGAAAGAAGAAGCAAGTGTGGAAGTTCCGAGGCAGAGCTTGCTTCGGGTTCACGGGCGGAGAAGGAGCTCACCTCCAGCCATTCACGAATTCGGACATTTTTCGATGCTCGAAGTGTAGAAGGTTAGTGTTCTGGACTTTTTTTTTTCTTTCTTTTCATGCATAATTTGTTGAATCTATAGAAAGCAAACCAAATTGAATAATTTATTATAGTGTGTTTTGCACAACCCAAATTTTATTAATTTTTGTATCTATTGATAAATTGTATTTATTGAATTACTTCAAGATTTGGGGATGCCCATCTCCTTTTAGATTTGAAAACATGAGGTTTGAAGATCCAAATTATTTAGGGGATAGGAAATCCTAAACAACTTCCTCGAGATACGAGTGAAAAACATCTATGGTGGAGTGCACACCTCCACGTCGGCTCAGTGATGTAGGAAGTCACTCCAGCACGTATCTTTAGGACAAGGCTTTGATGAAGATGATGGGTTGGAGCTCCCAACTTTTTGGAAAAGGATTAAGGGGTGGTAGAACTCTTATTCATTTTAATGGTTGTTCAAGGAGTGTTTTCAAGAAGGAAGATCAAGGTCTTAAAAGGAAAGTTGAAGCGATGGAATAAGGAAAGATTCGACATAGTAGATAAAAAAGTGAGGGTTTTTATAGAGGAGATGGTGGCCTTAGATAAGGAAGATAATGGTTGTTATAGGATGAAGAGGTGAGGAGTAGGGTTCCTCTGAAATAAGAATATTAGAAGCGTGTTAGATTGGAAGAAGTTAACTGGAGACAAAAATCTAGATACTGGAGTTTAGTGGTCGAAAGAAGGCTAAAAGACTGCATTTTTTTTTTTTTTTTTGACAAGAGATGTAATGAGACTTTGTGCCAGTGAATGGAAAAAAGACGAAAGAATCAAGGAAAAAGTAGATAGATTCTTCTCTTGGTTATACACAAAACAATGCTCTTATAAAGTGAGTCTTGATAGTTTTTGGATGGAGTGACTTATTGAGGAGGAGGAGAATATAAGAAATAGTTGTATTTTTTAGGGGAGAGAGCTTGCGATTCATGACCTTTTATTGTCTATTTTGGGTTTTTTGTTCTTTTGGGGCAAATTGTATAGAGTTTTCGAAGGAATTATCTTTGAGGATTTCGTTGCAAGTTGTGATATGGTTTGTAATTTAGAGGAGCCCTAAGTGGTTCTTGTTACGTTTTGATAAGTTTGTATTTCGGGGCCATCTTGTTCCCTTTTCTTCAATAAAATTTCAACTTATAAAAAAAGAAGTTTCAAGAGAATATATGCTTTGACGAGTGCTCTAAAAGAACATTCGTTATTCTAATTCCTAAGAGGGAAGGAGCAGTTGAGATTAAAGATTTACTACTAAACAACTTAGTGGGAAGCTTGTATAAGATAGTAACAGATCCTTCAACATATAGACTTATAAAAGTTCGTTGTCTATTATCTCTTTCATTTTTGGATCAAGTTCTTTTTGTCAATGGCAGTGAGATACTTAGATCGGGGGATCTAGAGATATTCTATAAAGTATATGTCGAGAATGTTTACGATCATGTCAATGATGACCTGTAATCTAGTAAATTGGCCTGCGTTTTTCGTCATCAATTTCTATTCTTGTTAATGGATCTTTGGCTGGTTAGTTTAGAAGTTCGTTAGGTCTTAGACAACTAGAACTATTATCTTTCCTCTTCTTCATTCTAGTAGTATTAACTTTGGGAGAATGACTAAGAGGGCTGTGGAAACCATTTTTGCTACACCCTTAGATAAGGGCATGCGTCCTTTTGGGAAAACAATCATAAGGCAAAATACCGTGCTACTAACTTCAAATACTGTAGAATCATCATTTGCTAATAAGGGTTAGTATTTACTGAGGTCCGTATAAGACCTGAATAAAGCGATAAATAGTCATAGGGAAAATGCGATCTCAACCAGTCCAAGAGATCGAGTAGATAAGACAGTAAAGACCGGGAAAGTTTAACCTTACGACAAGATAGCCAATATAATTCGAAATACAAGTCAAGCGTAGGTATGAAGGTAATAATGGCTCAGGAAACTCTCATGGATTGGTTGATTCAAGAGCTCGGACTCAAGAGTGCAATCTAATACGACAAATTTAATGAGATAATAGCTTTGCCAATGCGCCAAATCCTCCCATTAAATGCAATATCTACAATTACTTATCAGAACCTGAAATGGGTATGACATTATCTGACTCACCTACCCCCAAATAGTGAATCATACAAACTTAACATTAATTGTGTTGAGACAATACTAATCAAACTCAAGTATCAATATTAATAAGGTATAGACACAAATCTCAAAGAAAGATCAAGTGACCTTTGTCCAATTCATCCCCAGCTGGCATGACACCTAGACCAATCATGTGATGACACATGTTCCTGAGTTTGAAGTTTGAACAAAAAAATCCCTTCAAAGACTGAGAAAGGGTTGGAAAAATCATTCTGAAAAAGATTTAGAAGGAAAACTCTCTCTATGCATTCACTATTCATCTTCATCTCTAAAAATTTCATCTTCATTTTCTCCTACTTATATTGTCATTGACTTAATCTTCGGAGGATCCTTGGTAGGCACCACACCGGGCTCTTTACCTTTTGCCTTCAACTGTTCAAGGAGTTGAAGTCATCCGCATCAACAACGACAAAAAGAGGAAGCTTGAAGACCAAGATCTAGCTACCATTTAAAGTTATTATTTATCTCAAGGAGTGAAGGTTCAAAAAATACCTGCACAAGGGCTTTGAAGATTGGTGTGATGGAATGGTTTGCAATGGGTTCGAATAACCATGTAACTTGGTAAAATAGAAGGTGTATTGTCCTAAAATGCAGGGAAAGGGGGCCTTAGAAGTTCTGGAGTCTTACATATATTAATTAAGCTCTTCTGGGTAACTAGTTTTGGAAACTTGGTAAGTGAACAATTTGCGAGGGACGTGGTTGTATGTACGGTCAATGATGGTGTTTGGGTTAGTTCTGTGTTCAAGTCTTTATATGGAGTTAGTATGTGGAAGGGTATTTTGGAGGCAGGCTTTTTAGGGCTTCCACTCCTTGAGATGTGCGAAGTTCTTGAACAAGCCAATTGGTACGTGATCCTTTGACTATGCTTTTTAGACCCTTGATTCCTCGACCTTCCTCCTTGGGCGTTGTTGACAAGATGGACTCCTGATTCTTTAAAGGATGAAGGAAGAAGGATGAGGCCCCGGTGTGGTTCCTGCCAAAGGTTCTCCAAAGATTAAGTTAGTAAAGATATGTAAGATAGAAGAAATGGTAATTGATGGAAATGGAGAAGATGATGAATAGTGAGTTGCATAATGGTTTTTTGCTTTGTGTATATAAAGAAGCGAATTTTTCTGAACCCCCTCCTTAGCTTTTGAGAGGGTTTTATACCCGAGTTTGGGATAGGTGTCACCACACTAACGTTCTTGATTTTTGTCATGTGGAGTCTGAGGAAGATTAGGGCTGTCGCCTCTGCCCTTGGTTGTTGTGCTCCATACCTCATAAATATTAATATTCAAGCTTGACAAGTAGTGTCTCAGTGCATTAATTAGTAAGTCGATTTGATTTCACTATTTGGGGGTCGGTGGGTCAGAGAACGTCATTGCCAGCACTATTTTGATAAGTACCTGCGGATATTGCATTTAATGTGAAGATTTGGCTCATGACCAAAGTTTGACTGCCATAAATTCCTTGTCTTATTATGCTCGGGGTTTACGACCTGAGCTAATCGAAACTTTACTCTGAAATGCTCTCTTGGTTTATCTCGGTTTATTGGACTTACTGACCTTTGAGCCCTACTTTTTTACTTTGTTCGAGTGATTTAATTTCTTGGCTAACTATGTGGTTTCTTGAGTTGGAAGTGTCTGATGTTCAGGTTGGACCCACTGGATTAAGAAGTTCGAGTGTTCTTATCTCAGAGTGTGACGAAAATGGGCTCCACAAGTACCATTAATGCGAGGACTGATTTCAGAAGGGTAATTCATTTTAAGGTGCGAAGAGACAATTCTTTATTGGGATGATTAATGGTATTAGGATTCCCCTCTTAAAATTGCTTACTGGGTTTTGTCTCGTTTTGGGTTGTAAAGGCAGCTCTATGAAGGAATGTTGAGTAGAAAGCATGGACGATTTTTCATTAAATTTAAGCTTCATGAGGAATTTGAATGATTGGGAGGTGGATTTTATTGCTAGTCTTATTTCCCTTTTAGGAGGGCTTCACTTATCATTGGCAGTGAGGAGTTTGGTGCCTTGATCAAAATGGCTACTTTTTAGTTAGTTCTTTTTGCTTGGGTACTGCCTATAGTGCCAACTCTTCGTTTTCCCACTACTTACATATATGTGAGGTTCTCATGTGACATATCCCAAACTACAAAGGAATCTTGTCTAGAAAACATATTTTGATAAGACATTGACAGTGCATCACTAGATATCGTGGAAGAAGATCAATGTTGATTAATGTGTTATGTGCAAGGGAAGTGGGGGCACCGTTGATCATTTGCTTCTTCATCTCATATAGCGAGTGGATCGGTGTGGACTTCCTTTGGAGTTAGAAGACTCAACCCTATTCCTTTCATGGTTGAGTTGTATGTTTGCTTCCTCTTTCAGTTTTTTAGGGTATATATCAGAAGAAATCATGTTATTTCTGAAGGGAACGAAGAAGATATTACAAGTTTATCTTGATGGTAAAGGCTACGTTATTCCATTGGTTGAAGTTGCCAACTTAGCTAAGTTGGTAAAAAAGGTGTGCGGAGTGTTGATCACATGGCCTAGGTTCAAACCTTGTTGAATATCTACCACCCTTGCTTGCCTAGCCAAAAAAATGTTATTCCATTAGTTTTTGGTTGTTGAGGAGTGTCAAATGCTTTTCTTCACAAGTGTGATGTAAGTGTAAATAGATCAGATTGATCATTCTTTTGATATATATATATATATATATTTTGGTTGTATAGCCTCTATGGATAACTTATTCATGTAGATTGTTTTTATTGGGATTGGTTCCTTTATGCGAATCCTTGTAAAGAAAAACATGTTAGACATTCATATTATGGAAAAGGAAGCATTGCTGGTGCTTTGTAATTAGTTGTTTGGTAGTTTTGCAATATCTCGTGCTAAGCAAATTGTGTAATAGTATGCCCCCTGCTTGGTGTTTCAAGTTTAACTTTATTTCCCTTTTAGTTGGTTTTATATCATAATTGCTGCTGTTTTTGTGAAGAAGTTGACAATTGATGCCATGCTTTGAGCAAGACCTTAGCTAAATTCTGAAATTGTATTGTTCAATTTTGACATAATCATTTTTGCTGTGCACTGTCATGTATTTACTGTGGAAGTTAGACAAAAATACTTGCTTCCTTGCTCTAAGAGGGATCTGTAGTTGCAGAGCTGCTGTTGGGCATTAGAAAGGAAATAGAAGCTGGAAGGCTGCCTTCAGATGTTGCTGCTGGTTTGGAGGAGTTATACACGAATTATCGAAATGCAGTAAAACGCAATTCCTTAAACACATTTTACAGTGTTCTTTTCTCTCATGCACGGGGTTCTTAAATATTGAGTTTATTTTTATTTTTTTATTTTTTATTTTGCTTAATTGCACAAGGATATGCATACTTCACTTCCCTAGAAATGTTTTTCTTGTGGAATTAAAATGTGTACTTTTTGTTTCATTTGTGCTTTTGAAACCTTATAACGCATGAGTAATCTTATTTCTTGTTTCTGTTAGCTTCTTTCAGTTTTTATGTCATGCAGTTAAGCTATAATCCTGTTTTGTTTACTAAAGTGGATGCAATAAAATCAATAACACGTGGAAAAAATCTCTCACATTGCCCATAGAAGCAGGTTTGGCCACAAGGGCTGTTAATGGGGTGGTGGTCCAAACTGTCATTCCATATCTTCAGTTAGACATATCCTTCCCTCTTGACACTCAATTCCGTCACTGATTTGCTAATTAAGAATGCTTTATAAAGGGGATCTTTGTACTCAAGGAATTAATTTCCCTAATTTGTTATTTTCTTCTACCTAGTTTATAACACCACACTATGATTCTGTTAATTATCAAAAAGAGTAGTTTAATATTTAGCATTGTATGTAGTTCATTCAACCATTTAGCCTAGGAAGCCTCATATTTTTATTATTGATCTCTCCTTGGACTTTCCTATTAGTGCTTGTCATGTTATCAAGCTATTCAATTGTTCCTTAGAATGGCTGCAATGATTCTAGAAAATACAGTTAACTCTTTGGAAGTCTTTTAAAAATCTGACTACTTTTTTCCTTTTATGGTGCAATGGCATTATTATGTGTGTTAATGACTAAAGGCATCTGAAGAGTTGACAAAGATGACGATGGAATTCACAACTGTCTAATATGCCGATTTGTAGGGTTCTGATTAGAAAAAAAGAGAGGAGGAAATGAACAGAAGAAAGAAAAGAAAAATCTATCAAACCTGCTCCCATGGATTTTCTTCGTAGTTTCATCTCTACATTTCTCTTCTTATTTCTTTTTTTCCGTTCTTTCTTTTTGTTAAGCAGCTTTGTAGGATTTCTACTCTTGTGGTTGGCTAGTTGCAATAGGCAGTCTGTTTTGAGGGTGTTTTTGTTTTTTTTTCCTTTTCCTTCTTTCCTCTTTCAAGTTTATCGTTACAAATAATTTTTTTTGAGAAGTTTATTGTGGCATGTTATTGAATATATCTGTTTCTCTAGCTTTACTCCTTTTGACGGTGGCAGCTCGAGCTCTGATGGTTGACAATCATAATTCTTTAATTTTACATCTTACTTCAGCTCCAATAATTATTGATCATTGATCCTAGCTATCTAGGTTTCTATGATGGCAAACTGACAATCTTTTTTTTTTGTTGTTGTTGTTAATTTGTATGTTCAGCTTGATTGAGTTTTTAACTGATTTATATATACATGCTAAAGTATTATAGATAACTTTACAATTTGGGACTAGGTTTAGAGCTTCAAACCAAAACTACAAGCGAGAAAGATGACTAGATCTATTTAAAAAAATGATTCATTGTTCGCTATCTTAGTTTTGACTTTTGAGAGAAAGCTTTCATGGTGAAGTTGTTACCGGAGTTACCTGTGGATGAATTAATTGTTAATCGATGAGTTCGGCATTATGTTTTACTGGTTTATTGTTCTATGCTATCAATGCAGGTCTCTTTGTAGATACAATTCTAAGGTTTACTTGTAGGGAGAAGGGGAATAATGTTCATTTAGGGGGTATCCCATCTAATGCACTAGTTGCACTGTTTATTTTCTGCATATCCGCTGCTTTCAAAATTTTATTTGGCATCGTTTAACTTGTCAGGTTCTTCAAAGTGGAAATCCTAAGGCAGATGAGATCATTTTGTCAAACATGGCTGTTGCTTTTGATCGCATTATGTTGGAAGTAGAGGTATTATTAATTTGTGTTGTAAATGCTTTAATTTTCTTGTGATTTGTACGGAGTTTTGAAGTGAACATTTAGATGTGAATCAGCTTTATGTGCCTCTTATATGTCAAAGCACTATTTTTTTCAGGATCCGTTTACCTTCTCACCATATCACAAAGCCATACGAGAGCCATTTGACTACTACATGTTTGGTCAAAATTATATACGGCCTTTGATTGATTTCAGGTGGACTTACATTATTGGCCTTTTTTTAAATTTGTTTGTTGTGTCAGGCTTGGTATGAATATTTATCTAGTTCACATGCAAATCATCTAAATTAAACCTAGATTACTTGGAAAAGTGTGAGGTGTGGCAATATGTCATACGCCTGAGACCAAAGAGTTAGCGTTTTATGATTTGTTGAATACGTTGATATCGAAAGAGCTTCATTGGCATATCCAAGTTATTTTCTATAACTTTTTTAGCATTCTTTAACTTTTTTTCATTTTTAATCTCTTCAGAAAGTCGTATGTTGGCAACATCTCTCTTTTCTATGACATGGAAGAGAAGCTTCGTCAGGTGCCTAACTTCAGTCCATTATCTTTTGGTTCCAGTTGACGGTGAACAGATTATTTGTACAATATCATGTTTAACACCTTAACCATGATACTAATTACTCCGTTGTTTTAGCCTACATATTATTATCTGCATATTTTAAAATAACTCCTTTCCTCATTTTCTATAGAAGCTACGTATGGTGACCTATTAAAAAAAAATTCAGTTTTAATTCTTCGCAACAGATTCAAGCAAATTCTCGAATAAATCATTAGCTTTTAGTTATGGGCTTTTTCCGGACTATGATGGTTTCCCATTTGCATTATTATTTGACATGCCTTATTGCTAGAATAAGAAGCAGTTTAGCATATGTGGGTGAAAAGGAAGTTATTTTATTTTATATTTTTGATAGGCAAAGATAATTCATTAATCGAAACGGAGGTTGAGGAGACCAACCGAAAGAAAAGAAATACAAACCACTCAAAATGGCGAGCAACCCGCCGAAAAACCCTAAGAGAAAAAGAGATTACCCCAAATCTATATTACACCCTTTCACACCTTACAAGGAAGTCTTCAAAGAAAATTCCCCTAAGCTCTTTAGAATTTTTATGCCAAAAAAATAATAAAGCTAAGACTTCTACCACCACATCTTGCGCTTCCTTTCCTTTATCATCGAACACGTGTTGGTTCCTCTCCTTCCAAATGATCCAACACACTGCGAAAGGTTGTGTTAGAAGATTAGGGTTAAATATAGAAAGAGGAAACTAGAGAAGAGAATGAGTAGGTCACCTCCCATAGGTTTGACCTCTCTTTTATCTTGAAAACATGTGGTTGGTTGTGTGGGCTTAAGTATTGGGCCCACATGACCTTACATTAATGAGAAATAAGACATGAATTGTGTGAGCTTAAGTATTGGGTCCACATACATTAAATAAGAACTCTAACACTCACTATCAAGCTGGAGCATACAAATCTGACATTCCCAACTTGGTGCAAATAGTAAGAAAGGAACTCCTAGACAATGATTTTGTGAGAACATTTTTCAACTAATTTTCTCACTTGATATAAGGATTAGATATCTTCTTAGCCATCACCATATCACGAATAAAGCGACAATCAACCTCAATGTGCTTGGTTCTCTTGTGGAATACTGGATTACTAGCTATACAACTTGCAACTTAGTTATCAAAATACATAGGCAAAGGACTAGGAACTTCGATCCCCCTCTCCTTTAAAAGACTTTGAACCCAAAGCATCTCACATGTAGTATGTGTCATTGCCATGTATTCTGCTTCAGCATTAGAAAAAGCTACAACTTGCTATTTTTTACTACACCAAGTCACTAAAATACCTCGCACGAAGGTACAATACCCAGAAGTAGATCTACGATCAGTTCGGCTGTCCGCCCAATCAATATCTGAGAAGCTAGTAATGGATATACGAGGTGAAAGTCTGTATAATAATCATTTGCTTGATGACCATTTTAGATACCTCAATATCCTAAACATAGCATCCCAATGAGTCCGTTGCAGAGCATGCATAAATTAACTAACTACTCGAACAACAAAGGTAATATCTAGGTGAGTGACAGTCAGGTAGACTCCTTTAGATACCTCAGTATCCTAAACATAGCATCCCAATGAGTCAATTACGGAGCATGCATAAATTGGCTAACTGCTCAAACAACAAAGGTTATTATCTAGGCGAGTGACAGTTAGGTAGATTAGATTGCCAACTAACCTACGGTACACTTTACATCAGGATAAATCTCCTCCTGTTCAACATCAAACTTAGTAATGGGATTCCTTTGACTATCAACTAGTTTAGAACTCAAAGTACCATTCTCAGATAGCAAATCGATAACATACTTCCTTTGAGACAAACTAATACCTTCTTTGGAGCGAGCTACTTCAATACCCAAGAAGTAGCGAAGAAGACCCAACTTTTTAGTGTGAAACTATTTGGCTAGATGAGTCTTCAAATTTGAGATACCAGACCAAGTGATCCTACTGGTATCTCAGAACAACTAAGCTAAATTTATCAAACCAAGCTCTAAGCGACTGTTTCAGCCTATAGATTGTCTTTTGTAAGCGACCACTAGTCCAATCTTACCAGAGGCCACATATCCAGGTGGTTGCTCTATATATACCTCCTCCTGCAAGTCTTCCATGTAGAAAGACATTTTTAATATCCAACTGATACAGGAGTTAAGCGTAACACACTACAACAAAATTAAGAACTCTACCAGAGTTCAGGAGAGTTACTGGAAATAAAGTCTCACTATGACATCTGATGAAAAGACAAAATCAACAATTGGGTGCTCAGTGCAAGATCTAATACATTTTCTTAAAGCAATTGGAAGATCACTAGAGGTAGAAGTGGATGTTGGTGAATGTGGAGGAATCTCAAGTGAAGCTGATGATGGATCTGGGGTTGGCAGAGAAGATGAAGGTGCTCAGAAACGAGTGCGTTGATATACTAGAAGAGGCACAATGGAAAGGTCACCCCTAGGAACAATTGTAAGGACATGAGAGGAAGAAACTGTAGGAGACAACTCCCCCTGACAAGAAGATACAAGATCTAAATCAAATGAGGTACCAACAAAGACAATAAGGTGCAGACTCAAAGAATATCATATAAACACTTACATAGTAGCATTGAGTGACAGGACAATAACACCTAAACCCTTTTTGTGTGCGAGAGTAATCCAGAAAGACACATTTGATGGTTCTTGGGGAAAGTTTATTTGACCTAGGTTCAAATGAGTGAACAAAACAAGCACAATCAAAGAATCTAGGAATGACATCAAAAGGATGAACTTGAGGATAATCAGAGAAAAATGTGATTGACCATTTAAAATTGATGATGGCATGCGATTTATAAGAGGACAAGCTGTGAGGACAACATCAACCCAATTAGGCTTAGTTACATGCATCTGAAACATGACACGATCAACATCAAGTAAATGATAATGTTTCTACCATTCCGTTGAGAAGTATGAGCACAACCAGTCTAATGGATAATGACATTATTTGAGCAAAAAGATTGAATAGAAGATTCCATGTATTCTAAGGCATTATCAGAATGGGTAATTTTCACAAGTTTGCCAAATTGGACTGAATCTCTTTATAAAAAGTAAGCAACACACAAGGTAATTCCGTGCGATCTTTCAATAAGAAAAGTCGTGTCATACGAGAATAATCATCCATAAATACCACAAAGTAATGAAAATTGGATAAACTTTTTATTCTTCTTGATAGACCCCAAATATCCATATGAAGTATATCAAAAAAATTAGATTGACGACTCTCAATACGACTAGGAAAATAAGTACGATGATGCTTGCCCAATTGGCAAGCCTCACATGCTAAAATTGACCCTAAACTCAATTTAGGAATAATGCGACGTAAATTAGACAAATACACACGACTCAACCGATAGTGCCACTGAATGGATGAAACTGAAGCACTCAAGGCAAAAGTAGGTACATTATGCATTAAATAGTATAATCCATATTTCTCATGCTCCAAACTAATTATCTTCCTCGTCATGAGATCTCGAAAGATAATATGAAAGGAAGAAGGTTACATAGCATTACAATGATTTTGTAAGTTGACTAATAGAAAGTATATTAAAAGGAAAATTAGGGACCAAAAGAGTAGAAGATAAAGGAAGAGATGAATTTGGAAGAACATCACCTTTCCTAACTGAATGGGTGAAACTGAAGCACTCAAGTCAAAAGTAGGTACATTACGCATTAAATAGTATAATCCATCTTTCTCATGCTCCAAACTAATTATCTTCCTCGTCATGAGATATCGAAAGACAATATGAAGTGAAGAAGGTTACATAGCATTACAATGATTTTGTAAGTTGACTAATAGAAAGTAGGTTAAAAGGAAAATCAGGGACCAAAAGAGTAGAAGATAAAGGAAGAGATGAATTTGGAAGAACATCACATTTCCTAAGTACAGTACGACTGGACCCATCAACTAGTACAATGTGAGAATTAAGAGAATGTAAATTAGAAAAGATACGAGATATACCAGATATGTGGGCACTAGCTTTGGAATCAATGATCCAAGATGAGGGAAACTTAGCAACCATAAATGTGAGATTATCTGAATTGGCCATAGTAGTTGTGGGTGGAGTAGGTCCTGCAGTCAAGGTAGTCAACTTTTGAAGAATCTTTCCCAAGTGTGTATAAGATCGGAAGGTGCAACTCTAGATGTAGTCTGAGAAGTGGAATCGATGGAAGTCTGAGGAGGTTCCTCTTGAGCCTGATTAACCCAAGCAGGTTTACCCCTGTTATCCCAACAAAACTGCTTAGTATAGCCACAATAGGTATACTACAAATCACCACCACAGACACCTCCACGACCATCACGGTCACCTCTACGAGAAGAGTCAGATGAACCACCAGAAATTAATTCTGACGATTCTTTAGGATTTTTAGAAGAGACTCCTAAGAGAAGCACACTGAAAACGAGAAAAGGCATTGGAAGCAGTTGGAAAAGACTCACTAGTAAGAATCTGACTCTTCAAAGAAGCATACTCTGGATTTAGGTTAGAGAGAAACAATGCAAACTAAAATTCTTTTCAGTGCCTTTTTGGGGCCTCAAGACATGTAGTCAAGAACTGATATTGCTGAAGTTCTTCCCACATACCCCAAAGAGAGCTATAGCATTTAGTCAAGGATCTGTCTCCCTGTTTAGTAGTGAACATGGTCTCAAATAGATCATATACCGGAGAAACGTTCTTTTCATGAGAGTACATATCTTGTATGGCTAGTCAGATATGTTTTGTTGTATCTAAATACATAACATTGGAGGACTCCATACTGTTCCACAACCGTGTCATAACCAGAGAATTATCACTTTGCAAATCTTCATACTGTTTGTCATCCCGAGGAGGTGGATATTCAACCAAAAACCTTGATTTCTTCTTAGTACAAAGGAATACTCACACAAAGTGTGACCATGGGAGATAATTAGTGCCATTCAATTTAGTTGAAGTGATTTGAGCCTCAACACCATCAGCAAGTCTCGTATTCACCGGTTGGAACCCAATAAAAAACCCAAGTGGGAAAACAAAATCCAAAAAATTCCAGAACATCCTTAGGGGGACGGCTGAAAATTGGAAGCCTATCGACTAGTACAATGTGAGAATTAAGAGAATGTAAATTAGAAAAGATACGAGATATACCAGATATGTGGGCACTAGCTTTGGAATCAATGAGCCAAGATGAGGGAAACTTAGCAGCCATAAATGTGAGATTATCTGAATTGGCCATATTAGTTGTGAGTGGAGTAGGTCCTGCAGTCAAGGTAGTCAACTTTTGAAGAATCTCTCCCAAGTGTGTATAAGATCGGAAGGTGCAACTCTAGATATAGTCTGAGAAGTGGAATTAATGGAAGTCTGAGGAGGTTCCTCTTGAGCCTGATTAACCCAAGCAGGTTTACCCTTATTATCCCAACAAAACTGCTTAGTATAGCCACAATAGGTACACTACAAATCACCACCACAGACACCTCCACGACCACCACGGTCACCTCTACGAGAAGAGTCAGATGAACCACCAGAAACCAATTCTGATGACTCTTTAGGAGTTTTAGAAGAGACACTCCTAAGAGAAGCACACTGAAAACGAGAAAAGGCATTGGAAGCAGTTGGAAAAGGCTTACTAGTAAGAATCTGACTCTTCAAAGAAGCATACTCTGGATTCAGGTTAAAGAGAAACAATGCGAACTAAAATTCTTTTCAGTGCCTTTATGGGGCCTCAAGACATGTAGTCAAGAACTGGTATTGCTGAAGTTCTTCCCACATACCCCGACGAGAGTTATAGCATTCAGTCAAGGATCTGTCTCCCGGTTTAGTAGTGAACATGGTTTCAAATAGATCATATACCTGAGAAACGTTCTTTTCATGAGAGTACATATCTTGTATGGCTAGTCAGATATGTTTTGTTGTATCTAAATAAATCACATTGGAGGAAATAGAGGACTCCATACTGTTCCACAACCATGTCATAACCAGGGAATTATCACTTTGCAAATCTTCATACTGTTTGTCATCCTGAGGAGGTGGATATTCAACCAAAAACCTTGATTTCTTCTTAGTACAAAGGAATACTCACACAAAGTGAGACCATGGGAGATAATTAGTGCCATTCAATTTAGTTGAAGCGATTTGAGCCTCAACACCATCAGCAAGTCTCGTATTCGCCGCCTGGAACCCAATAAAAAACCAAGTGGGAAAACAAAATCCAAAAAATTCTAGAACATCCTAAGGGGGACGCTGAAAATTGGAAGCCCAAAAAATGTTGGTAGGAGAGAAATCTAAAAACCCAACGAGACCCGGAAAACTGAATTTTGGGAAAATTTGCGCTTTTGATGGAGGAGATGAGGAAGTCCCAAAACAGAAAAAAATCTCACGATACCTTATAAGAAGAGTGGCAAGGGTAGGAATACCTTACTTTTTCAAACAAACCCTAGATATGAAAACCCGGCCGTAGAGTCGAAAACCAAAAATCTGAACTTTAGGGCTTCAAAACCGTCCACTAATTCCTCAATCATTCATAAACTTCTTAAACAAACACAAACCAAGCCGTAGATAAATGTCTAGGTGCAAACAAACAAACTTCAAATACCTAAATCCCTTTATGGGACCAAGGCCTTAAGGTTTGGAAGTGCCGGATTGAAGAGGGAAGAGAAAGGGATTAATAAAAGGGAAGAAAGTAAAAGAAATCAGTTAGATCTAATGGTAGAAGTGCTCTGATACCATGTTAGAAGATTAAGGTTCAAGAGAGATGGAGGAAACTAGAGAAGAGAATAAGTAGGTCTCCCCCAATAGGGTTTAACCTCTCTTTTATATTAAAAACATGTGGCTGGTCGTGTGGGCTTAAGTATTGGGCCCCACATGACATTAAAGAACTCTAACAAGTAGCAATCCCCCAAAAGTGTGCTTTGCCTTAATGAAATACCTCCCCCAATCCAGCCAACTTTCAACCAAAGTCTTTATCGAGTATGGTAAACATTCCACCAATCCAAACAACTGAAGAAAGTGACTTCAATCTTTCAAGCGAAACTACCATGTAATAGCAAATGATTTACCGACTCTTGGTCTCTCTTGCACAAGGAACAAAAATTTATGAGGGTGAAAAGAAAGTTATTGACCTACTTCTTTTACTCCAACTCCAGGAGGATATTATTTGACTAAAAAATTAGGATGTTAATGTCTTCTAGCAGCACATGAAAATCAATTGCCAATGTATAAGATACGAGTCAAAGTTTTACTTAAATATGAGACTAGACCTAAGCATAGTCACCAAATCGGGGTTCGGGAATAAGTTGGCAACGGAAAAAGTTGGATAAAAAACCGAAAAAAATCAAAATAGTGTTTGGACAATGTAATTTTTTCTATTAACTGATGTTATCATTTATATCATTAAATCCTATTTTAAACTATTAAGAATAAATGGTTTGTAAAAAACCCTTTAAAAAGTGGACACGATTAAATCGCGCTTTTTTGTTTAAATCGCAACTTTTTCAAAAAGTCGGGATTTATTTGTGATTTAATCACGAGTCTTTAAAACCGTGATTTAATCACGACTTTTTGAAAAAGTTGGCGACTTTGGTGACTATGGAAATAAGTCATGCATTTGGGATTAAAATTTGCACAATATCATATGTGGCTACATGTGCATGAGGTCAAGGGGCATAAATTAGTTAATGGAAATAGTTAGTGGATCCGTTGTGTAGGTCATGGCATCTAGGGTTTTTAGAAGGAGAAGATCATCATGATTGGCATCTGGATGTTGCAGATCTGGGGTGGGGTTTGAGCAAGAAGAATGTCACGTGAGGAAACCATTTCTCGGGATTTTGGCGGGGAACAGATCCATTATTGGACAACACAATGACTCGGGACTTCGTTTAATACACTCGCGATAAATTACCTACCTATCTAAGAAAAAAAAAGAAGAAAAAAAGCATGCTTGATAATTACTGTATTCTCTGACAAGGGAATGGTGGCATGTGGAGTGGGATTACAATATTGGCGTTTTTGAAAAGCTGTTTTGCATTCTTAGTCAGCCTTGACAGGATTTCTGTGAACTTTCTGGTTCTGAACATCTCTTATTTGCATTTCTAGTTTTTCATCCATTTTTAACCTTCTCTTGCTTGTTGATTACTTTTATTATGGATGTAACCCTTTGTACCATGAAATGTAGGGTCACAATGTTATCTTGATCTCCAACCACCAAACAGAAGCGGATCCAGCAGTTATCGCATTATTGCTTGAAACAACAAATCCACATTTTGCTGAGAATGTGGTTAGACCTAATTTTACTGTCTACTGTAACCACATATTCATTTTAGTTGTAAATGACTTCCATGACCAGATTTTTTGTTCTTACCAGACCTACATAGCGGGAGATAGAGTTGTGACTGATCCCCTTTGCAAGCCGTTCAGCATGGGAAGGTTTAGAGCTCTCTAGTAAAAAATTTACTTGTTTTAGTTTGAAGATTATTTAATAAATAGTATTTATGAATATTACATTTTGTGCCATGCTAGGAATCTACTTTGTGTGTACTCGAAGAAGCACATGAATGACATTCCCGAGCTTGCTGAGATGAAAAGGAGAGCGAACACTCGAAGTCTAAAGGAGATGGCTTTGCTTTTAAGGTAATTTTGTTGTCTTATTTTTTTGTTGATTATATTCTTGGACATGTTGTAGTTGTGAACGAGATTGGATAATCCACCCTACTGTGGAATGCTATTTTGATTTTTAATCACCTGAATTAGAGCTCATGCCAGTTTTAAATTGCCTACACTATTTATGAAGCTTTCAATGGGAATGCTATTTTGATTCTTTCCACTAGGGTTTTTAAACCTAGTTGTAGCCATGTGGATTGGGCTAGCTAAGGGAACCTAATTCGGACCATGGTTTAGGACAGCACCATTCATTGGATTTGGGGTGTGAATGGTTACCCAAAGGAAGGATTATCATCAAAATGATCGACAACATGATGAAATGACTCCAAACTTTGTCTAATAAACCATGAAATTAGGGTAAGAAGGTTCTATTAAAGAGGAGGGAAGGTGTTAGGCATTTTCATCCATCAAATGATGGTAACCTTAGGTCATTGTCACCCTCAAAAGCTTGCAAAAATAAATGAAAACAGTTCATATGAAGGCATTTGTTCAGTGTGGATTTATTAGCAATATTGATCCAATGAGATAGACAATTGCTTCTCTCTATATTCTCGATCATAAAGGTAAAATTATTGTGAGAAGGGTCAAAGAACTAATTTTGAAAATCCTGTTTTAAAATTCTTTACTCCTACAACTATGCTTAAGAATACACATAGCAAATTGTTTTAAGAAAGAGACACATGAATTTTGATGAGCAAGTCGTAAACAGTTCACACTGGACATTAGTGGAGAAATTCGAATACAAATCTGCCTTAGAAAAGTCGAATTGGATTGAATGGTGAAGTTAGCTAGAACAATCCAAAACTTCTAATGTATTTATATACTTATCTTGGAATATCATCCAGTCATATGGTCCTAACTGTTCTCATCTTTGATAGAACTATTTTCACTTGTGAAACCCTAAAATTTTATAGATGTATTTATGTTCTTGTTCTCAAATCTTCCCTGCCTCTCTTGCTTGGCCCAAATCTCTTTGGTGATCCTCATTTAATAATTCATGAAAATAATCCCTCCACCTTTCCCTAATCTCTTTATCTCTTTCTAACATTCTATCATCTTCGTTTTTAATGCACTTGCAACTATTTAAATCTCTAGTTTCCCTTTCCCTAATTCTTTCCAACTTGAAAACATCTTTCTCGCTTTCTTTAGTAGCCAACCTGTTATATAGATCATCAGATGCCGTATGCTAAGCTTCGGTTAGTGCTCTCTTTTCCTCTCTATTATTTATTTTTGTAATTTTATAATTTTGTAACTTCTCCACATCTAGTTTTTAGCCACAACTTTTAATGGATCTTTTTTTTTCTCTCCCTCTAATGATCTTTTGGGCATCAATACTTCACCACCAAGTTTCTTTGTTTCTGATTTTTTCTCATGGACTCCCCAGTGAATTCTTTCTCTACACTCTTAATGCCTTTAACTACTTCATCCCACATCACTCTGGTATCTACCTCTAAGTTTCATATTTCTCCCTTTATCAATTTGTTGGTAAAAGCCAACACCTTTTTTCCTTTTAAGGTTCCACCACCTTATATTCCGATATTCCTTCTTTTCACCCCCTCTCTTATATAAAATCACTAGCCTATGTTGTGTAGTTAATCTTTCTTAGGAGAACCTTACAATCTTTATATTATTGATAATTCGTTTCTCCTAAATAGAAAAAAAAGGGTCTATTGGCTTTTATTGATTCCGCCACTCTTAAATGCAATTAGACCTTCTTCCCTCCTTTTGAAATATGTGTTTGTTATCACAAGGTCGTTTATTTCCCCAAACTCAAGTCCTCAATGAAGTCTTTCTCATAGTCTTCACTTTTCTTCCCTATATTACTATTTAAGTTTCCTACCATAAATATCCTCTCTCCATTTGGAATGATTTGGATGAGTTCATCCATGTTTTCCCAAGATTGTCTTTTTTATGTTTTGTCCTATTCAAACTTGGAGGGCTTACACACTAATTATTTTAATTATATCTTTTTCTATTATTGGTCATATTAGCTTATAGTTGATCATATATTCTCCCCACACATACAACTGTATCTTTTGGACCTCTATATACAAGTATGACAACCATTTTTGTTTCTAACTTTTCCAGTGTATTAGAGCTTATATCCTTCAATTTTCTTAGCTTTTGTTCCTTTCCATTTTGTTTCTTGCAAACAAGCTAGATCAAATTTTCTTCTTTACTTGTATGTATTAACTCTAAGCTCTATCTTATCAAAGTCCCCTAGTTCCAAGTGGCGAGACGAATCCTACACTCCAGACTAACTTTTCTATTCGCATTCATCCAGTCTGATGCGAGAATCCTTGCCTACTTCCCACTGTATCCAGGTGTCATTACGGTGCTTCGTTTCCAGAGGACGGCCTAGCTAACCCTTGCCTGATGATTCCCATTGCGATTGGTCTCCGTTGAAGTGCATCGATTTGAGGAAATGCCTTGTCATCAATGGAATGAAATGTCTTATCAGGATTCATGTTAGGAATTGGTTGATTTTTACACCGGCGGCCAACCTGACACATCCCTTCTCCTTTATGTGGGCTCAGAACTGACAATGTAGTATAAAGGGGACAATGACTATTTCTGTTAAAAAACTCCTCTTTGTTACATATTCTTGGGAAAGTTCCTGTGGTAACTTTTGTTGGAGAACACATATTCAGTTTAGTAGACCAAGCATACATGGTTTTTGGTTGATTTATGATTAAAAAAAGTTCAAACCTGGCACTCTAGCTGGATAAAGTTGTTAGTTTGTTTTTTTTCCCTTTTCACCTCTCTGATTTCAGAGAGTTGGAATTGAGTTTTATTTGCCTTCTACTTGATGCTTCGTGTCAATGCTTTATTTTTCTTTGATGTGGACTTCATACATGAGTGTTTCCCATTGATTATGTGATTTTCTGACTTAGCTTAAATGAATCTAGGGGTGGATCACAAATAATATGGATTGCACCCAGTGGTGGTAGGGACCGCCCAGATCCTTCCACTCAAGAATGGTTTCCAGTAAGTTATTTTTCACTTGGAACTGAATAAGGATTTATTTCTTCCCCCAAATTTGAACTCTCCCCTCCTTGTCTTTTTCTTCTGAAATCATGACTCATCATAAGACTGTTGTTCCAAGCATTCTTTCTCTTATTATATTGTCACCTTAAGGCTGTGTTTTTCTTTTGTGGGCGATTCATGGAAACTTATCAGATGATATAATTTCTATATTTTTTTTCACTTAAATTTTAGAACATAATGTCAAACATGGTTAATCTATTTTGGATGTGTAGATAGAACTTAGAAGTCTTGAATGTCCTCTCCTGGTCTTTAAAACCAATCTTTTTTTAATTAAGATGGGTTTTAGGAGATGTTGGCACTAATATATATATATTTGATAAGAGTAAGATTTTATTAAGGAAAAAAGGAAGCGGCCTATGTGCCCTGTATAATAGAAAAAAAAAAAAAAAAACAAAGAGAAACAAAATAAAGAAAGCAAACAAACACGAAGCTGCCAGCCCACAAGCGGGCTTACACATGGCAACGCGAATCCCACTGATGCAGTCCAAGTTAGTTAGTTAATTAGTTTGCTAGTTGTTTGTTATTTCCGTTAGTAACAATCTGAAATAGTTAGTTGTTGGAGTCAGTTTTTTAGTTGTTGAAGTTAGTTAGTATTTTTAGTTTTCCTTTGTTACTTTAAATGTTCATGTAAGGGTAATGTAGTCATTTCACTTGGGATCTACCAACTTAACTTATTTTGAAGTTTTCACACAAATTAGTATTAATTTTCAGATCTGATTGCATCACCCACTTTAAAAACAAAATCCTCAAAAAATACCCCTTCAGACTCCTCGGAGAGCTTGCTCCAAAAAAACGTCCAACTAACAATAATTTTTTTGATTTGGATGTTTGCTCTTTAAACATAGAAACATCTACTCTGCAGGCAGCTTTTTGGTTATTTTAAGACCATCAGCTGTATTTAAATTGGAGTGTATGTGCTTTACCCCATCCATTGTATTATCAGGGGCAGATGCATGGCTTGATTATCGAAATCCATGAGGTTATTAGGCGGCTTATGTTATAAAAGGCCATGTTTATTTGTTATTATTTCTTTTCTTTCCAAATGATATAATACCAATTTCACAGATATTTTGGCAACAATGTAATCATCATCGTTGTCTTCATCACCATCATAATCCATGCTTTGTCCCAGCTATTTGGAGTTGGCCATACAAATTTTATTTCCTCATGCCATTCTATAAAGGCCATATCTTTGTTGATGGCTAAGCACTTAAGCCTCGTCCATCCTCATTACGTTGATGCACATCCTTCTCAACTTTTACTTAGTCCTAGAGTCTTCCACCTGCCCCATTGTATTCCTCACTGGTACTATCAATGATCTTCTTTGCACCTGAACAATTATCCTTCATTTTATCACATGTTGAAGCTACTACTACGATCCTTCATCTCACTTATTTTTTATTTTGTCTTCCCTTTTCCTTCATTTTTTTCTTTTTTTGCTAGGTTATGTGAATTTTACATAAAGCAATGAGGAAAACACTTTAGGAAAAATATTTTGTTTACAATGATGGTTTACAAGCACTACAAGGCTTTGAGGGTCCAATCAATAAAAGTTCAAGAAAATGATCTTCTTGGTCCTCAGATACTCTAGGAAAGTCTTCAATCTTTGCTGCCAAACTGAAGGAAACTTTCAAGTGGCTCCTTTCTCGTTTCTAAACCTTTTGTGCTCACTTGTCAGATCAAAAGCTATTGGGATCCAACTTGATTCAACCTTTAATAAGCATTAACCAACTAGGTGCTATAGATTCTTCTCCTCTTGTCACCCATTATTAAAATCAGATAAGCTAATACCATGAACTCTAGAAGAATAAACATGTTTGCTTTCTCCTTGTCTCGAATTACATGACGTTTTCTTTTCAAACAAACCTATAAAAAGCATAGAGAAGCCAAAGAACCTTCATTCTTTCGCACAAGTCTCCTTGGTATGCCATCCTTTAAAAATGCGTATGAAAACACCAACACTAAATGAAAGAGGTTTAAGGAGATATTGCATAACCCTGAAGCCAAGGATTGTTGGATATTCGTCCATGTCACTAAAAGAGATTCCTAGTTTGGCTTCATATTTCTTGCTCGTGCCAGATGATGAGAAGGTCAATGTACTTGGTAGGAAGGCAGCCATAATTTTTTTTTTACTTTTTGTTTTATTTTTGATAAGTATAGAATTTTTTATGTAGGACTATGATGCCCAAACTAAAAGAGGGGTCTGAGATCACGAGTAAATTACTAAAAGCAATAAAAATTATAAATTGACCTGCATTCATCGACAACGCAACAGAAAGTCAAATGAATAACTATGCTAAAGTTCAAGGCTATCTCAATCCCACGAAGTTAGATTACCCAAAGAGGAAGATGATGGATGCCAATGGGAGATTGGACTTCCACTAGCCTAGGGTTCAGTCAATACACAATTACGATTCTCTTGATCCCTTTCAAGGATTTTGAGAATAAGTTTATGCTCAAGTGTGTTCAATGGAAAACTTTGGTAACTATCACGAATTAGGTCAAAAATAATAATATACCAACAATTTCCAGCAACTTCTGTTTAGTGAACTTGGTAATAACAAAATGAAACTAATGTGGTAGATTGTGTTTGGAGGGGTAAGGGGCTGGATTGGTGACAAAGGTTACAACTAATAATTTATTGGGTTTGGATGTTTTAGGAAGGTTAGGACTGAATAGGAGGGTTGGGGTAGGTGGTAGGTTTGATTGGGGTTAGAGGGCTTGGTTTTTTTTTTTTTTTTTCCATCCTAAATGAGATATAGGGGTGGTTGAAACAGTATCAGCAAGTATATGGGCCAAATATTTGATTCGGATAGGATATGCAAACAGTAAAGAGGGTTCGGCTGGGGTACAGGTTTGTGGGTCTGTTCGGCTGGGGTTTAATGGTCAGGTCAGTTCCAACAAAGGGTTTGGGTTGGAAATTAAGTTGGGCTGGATTAGAATTGTTGTACCTTTAACATACAGCAGGGTTGAAGGGGTTTTGGGGCTGCTTTTGGGCAGAACTAGGTTAAAATAGCTGTTGCTGGTTAGATCTAGGTCTAGGGTGGACTGGGTGAGAGAGAACAAGTAGGTCATCCCCTATTGGGCTTTACTATTAAACCAAAATTGGGATTGCCATTTATGCGTTGGAAAGATTGTTTCCTATTTTGTGCCAAAGCAATTTATAAAGCATAGGCCGAAACAGGTGAAATCAAAGGACATTACTTGAATGCTACTGCAGGTACATGCGAAGAAATGATGAAAAGAGCTGTATTTGCCAGAGAATTGGGAGTTCCTATCGTAATGCATGACTACTTAACGGGGGGATTCACTGCAAATACTAGCTTGGCTCATTATTGCCGAGATAATGGTCTACTTCTTCACATCCACCGTGCAATGCATGCAGTTATTGATAGACAGAAGAATCATGGTATCCATTTCCGTGTACTAGCTAAAGCGTTACGTATGTCTGGGGGAGATCATATTCACGCTGGTACCGTAGTAGGTAAACTGGAAGGGGAAAGAGAAATCACCTTGGGCTTTGTTGATTTACTACGTGATGATTTTATTGAAAAAGACCGAAGTCGCGGTATTTATTTCCTGCAAGATTGGGTCTCTCTACCAGGTGTTTTGCCCGTGGCTTCAGGGTGTATTCCATTAAAGGTCTATTATTCAGATGGACAACTCTTCATGTTGAGTTCAACGGAGTATTTTTCAATGATCTAGTTTTCAAATGGGAGTCCTTGGTTCAAGATGAAGCATAGTTCTGGATTTTATCTCAACTTTTCTCTTTTCTGGTTCTATATTGTTCAATATAATATCGAACTCTATATTGGAACTGATTAAAAGTTTGAAAAAAAGGATGAATATTATGAGAATGATCTCCATGACAAAGAGATTGTGGGAGTTTTTTTTTTTACTTTAGTGTAAGTGGGCTCTGCATGCTTTTATAATATAAATAGAGAAGAGGAGTGATGGATTAATCTAAGAGCAGAGATGCTTTGATACCAAGTTAGAGACCAAGAATCAATCCACAAGAGAAAAAGGAGAGAAGAAACAAGGAGAGGAGAGAGAGGGTCGAACATGAATTAGTTCGGCTCCTCCTCCTCTTCTCTATTTATATTATAAAAGCATGTGGGGCCAACTTACACTTAAGTATAAATAACTCTAACAGAGATCATCCTCACAAAAAAAATCAGCAATTGACTTACCAACGTGTGGGCCGTATGTGTGTGTGCACATGCACACGGGAGTGCATGTTTTGGTGGGAGTGGGTGGATCATGCATGTGTGTAGGTGCGGACGTTAGTGTGTGTGTGTGTGGGTAGGTGCTGCGTGCATTAGAGTTATTTGTCTTATACTTTTTTTGTTCAGTACACGTATTATATTGTGTTCGATACTGATATATGTACTTTATGATTTTTTTCATTTGCCTTCTTTTCATATTGCTTTGATGCCACTATGTTTTCGTACTGATATAAGGTGCCCAGGCACCCTTTGATGCATCTTCAGTGGACAATATGAGAAGGCTTGCACATCATTCAGGTGTTCCAGGGCATATCTATCCCTTGGCATTGATGTGCCATGAGATCATGCCCCCACCACCCCAGGTAGCTCTTTTAATATTTGGCATGTTATGTAATGTTCCTTGCGTCTCCTAATGCCAAAATTCTTTTTCTTCAGGTAGAAAAAGAAATCGGAGAGCGAAGAGTGATTTCTTTTCATGGGGTTGGGATATCAGTGGCACCAGAAATGAACTTTGATGACATAGCTGCTGGCCATGAAAACCCTGAAGAGGTTGGTTTCATATAATATACAGCTCAGTGCAGGAATTGGTTGATCTGCCTGGTCTGCAGTTATTGTTTCTGATTTTCTTGTTGGTTGAACTGTTTTTTTAAAATTTTTTTTTTTATAAGTTAAAAAATTATTCAAGGAAAAAAAAAGGAGTTTGAGATGACCAGCCCAAGAGACTTGGTTGAACATTTTTACGCGTGTATTTGATATTATGGCGTCTCTTATCCTTTTTTTTCCTGGATTGTTGAAAACAAAATATGTAGGTAAAACGTGGTAACTTTTCTAGCACCTGCTCAAATATAAAATTTTAAAATCTGTTGTTAGTTGCAATTATAGGTCTCGCAGATGATTGGCCAATGAAGTATTCATTGTATTTAATATTCCAGAAGCTAAATATGTGCTTGTATTCTTATAAGTGTTTGTCTGCGAAACCTAGGACTGTACCTGAAGGATAAATATTTTGAAACTAAAAGAATGGGGAAAAAACTGTCTCCTTATTGATGCTTATGATATATTGGAAACTATGTAACTGGACTCCACACCTTTATGATTGTGGGGGTATTGGTCCTATTGGATAAATACCATCAACATATACACCCTGCCATCTTCTAGCACGTAAAGTAGGGTCACATTTATCTTAATAATTTTCTATTAAAAAAAGGTAACTTGTAAGGATTTGTGTAAATCCATCTTCCATATATATTGTTGAGTTTAGTCCCACATCAGACACAAATTGCCTTGTTTCTCTCCTTATAAGCTCTTGGGCCTCTCCACTCATTGCCAATTGGTTTTTGTCATGGTATCAGAGCGGGCCTTTCTCTCCTCCACGTCACCCAGTTCATATCTCCACGTGCTTTGGCCAAGTCCAGCCCACACGTGCGGGAGCGTGTTGAGTTTAGTCCCACATTGGACACAAATTGCCTTATTTCTCACCTTATAAGCACTTGGGCCTCTCCACTCATTGCCAATTGGTTTTGAGTTGGACCCCCAAATTTATCATATATTAATACCAAGTTAAACACAACCATGGTTTAATATGTAAAATCTACTTTCATTGAGTTTTTTTTTTATCCATGGGTATCCAGACTTAGTCCGATTAATCCCATGGACACAGCCGTCACCACTTCCAGCACGTGCCTTGTGTACCTGGCCTTTTAAAGCACCAAGGTGGTGGCCAACAATACTTTCATTAAGTTATTGACTTATGGTGTATAGAAACGTTTTCATTTTTCTTTACCTGTCATATATTTTTTTCCTATTTTTATTTAAAATAAATCAGTTAAGTATCGCTAAATATTATGTTATGAATTACAATACGTGTATATGGGACATGTTAAGAGTTTTGGTCTTGTCAAATGTGTCACATCAAACATCTCATACCCATTTTGGACAATGGCATATATGCCTGTGTCCTTGTTACATAGATTGCGAAGCATTAATTTCACATAGTCTTGCATGTATTGTGTCTTTCATCACTGAAGATGAACGCAGTGTTCTGGATTGACACCTCGTATCATAATCATCTGTGAAATCTTCAGTGTCTATTGTGAAGCACATGAAGGATTATTTTGTCATCTTGAATGTTATGTCTACCTTTATCAACATCCAAACTAAATCCGACCTAAAAATTGAATATGGATAAAATTTGGATATGGAATTCAGTCATCTGGATGATGTTGATGCCACTAGTTGCCTCATCTGTGTTGTAGTTATCAGCTAATGTCACTATATGCCTCATTTGTACTGTTGCCATGGTTCAAAATTTCGCATTGTTTCCGAATGTATCAGGGAATGTCAACCATTGGAGAAATCTCTATGCGTCAAAGGCCGTTTCATTCCTCTAAAATTTTTCTTGAATTACAATCTGCACTATACTTTGGGTGCTCATTGTATTCTTTCTTCTTTAACAACCTGTTCATGGTTTTAGCTGCTTCTCTATGCATGTTTGTTTGTAGAAGTAATTCTGTTCATGGTCGTCTCTGTCTCTCTCTCTCAAATTTCTTATAATTTAAAATGTAATAAAGTTACCTTGGCATGTTTGGAAGTTAACAATACAATGTGATATAAAACTTAAAAGAGTATATGATAACAATAGACTTTCATGATTTTTATCAGTTCTACAATTGGATCTTCACACATTCAAGTACAAATCCAATTTCGCTTTTGTGTATGTGTACAGACCATATTGATTTGTTCGAATGATTTAGAATGAGCCAACTGTTATTTGTTGCAGGTTAAAACAAACTTTACGAAGGCACTGTATAGTTCAGTAACTGAGCAATACAATGTGCTCAGATCTGCTATACATGGAAATCAAGGACTGAAGGCATCAAACTCAACTGTCTCTTTGTCGCAACCATGGCAGTAGTCATCCCTTGTTGCTTTTCCATAATATTACTTTTTTTGGTCTTATCAGGTACTTCCACCCTTTTATGTAATTTATTTTGGAATAATGACTGCTGCTAATGTTCAACTATAAAATGTTTTCAAATGCTCTTTTCTTTGGGTCTCATAACGATGTTTATTAGGTTCAAGTTGTATGGTAGTCCTTTTTCTCACCATTGTTTCAGCTCACATGTAATCAGGTCTTTCATCTATCATCATCATCAAGTTCTCTTCCCAAAAATTTGGGGCCGGCTGAATGAATCTTGTTCCTCCATTCAATTTTGTCTAAAGCCATGATTTATGAATATTTTGAGAACTTCATTTTCTCATCCATTATTTTACTGATCTTTTATGATACCTTTACAATGGTGAAACTTTACATGGACACATAGGTCTTGTCAAACGCCAATGAGCCAATGAGCTTTATAAAGCTTATGGCTCAACCTGCCCATATATTCCATACTTGCCTCAACTATATGGAATTGGCTACACTATTTTCTTTTTCAAATCTTTTTTTCTTGATCATGGGTTTGGCTAGTGAAATGAGAAGAAGTAAGTTGGAAACAAAAATCTGGAGTTAGTCGTTGCAATGCATTTAATGCTCTGACCTTGGACACAGCACTTGCAAATGCAAATCTTTATTAGTTCTTACAAGTTGCAATTATATATTATACAGAAATGTGGGTAAATCATGGACAAAACAGAGAAATACAAGGTCAATCTTGAAGTAAAGAGATAAAGTCACTATAAAATTTTGATTTACCTGCATAAGAAGGGTTAAAAAAAACGAATTGTTATGCATGCTTACACTTTCTGTATTGCTTTCTAACAGACTAACTTTGATTCTTTGCAGGCTAAGGAAATAATTTTCCATCTTTTGTATAATTCATTACTGATCAATGCAAGGTCCTTCAATCTTGTTTGCTCCACTAGAGAAAGCTGTGCCCCTTCACACGACTTTCAGTGAAGTTGGCCATCTTTCGCCATCAGTCCTCTAGTATCCACCATCCTCACCATCAATTTTTTGAATCATATTTCCAGAGTGAAGCTCGTCAGAATTGTTCTACAAGTTCAAGCTAGCTGCATTCTGTACATATTTTTAACATCATCGAACAAGAGTACCACTCGCCTTTGATAAGCAAATTTGTCGTGTATCTCATATTCTGCATAACTGCATTAAACATTTTAATTTTCTATCAGTGATTTATTTTTTCTTGGCATACATGAGATTTTTTTCATTTTGAAAATTGTTTAGTTGTAGTTGTTTCTTTTGCCTCTGAGCAGTAGTCATTGTTACAAAAGCATGATGTTATCTTGAAAACAAGGTTATGTCATCAGAAGTTGTTCCTAGACTTTCTAGCTTTGCTGTTTGAGCATGTTTATCATCTTGAAAACAAGGTTATATAGTTGGTTGGAGTGCTTCAAAATTGTAGTGATTTATCGATCGGACTACTGCTTTAATGGGTTGGACTGGGATCTTCATTCGATCTTGAGCTAATGGTGTATTATTTGAGTGTCATCTACTGCATCTCGAATTCACTGCAACTGTTCATACTTCAATCTCCTACCAGTATCAGAAGTAGTCGAAAATCATTATTCTTGAACTATAATCTAATTTACATACTTTCTCATTTAACATGTGGGGACCCTTATCAGATTGGAAACTAGTTGATCTATATCTGGTTCGGTAGGTTTTCAAATCGAAACTGAACGGATTTCAGGTCTGATCTGATTCATTGAAAGGCCTAAACTGCCCAAGAACAGAAGTGCTAGATAGGGCTGAGGAGAAATGTTTTAATCTTGAAGGTGAGAAGATGGCCAAAATAATGTAGATTGAGATGGTAAAATAAGGTTCAAAATCTTGTTTTCGATGTCAAAAGAAAATGATACGATCAGACAAGTTGATTGAAACATTCAATGTTTTAAGGTCAATGTTCCATTTTGATATCTGCCGAAATCAGGGTCCGGATTTGAATAGATCATCATAAAAGATAAATGATTGCTCTCCTCTAGCCAGTCTTCTATTTGTATTCTAAAATTCCCTATTTTACATTTTTTTTTTTAAATTATTATTATTATTATTTTGGATTTACAGATTCTGCATTGGAGCTCTCATTGACTAAAAATCCCATCTTTCTCACAATGATCTAAGCCACGTAATTTATTAATTTTTCTTCCAGATACTTGTAATTAATTTTAATTCATATACAATTCAAGTTTTTTTTCTTCACAGTTTTGAGTTAACAGCAGCAGCAACAAGAAGGCTAAAAACCTGAAGCCTTGGTGGTTTGAGGATTCCTTCACTTGAAAGGAATTAAATTTTGTTTCCCAATCAATCCTATAAACTCGACTGCGACATTGAGGGCATTAGTAGCCGCCAAGGAACTCAGGCTAGTTGATGAAGACTCGTCTCCACCTGCCAAATCGGACACCCCTCGAAACACAATGGAAGGCACTCCGGTGGACATGGCTGTCTGCATTACACCACCACTTAATTGAGTATTAGATACAATGCATTGTAATAAAGTGTAGTTTTATGCACCAAAACATCTTTCCATTAAGGGTAGGGTAAAGATTATTTTATTGGTTATCTGATTCATGAAAAAACACAAAATCCAATGGTTGGGGATTTATCCTTGGAATACATGACATATCTTCGGGATGTTGTGTTTTAATGGTCATGATTTTACGTTTTTTCACGAGTCACTGTTCTAATACCATAATAAGTTTGTTGGGGGGGGGGGGGGGATTTAATCAATTGGCAATGAGTGGAGAGGCCTAAGAACTTATAACGAGAGAGACAAGGCAATGAGTGTCCAATGTGGGACTAAACTCATCATACTCTCTTCATGACCCGAGCACTTATTTTTAGTGGTTTTGGATTGACCCGAGCACTCATCCAAGCCCGACCTGTCCCCAACCCTAGCTACAACGGTTCGGACTGAGGAGCTCTCAAATGGGCCATGAGGAAACAATAACTCCTGACCCGAACATGATAATTTAATTTTTAACCGGTCGGGAAGTGGACCCAAACCTTGCTAAATTGATTGGGTTCATTGGTCATTGACCAACCCATATTTTGGGTAATCAGGTACCCATTGACACACATTGATCCTCTCACTTGAATGAACTTCAAATGTGTAACAGATTCAAGCTCTCAGTTCCTCATGATTACTACCTAAAACATATTAGTTATAGGTCTTATCTAATAAAAATTTGCTTTAATTTTTTTTTGTTTTACTGACCACTACAATGGCGGCGCTCTCTTCATCCACTGTTGAGACCTCGAATTCCTGGAAAAGAAATTCCCTGTAAGCTGCATTGTTGAGAAATATATCGGCTGTAGAACCTCTCAATCCATATTCGACTTTCGGGATTTTGGGCAAGCAATGTGTCTCGTTCATGCATTGTTGTAATTTCAAATCCTGAGATTAAGATGCAACAAAACCCATCAAAACCTAATTAAATTTTTTTGGGATTCACTGATTGATGATCGTATCATGTTCATCCATTCAATCATGCTTAAAGCCATGTCTTTCTCATAAGAATAATGCTGAAGTGACCTCAAGATTGGACCTCACATCTCACACACTGATTTGAAAGTGTCAGGGTGTGCAATGTGAGGTCCAATCTTGAGGTCACTCCAGCATGACTCTTCTCATAATTCAAATGTATCCATATTCTCTTTCTGTATCTTACCCACGGTCACACCACCCCCTTACAAAGTCCTACTTGCATCTAGTTGGGTCAAGGGTCAACCGGACTCTAGAGGGAGGCCCCAAGGAATTCATTGCTTCGTGGGGTCTCGAACATTTGACCCACCCTTCCCGAGGAGCTTACCAAGGCTCGGCTTGCCACTAGGTCAATCCCTTGGGGGTCTTAGTACCTTAATATAAGTTACATATTTTTGTTTCATACTATTTTTATATATGAGAGCTTCTATTGTCACACCAACTTTTTTTGAGAGCACCCCAAGATGTGGGCTAATTCTTCTATGGTTTCATATGAATTGGGGTGTTCTTAACAAAAGTTGGTGTGGCAATAGAATCTCTCTTTTATAATCTTTCCATCTGGAACTGTAAACAGTCTTCATTGGATTAGAGCCAGTGTTACATTTGATCTTTTAATTAGCCTCCGTTGGTCACTCTAGCATTGTTTCTTTAAGAACAATTAAACTAGTTTATAGTGTTTAATCTTGCCACATGTCTCTTTGTGATTGGTTAAAACAGAAATTCACATAACTCACCTGAAGTTGTTCAGCCATATTAAACCAAGTGGGGTCCACCTCAAGCCAAAATACTTCTTTCATGTGTTGCTCTGCAGAGTAGAATTCCTCTATCGAACTCTATTTTTGCCAACAAATTTTCTCCCTTCATAGGAAGATTGTAGTTCCCAACCCTCAATTCCTTCGATTGCCCTTCTTCGGATTTAAATTCCTGTTTAGTCCATAAATTAAAAAAAAAAAAAAAAAAAAAAGAATAATTGAAAGACAACCTAGGCTGTCAATGGATGGAAAATCAAATCCAATCTTCGATTATACGTTCTAATGAATTCGAGTCCAGATAAAGATTTCCATTCTAATAACGATAATATTGAATAATGCTGAATTGACCTTAAGATTGTATCTCGTATCGGATATCCTGAGTCAAAGTGTGTAGGAATTATAGATTCTTTTCATCATTGATATATGAGTCAAAGATTGTCTATGGTTTGTACACACTTTCACGTCAGGATGTGTGATATGAGGTACAATCTTAAGGTAATTACGCACGACTCTATAATAAGTTACATTTATGTAGTATAAATATTTTATTTTACCTGCCATTTCCATGAACCTGTAAAGGCCACATATTTTGGGATGCTAACATCACCATGTGATAACGAGACATTAGTGCTTCCAGCAGTCCCATAGTGAACGATTCCCCTAACATCGAATACATCAAGAAGGATTTGTACAGTAATGCCTGCATTCAACTAAATGTACCACAAAAAAAAATATATAATTAATAATTACAATTATAATAAAAAATAAAAAAGCCATGTTTGATGCACTAATTTTCTATATTTAGGGTTATCAATGGATCGGATCAGATCCAAAATCTGACCAAGTCCGATTCAAAAACTTTGGATTTGGATTTTAGAAAGGATCCCATTTGATAACCTATTGGATCGGTTCTAGATTATAGGTGACCCAATCAGATAAATATGAGAAGGTATGTAAGGACTATGGAGCACACGTGGTGACTATTTGCTAATTTATGAGCTAAACAGCATTATTTGGGAACAGCAAAACCTGATTCTTAATGCATCAGGAAAATAGAAGAAAAGAAAATCAAAATTTAATTTACCCTTCGTTGCCCTGACATTACGTAAATGACATTTGTGCCTTGAATGCTCCCGATGTTGAATCTCCTTCCTAAGCAATTATTCCATATATAAGTAGACTCACAAGAGATAATTACCTCAAAAAGGGCAAATTGTGTCATTGGGTATCCATTTATTAGACTGTTCTCGATCTCTTTTTATTGAAATCGATTAGAATCACGTCTCTTGAAACCAGATCAAGCACCTATAGAAATTAATAGAAACTTTTTTATTGAAATCGTTTAAATTTTTTTTTTTTTTTCAGTTTTGATTCTGATTCTGTCAATTTGAGAATCGAACCAACCCATTAATACCACTATTAAAAGGCATGTTATAAGTATGGAAACATAAGAGTATCTCAAATATTTACTAAAGTGAGTTGGTTTTTAATTTCAAGGTGATGGTAATAGCGAATTCAATACCCAGTATGAGCATTAATTCCTCAAGAACCACTCACGAGGGCACACCCTCACTTACAAGGTGTGTGTGATGTGCGGTCGTCGCACGTGCCCCAAGACTAGTCCTTTGGCAAAACCCAAATATAAGTCCGGTCCGCTGAAAAATGCGTGGTCTGCAGTGCACGTTGATGTGGCAAGGGCATAGAACCATAGATCTTTTTTTGGGATACACTAGGAAAAAGATCTAAGGTTCTTTATCCTTCCCATGTCAGCCGTGTATTTTTTAATGTATCGTTTTATCATTAGTCAATTAGAAATGAATTCAACATGATGCACAATACTATTTAGAGATGCCAATGAGTTCCTGTTCGGTTCCTAAGAAAATTATAACTATAATATTTTTTTGGTTCAAGTTCTTGTCGGTTTCAGTTCCAGCTCTAAAATAGGTGGAACCTGGTTTCAGTTCCATCGGTTATCAAGAATTGAATGAGAAAAAAATATTTCAAAATCATTATAAAAAAAATTATATTAAAAAAATAACTTATTATCTACAAACTATCAACATAATTGCAATTTATTTCACTAAAATATGATTTAATAATTTATTTATTTTCAAAAATTAAAATTCATCTTCTTTACAATTAATAAACTTTAGGAAAATTTACTTAAAGGACTCTAATGGAGGGATTTTTTCTAAATAGTCCCTAAGTTTTGGGTGGTCTCTTAATAGTCCATTTAGTAAAATTTTCTTTTCTTAATAGTCTTTGGACCTCATCTCCCGTTTATAATGTGTTTAAAATATCCAAACTACCATCTTTCTCATTTTCTTCACATAGTTAGGTTTTCCAATGGTGATTGTGGTTATTTTTCAAGGTAAGTGATGATTGAGCTCTTAGTTTTGAACATTTAAATGTACTTTTTTACGATTTATAATAAAAAAAAAGAACGAAGGTGAGATTCTAATTAATTTTTAGGATTATTTTATAATTTTTTTTTTTTTTTAACTATAATTTATGTATTTTGAGGAGATTTACCCTATATTGAACTCAAAAAAAAAAAAAAAAAATCTCGATCAATTTACAATGTCGAGTTCACCACTTTTTTTTTTTTTTTGTCTTTTTCAATATTTTTACTATCAAACTTGTCACTTAGTATATAGTTCACCACTTGCTATTTTCTTCTTCAATATTTAATTATTGTCGAATTCAATGGTTTTTTTATGAAAATATTGTCAAACTCGATAGTAATTAAATGTTGAAGTAGACAATAAAAAGTGGTGAATTCGACACTAAATAATTAAATGCTGAACTAGACAATTAAAAGTGGGGAACTTGACACTAAGTGGTGAGTTCGGTACTAAGTAATTAAATATTGAACTAAACAATAAAAGGTCGCGAGCTCAATACTAAGGGGTAAGTTTGACAATAAAAATGTTGAACCAGACAATAAAAATTAGCAAACTTGACACTGTGATGTGAACCATATTTTTCGCGTTTTCAACTTCGATACTTGTTAAATCTCTTTGAAATACTCAAATGCATATATCATAGTTGCAAATCAAAAGTTACAATGCAATCATAAAAAATTTAAAATCTCAACTTTGTTCTTCATTTTATTTTAATGAAACATCGAAATAAATTTAAAAATACATCTAAATATTCAAAATTAAAAGAATATCATCATCCATTCATCATTCATGATCAAAGATTGTTGGAAATGATCGCAATCACCAATGAAAAATCTAATTATGTAAAGAAGATGAGAAAAAAGATAGTTTGGATATTTCAAAGACGTTATAAACATGAGATGAGGTCTAGGAACTATTAACAAACCACCCAAAACTTAAGGGACTATTTAGAAAAAAGGTCCCTCCGCTAGACATAATTTTTCCTAAACTTTAAGAATCGATGATCCATTTTAAGTTTAGTCTATATGAAAAAAGTGAAGATTTTTATATAATGTATGTTAATTTTAAAATAGAGGAAAACCTTAAATCATATATAATGTAAAAATAATACGCGTTGGTACCCATCGAATGGAACCTAATGGTTCCAGTTCCCATCAGTTTGGTTCCATATTAGACTTGATTATAATCTGTTCCAATAAAAAGGGAACAAGAACTGGGATTTTTTATTTTGGTTTTGGTTCGGTTATGGGTAAATGGGTACCCAACGATACCCCTAGTCAATGAATCATATCTAGATCATGGTCAATCTAAGAGACTATATACACATATTTGGATCAGTTTTGAGGTTCTACTTCGAGGAAGAATTGAAGCTGGAGTTTTCTTAGAAGGAGTCGGAGAAGTAGATATGTGTTTGAAAACTAATTCTAAGAAGTATTATTGGGTTAGGTCGATGTATGGGAATGATCATCCATTTAAAAAAAAGAAATAAGAATAATGATAAGTTGACACTCCCCTCTAACATACACCCCCAACGGCAAGTGTTGGAGTCATAGATTTTTTCCTCACAATACACAACCACACATATTTATGGGGATTTGTAGTTGTGTATCGCGAGAAAAAAAAAATCTATGATTCTAGCACATAGCATGTCAGGGGTGAATGTCAAAGGGGGGACTCAGAATATCACGAATTTAAAAAAAGAAAAAGACCAAAATGTCCTTATATACCTGGGCCAGAAGTCGAAGAAGATTGGGTATGGGTAGTTAAAGTGATAATTTATTTTGAATCATGCTGGAGTGACCTCAACAAGGGACACCTTGATGTGGTGGTGTGCATGTTTGTAGATGCATTTTTCTCGTATCTCAGAGAAAACGTATCTACGGACATGCTCACGCCACCAAGTCAATATGACCCCTGTGTGTCCCTCACCGAAGTCACTCCAACATTAATCTTTATTTTGTTTTCTAAATCATTCTAACTTGACCTTTTCTAGTCGTTCTAAACTGACTTCCTTAAACACTGTGCTCAATAATAAGTTGACGTGGCAGTAAGCAAATAACCTAAATTTTTTTCCTGGACCTACAAGTAAAAAAAATTACGGTTCTCTACCACTGCCATGTCGGCACAGTGTCAAATTGGATCTGAATATTAAGATCCAAATCTGATTTGATATACAAAATATAGGAAAACTTCATTTATTCAAACGAAATGTAAAAATATAATAATCTACATATTTTCTTACCTTTTATTGGATCTGGGCCTATATGACTGGTTCAGAATCTTTTTAATAGGTTATCAATTCAGATCCATATCCGAATCCAAATACTAGATCCAGATCCAAATACTACATTATTTCTAAATCATTAGAGAGGGAGAGGGGAGAGAGAGAGAGAGAGAGAGAGAGTTACCATACAAGTCAACCCAAAAGACCAAAAGATTCAAGAACAATCACTTCAGGAGGGTAAGCCATTACAACTCCCACATAAGGTCCTCCACTTTCGTTGACTTGGTCAACCACATCATGTAATGGGTGATTCATCTTCAGCTGTGACGACCCAATCAACAAGCTCATCAGAACTACCATTTCAAGATCAATCCACCACAACCGTCCGATGCGGCCAATCTCAACGATCGATAACTGTCCAACCATCGTTATTGGTGGTGATGATGATTTCATAGTTCAGCACTTTGGCTATATAGTGAATCTAAAGGTGTTTTTATTCCTGTTAGAGGTTGGTTTCAGGACTTGTGGACGTAGTTTGATCAGACTCCCTCAACTCAAAAAAATGCCACGTGTTTTGTTTTGTTTTTTGTTTTTGATCAGGCCCACCAAAAATCATCTTGAACCACCATTTCTCCATAGTCTTTCTACCCCTATTTGATTTGAATGAAAATATAATAGATAAATAATCATTTATTACTTTCTCTCATGATAAGCATATAAATCCAATCAGTAGTCGTGATGAATGCTCAAGGTTTTGGATACATGAATGACGTGACAAGGGCACCAAACCATAGTTCTTTTTCTTCGATATAGACCGGAAAAGAATTTGTGGTTCTATGTCCTTGTCACGTCAGTCGTGTATCAAATACCGTGTTCATTCATCATTATTCTATAAAAAAAATTGATTGCCTTTCGTGGGAATTGGATAACATATGACTTTGCTATATTTGATATTATGAAATATTTTCTTCAATTATATCTATATATTTATATTCTATATAGATACATACCTATATCAAACCATGGCTTAACCCCAAGGGGTTGGCTTAGTGGTAAGCTGAGCCTTGATAAGTTCTTCGGGAAGGGTAGGTCAAGTGTTTAAAATCTCATGAAGCAATGAATTCCTCAGGGCCACCCTCTAAGGTTTGGTTGATCTTCGACTCAATGAATTGCACGTAGGACTTTTCGAGGAAGCGGTGTGTATAACCGAGGGATTAGTCTCAGTGGAAGGGTGGGGATACTCATAATAAGCAAAAATAAATCAAATTGTGGCATGACCTATCAAATATTTCCCTATCAATAGATCCGATATTTTTATTTTGACAATGTGATGAAGAATGGATGCAAGAAAGATACTTTCATTTCCAAACTCCAATTATTTAATATTGTGCATAATTTTTTCAAATGAGCATAGTATGATGGCGATTGAGTAGGTATTCTGAATGTCATATGCCCATATTGTCTAGTGGCTAGGACATCTCTCTTTCAAGGAGGCAGCAGGGATTCGACTTCCCCCGAGGTTAGGGTACAACGGAACGATGTTGATCATGGATTATTAATAAGTCTAGAATTGATTATTTCGAGGACGATGCAAAAGTGATAATGGGAACAAACTGTGAATTTGTTGGCACTATGTCTACAATTGTTCAAATCCAACTTGACTCAATAATTCATCGATTCATCATGAGTAGGGGCAGAGCTAGTACAGAGTTGGTGGGGGCAATTACCCCCACAGAACTTTGAGACGCCCCTATATTTTCAACTAATTACACTCCTCATTTGTCCCCACTCCCTCAACCCCCCCCCCCCCACTTTTTCAATTTTTGTTGATGACATTGCCTCTTGAATTTCTCCCTAAAATCATTTATCTTCAAGTTCTTCAACTATACAACTAACCATAGTTTACCCCCACTACAAGAAAATCCTGTCACCGCCCTTGATCATGCTATAATCTAACTAATTTATCCCTCAAAGCACCTAATATGGAGGAACAAAGGAGAAAAAGATTTATTATCAATCAAATTTACAATAGGATTATTAGTTATTCGTGTCATTCTCATTGTCTATATTGATGTGGATGTTAATATATCACTCGGGACCCTATTACAAAAAGAAGAATGTAAATAGAAATTATTTTTATAGTAAAAGAAAGTAGATTGATCCTATCGCCGCATCCCGCATAAAGGAGATCTTCTATTAACACACCAACTCTTACTTATAATACACTAGTCTATATGACAAACATAGAACTTCGTATAGATTGGCACTATAAGTAAAAGTTGGTGTTCCAATAAAATCTCCCTAAAAAATGTTATGTTTTGAAGTAGTAAGGGCTTTATATGAAAACTCAGCCCAGATTTTAAAACTAGTCAATGAAACGTTACCTTGTTTTAAAACCATGGCCATCCGCCAATCTTTTAAGAACTCATTTGATTTATTTTTATTTTTAAAGAGATTTTGTAGTTGGTGGCTTTATTATTTTAGATTACAGATGAGATTTTGTAATTGAAGTCAATTTAGATTATTGAAAAAAGATAAAGGTCTGGATCAAAATAATTCAAAACATTTCCAAAACATTGAATGTTTCGGTATCAATATTTCATCTAATTTCAACCAAAACAGCACGAAATTTTGAATCATGGATTTATTCTTGTCAGCTCCAATATAACATGAAATAGAACCCCAACCCCTCAGAATATACAAAATAATCTAGTATTGATTATACAAGCCTTACATACATGAAATGCAATATCAGGTTGGATCGCGTGAATCTTATAAATTGTTCTAGTCCACGAGAGTAGAGGAATCAAATCTTGTCATCCATCTTCGTTTCCATCATATCTTCAATGATTGAACAGAGATCCCATATTAATCAGCTTCTTGAGCAGTGAAATCAGGTTCTGAAGGCTTCTGCAGTTTCATCAATTCCCTCGAACTATCCATATTCCGAAGCCTTTGAACTCCACGAAGAGCATTAGCTGCAAATCTTGAAGCATACATAGTTGCACCGAGACTTGACGAATTACGCCCAACACCATTATCATCCTCACCCAACTCTTCTTCGTCTTTTTTTTCTTCCCTACGATGAAGCTCCATAATCTTCCTCTTAGAGTACCTTCGCCACGTAGCTTGGATAAAGCATGCAGCCCATGTCCTCCATTGTTGCGAATAGAACCGAAACGTGTGCTGAACCTGTCTACTATGAAGACGCCTAAACTGACTAGCAACAAACTTCAATTCTTCCGCTATTAAGGCAAAAGCCTCCACTTCTGTGCACGCCTTAACCGTTCTTGTAGACGACGGGAGGTTAGAACCCGATTTGGGATCCAATGCCCATGTCAGAAGCTCCTCTCCACAGAAATCCCCGTCTTGCAGTAGACTTCGATTGAAAAAACCACTCCTACCACCATCAGTGGTCACACTTTCTAGGCGACCACGTATAATGAAGAGCATCTCGTCCACGGGGTCACCTTCTCGAACTATATATGTGTTTTCTGTGAATAAACTCGGTTTTAGTCGTTCGCAAATTGCATCAAGCAATCGTTCATCCATATTCGCAAACAGAGGAACCTGGAAAGATAGTGAAAATGAGTACGATAAAAGGAGAAAAACGCCGTAATAAAATTAAGCAAAGTCTTACCCTTTTGACCAAAGTTAAACAGAGATGCCGCTTGATGTCCCTTCTGAGATCCTTTGGTAGACTTTGAACCAAGTTTTCTTCATCCACACCCCGTGTTTCCAACCACTTGTATTGATCGTATCGTCTTACTCGCTCTCTGAGTTCTTGTGGAAGCAAGCGATGATGCATCCACTGCTCTGAATCACGCCTTTTGATTCTCATCTCTTCCAGCCGAATGGTAAGAGACTGAAGATAGGTCTGCAACAAGGGAAAAACACTTAAACCTCAGCATTCTCATACTATACTTAAACTACCATTTCTTTTTCTTCTCTCATAAATGCTTGACATGTACCATCCAACGGAAGATGACTAGCAAGCATTTTTACACCCTTAATTCAACAAGATTGAGGAAATAGAAAATATATCAATGCTTTCAGTAAAAAATGCAAAATTGAAGTTGTCACCATTTCAGCATGAATATTGAATTGCTGATTATATCCTTTATTCTATTTATTGTACGTAGAAGACTGATACAGATTTGAAAACATTGGTTGAATATCAATATGATGACATCCATGTACTGGTACTTAAAGAGAGAAGAATCTGCCAATATTTAGTTTTCACAGTAAAGCTCCCAATTTCCCCAACAAAATTCAAGCTAAATAATGTCCTACCGGAAAAAAAAAAAAAAGGAGGCTATATAATGTCCTACAAGTAATAAGTTTATGCAGATTGACACATGACCATGTGTTTACACATTCTGGCAAACAAATGAATTTTCTTCCCAAAATCAGTCTATATAAATGCAGCTCCCAAGAGACGAAACAAAAAAGGTTATATATTTACCTGCATGTTGCCAATCAGAAGCGCGAAAAGTACAAGTCCAAAAATGGCAAGCACTATGGAAAAGATGACCTCTCCAGGATAGGTACTGGTTTGGAGACCCTGACCAAGTGTACTGGAGAAATTAAAAGACCAATGTAGTTAAGGTGCTAAGAATTTGAAGAACGTAATTGTGCTTATCAGAATATCATTTTAAATATGTTTGGCCTTCAAACATGGACAGGCAATGAGAACTAGATAATGAAGGAAATGATATATGCACCAATTGACTGACTTTTAATAATAAAAAAAATATAAGCAGGGACACATGGAAATTAATTCAAAAAACATAATTGTAAAGGACATCTAAGATACCCAACAAAGGTAGACATTAAGAGCATCTATCATGCCGGGGGTACGACTCATCAATCAACAAATACTCATACAAAGGAGATGTACACTAAAAATGGACCCAATCTGATGATAATAATATATATTCTACTGACATTTTTCTTCTCAGGATTGACTATTTTTTTTTTTTCAGGATTTTTTCTGTCTTCTTTAGCCATAAAAAAGAATGCAATAGTGGGTCAAGTTTATTTATTTATTTTTTGGAGGGTGGGTATGTTGGGGGGAAAGACTAATATCATATATTAACCTCTGCAACAGATGATTATACTAAAGTGCACTAAAACATACCTAAACTGCAGTTACCAATCAAAGTGGAACAGAAGTATAAAACATCATTAACAAGGAAAATAACAAAATTGGTATAACTCTACCTCAAATTTTGCAGGCCCCACCACAAACAATAGCAGTATTTAGACAAAAACTTCCTGGATGCAACAATACCAGATGACAAAGCTTGTTTGTAGATTCCAAAATTAAAAGGTGGATTGTCATCATCTACAGAGCACTCCTTGTTAAAAACAGCGTCACTGATACTATGCCAGGTAGCATAACCTTCTATATGCCAGTTTCCACAATACAAATAACTTGTATCACATTTGTCACTAGCCATACAAGCTTTCTGCCAGCATGCATTATTACGCTCCACAGCTAACAAGTACCAGAAAGCTCCAAAAATCTGAGAAAATTCCATCCAGTATAGGTCATTGTGTGCCAACACAGCTTAAATTTATGAGCATCTATTATGTTGACAGGACCCGAAAAAGGTGGAAAAAATTGAGGTTAAAATATTTCTTCTATGTACCAAGGTTGTCAAAACACCTAGGAGGGACCAAACATTCCTAGGTGGTCACTTGGTGACCATGCCAACCTACATTGTGGGCACTCTGAATATTTTATTTAGTATTTCCTGTTTCTTTGAAGCAAGCTTTGTAAAGATTTTGAGGGTGTCGTTTTTGAGGACTTTGTCTTCAAGTGGGAGTCCCTTTGTAGTGTATAGCTAGTTTTGGAGTCGTTGTTGAGGGGCTTTTTAAAAAAAAAAATTCCTGTTTTCCGTTTTGTTGTTGTATGGGGATACCTAAGCTTCTTGTTCTTTCTCTTTTATTATAAATTTATACTTCTCAAAAAAAAATAAAAATAAATAAATAATAAAAAATTGATAATTTGCAAAGCATGTATGTAATCAAGCTTAATATAAGAACTAAATATATCAGCGTGTGCATTTTTGCATATCTTCAATTACACTTCCTCATGTACTAGGGGCACCCAGGCTATAAATCTCACCTAATCATGTGCCTGACACCTTGGTGCCTACCTGGCTATAGATTATCCATGAAAAAATAGAATGGAGAACTATGGCATGTCAACACAGGCAATGAACATAAAGGAGTGTTACTACGAACTAATATCTAACTTGCAATGAAGCATGCCCAGCAAATCAGTTATGTTAAAACTGAACCTAAATAAGATGAAATTAACCATCTGATTTACCACATTCCTTTAGACTGCATAATTAATACAACAAAAAATCTATAATAAAGCCCAAAAAGAGGTACAGAGTACAGATAATGTTCATCACAGGAAGTTTTCAAGTCTAAATTGGCAGGCAAGAAAGACTAAATTACATATGGTATCTATAAAACAATCTAAACAAGAAGAAAAATGAAGTGATGTTGCACTACGAGTGAAAAGTTCCAACCAACATAGAATACAAATAAAATAACATATTAGTACAAATCATACAGGTACTTACATGACTAGCAAGCATGTACCACAGCAAATAGTATGCAGCACCAGCAAAAGCAGATTCAGCAAAGACTCCACCAGTTCTTTTCAGTTCAGCAATTAAGGGAAAGACCCGGAAAAACCTGGGGATATATTGAAGCAAGACAATGAAAAACACAGCTTGTTTTGTAGCCAGTACATCTGAACCTTGTGATCTCTGTATAAATCTCCAAACTACAACCTGTATAAATAAAAAAAGCAATTGATTAAACTTCCTTTCCCAAGCCTAACCTCCAGCAACCAACAATAGAAGGTCCATGAAATGAAACAGTGGTATCAAATAAAATAACATAAAAAAAAAATGTTTTTTATATAGTTTTTAACTACTAGACAGATAAACGATGCTTGCAACATAACATGTTTCTTTAAAAGAACTTTGGCCTATATAGAGGGCATCATGGAATGTTTGTTCCATATAGAAGACAATGCTGCCTTAAACTCAGTGCCACTGAATACATGCCATGTGGCACACTTTTTCGGGCCCACTGACCCCATTGATGGTTTGGCCCATCCTTTCGTGGACCTACATACAACAAATTAACCTGATTTGCATTATAAAAAACTTGAGCAAAAGTAGTTTAAGATTAGTTTGCGATGAGACAATGAGTTGGTTATAGTGTCTACACAAGGTGTTGACCTTGAGCCAGTATCTTTTTATAGTAGTTATGACCTTATGGATGAATTATATGTTCATATCAAGGGAAGGTTCCTTGCTTATGTTGTACTTATTTGCAAATGATGCAACATTGGTTGATGGGACAAGTAAATAAAAAACTGTAACTTTGGAGGGATAGCTTAGAAACCAAGGATTTTAAAACAAGATAAGAGTATATGGAACACAACATGAGCAACAACACACAATAGTAGATATTAGTTAAGATTGATGGGAAAAAGAATGCCCCACAAAGTCTATGAGTGGTAATACCACCAACCTGGATCAAAATCCCACCTCCAACTTAAACCCATGAGAACATATTGGGGAAAAAAAAAAACAACGTGACCATTTCCATTAACTAGTACAATGGATACCCACTCCTTGTGGGAGGTCATGGGTTTGAGACCCCACAAAGTACATTAGTGCCATAGTTATACATATTTTGACGAGCATGTCAGCCATAGAATTTTTGTTGAGAGGATAAAGTGGAGATGCATTTCATAGAGTGTAAATTGATTGTTACGTATCCCAAACTAAAGGAAATTTTACAAGACTAATAATGCCAGACATGAGTTATGAAGCAATGTGGAGAGGAATCTAGAAACTACATTATCACAGAAAGTGTAGCAAGCATGAGAATGTAGAGTGGGGTGAGGAGAAAATTGGGAAATACTAGGTCATATAAAAGGGGCACATCTCTTAAAACTAGGAGTAACCCCGGCGGGGATAAAAATAAATAATAAGTCAATAAGAGACCGTCCCTTGCAACCAGCACAAACACAATATCTAAAGAAACTATTTCGCATTAAATAACACAAACCAGGTTTCTATCCCTAGAATCATAAAGATTTTTCAATTTTGCAGGCTATATAAATTCCATATAAGGGGAGGAGTACACCAACATTATGAACACAAATAGGGTAGCACATAAAGTAAAGAGAAAAAGTATTGTAGCACAAGTTTTCGTACCTGTGGTAAGGGTAGCACTGCAAGAACATCTATGATAAAGTACCATCGCAAGTACCGTTTGGCTATCTTTGCAGGATCTATCACAAGTTCACCTCGACCAAAAACTCGAGACGAAGGGGCAATATATGCCGTGCGGAACTGGAAAGCCATGTGAATAACATAGAAAACATCAACCAAAGTCCGCAATGTTGTAGTTGTGATTGCTAAATTCCAGTCTATACCAAGACAATTTGATTCATGATTGATGACAGGAAGGTAAAAAAACAAAGGATCCACCGATACTGCAAGAATAGATGATATGACAAAAAGCCTATTCCACAACTGAAGGAATTTGTCTCGAGGGTCAAATATCTTTTTCTCTGACACTTTAAGATCTTCTGGGAACATTGCCCGAGAAACCCCGAACTTAAATGATCGACCGAGTGACTTAAGTCCTTTGGATCCCTTTTTCATTCCTCCCTTAAAGGATTTTGATGGGGTGTCACGATTCAACCCCTCGATGTTGAATCTGCATTTGTTCAGCCCACCCACATCAGAAGACAATGGTAACCTAGAATCCAAAGCATCCAACCTATCATATAAAACCAGCAAACGATATGCGCCAAGATTAGATGTCAGTTTCTTTTAATAAATTCACTAAAGTAGCCAAGTTAAAAACTATAAACATGATTTAGAACCTATCAGTATCCATTGCTTTGATCAGTTGGAACAACAAAGAGTGATAATCACCATCATTAATTTACCAAACATATCAATTCCCAGTTCCAATTAAAAGGAAAAAAAAATCAATAAAACGCTACTTAAGTGTCAAAATCTGTGGCCATGAAAGGAACCTTTATTTTCCAAATGGTGAGTAGTCCATTGGCTCATAATGCAATTTACTTCTGTTATAATTGATTTTTTAATATTATACACATTAGATGGATACGAGTATGCACGTCACGACCATGATCCACGGAGAAAGGCCAAATGTGTTATCTTGGAATTTACCAAGATAATGTCAATGAGGATCCTATGGTTGTTACTATCCATGATTACATCTCACATGTATTGGTGAATTGCAAGAAGAAGTGAATCACTTGCCATGAATCCTACAAACACATCCACTCGAAGATGTTTTCAATGACATGCGCAGTTATGATCCGAAAATCATTACCTTGTAGACATTGAGCATTCTCGTTATCTTCCATTTAACCTAACATAAAACTGAAGCAATCAGATTGTGCAGTTATCTTCTATCTCTATCTTAAGCACTAGTTGAGTGGACACTAGAAGAATTTTAAGCATTCAATTCTGTGGCTATTTTTAGCAAGAAACCAGACTCCATAATAAGTAAATAAATAAATATATTTGATACTCTGCTGCAATCAAGTAGTGATACAACACTCCCTTCTTCAGCGGGTAAAAGGAGGAACAAAGAAGCAGACCCCACAATCAGAAACAGTGTGAACTATGAAGGGAGTTGGGTACTTGGGTCAACCCCCCAAGAAGTTCACTGAAAAACAACTATTGTAATAAGATAGCAAAAAGTTTTGGAAGACTAGCTCCATTGGTGCAAGTGAAAAAGCAGGCTCAATCTCCCACTTCGTCTAGCATGAACCCATGTGACGGTATTTTGGTAATCTAGAACACCTTTTACTGCCCCATTCAAGAAAACCGAAAGATCAAGTTGTTTCCATTTTATTTTATTTTTGATAAGCAAGTTGTTTCCATTTTCCATTGTGTGAGTGTCAATAGCATTCCTCATATATGTATATAAAGCACTAAACATCCAAATCCGATTGCTATCCTTGTATAAAGAACATCATAACATTTATAATCAAAGTAAAAAACCTAATAATAATTTTTTTTTTTTGAAAACCGAGGTATCCGGCCCTCTTAGAGCACCTGACTAATCCCCGGGGCACATGCAGTCCCCTCCCCCCACATGCACCGGGTAATTTCTGAGATAAATATCCGAGGGTAGCCCCTTGGGGTGGTGATTCAAACTCAAGACCTCCACTTCCCGAGGCATGGTCTTGGGCATCTCACCAACCCTTTGGGGTCGTAAAAATCCTAAAAGTTGATGATGCTTCAACACAACACTATTAATCCAAATTAAGTCCTAAGGAAGACCAACACCCAAAACATAAAGGAGAAAAAAAAAACAGATCTCTTTCTATAAAATAAGGTAGAAAATACCCATACATTTTGTATGTTACAAACTTCTCTCCCGGGCCACCAATAAATTGCGACTTGTAACCACCAGAATCGAACATGTTTTTTACAACCAAATTATTGCATGGATTGGGCTTTACAGATCATCATAATGTATCTACCATACATAGGTTGTATGTATCTAATGTCATCTACACGTGAATCCTGCCCTGCAAATAAAAACATGTCAAATGCCACATAGAATCTATCTTCCCTATAATAACATTTGAATTCTAAAAGAATCTGACCTGATTAATAGTTCTGGATTCAGGTCGGCATTGAACACAGAACTAAAATACTATAGTTTGGACAATCCACTCCACAATGGGTACTCAATGTTTGAGTGAAATTCAATAAACAGATAATCATTCCACAGCACTATAATTTCAAAACTCAAGTACAATAAAATAAGAGAAAACCAATTCAAGAACTGATTTCCTTCCAAAATCTCACCATAACAGTTTCTAATACTTCAGTTCTACTAAATTCACCAACCTCACCATAACAATTTCTACTTCTTCAATTTTACAAAGTTCACCATCATCAACAACAAACATTAATAACCATAAATACCATAAATCGATAAGCGAATGGGAACAAAAATACACTTTGCTTTGTTGAGATTCCTAGACTGATAAGTCCAATAACAAGGACCAACAAACAATATAATTACGTAGTCAACCAGATAAAATCTAATTGCGGAATCAAGAGTCTCTGAGATTGATTCTAGGGCTTGTCTGATTGTTGGATGATTTTCTAACAATGTTTATTTTACAAATAAAAAAATGATTTTACGAATTAAATTAAGAAAGATAAGGAAATGACGTTCACTAGATCCCCGATTTGCCACGTGGCATTTAGAAGGATCTATAATGATTTTCCTTCATATTTTTATAGGGAAATGTTCAGCACCAAACATTTTGGCAAAACATTTTTCAAAATATGGGTTAGAAATTTTGGAATGAGCTGATTTTTGGTGATGATGATCTCTATGGTGAGGAGATCATCATCACCAAAAATCAGCCCATTTCAAAACTTTTAACCCCATCAAAAATGATTTACAAAAAATGGACGGTTCACGATTTTTCAACTTGTAAACATGGGACTAAAAGTTTTGGAATGGGCTGATTTTTGGTGAGGATTAAAAATCATCCTCACCAAAAATCAATCCATTCCAAAACTTCTAACCCATGTAAGACAAAAATGATTGGCTAAAATGTTGGCCAAAATGTTTGGTGCTAAACGGGACCCATTTTTATAACCTAATAACGTTCATTGCCCAAACCTTGATATTTTTTGTTATTTTATATTGAAAGAGCACATGCTTTGGTATTTTTTTAAAGGGATTTTTTTGTTAATTGTTAGGGTTTATGTATTCGAATTTGTAGGAAACATAGCTTTAGAGATAAGGAAATCAGTGGGAAGAGGGTTACACTAGAAGTCGGGGGAAATTAGGTTATTTATACGATAAGCTTAGACTCTCAATATCTACGTGAGTCATCTAAATAGGTTTGATGTTGTTTCAATTTTTATAGATCTTTGTTTTTTCTGATGCTAGAATCTAGCATTTTTGGTTCAAAATTTTATTTTTTTGCTATAGCTAATCCATAAAAACCAATTAGATTATATTTAATTAGAATTTTTGGTTGAACTATTAGATATTATTTTTAGTTGAATAATTAGATTATATTTAGATAGAATATTTGTTAATAAATACATAATGAAGAGATTTCGATGAGACCTTTGCAACTATACTAAATTTATAACAAAAATGATTTAGATTGAAAGGCGTGGAACTGTAAAATTTCGAAGAATAACTGAGACAGAGAAAGAGGATAGGTAAAGTGTTGAAGTTGTTTGAATGTGTCATCGTGCTTTGTAATGTTGAGGTAATAGCTTTAACCGATCTTTTGTAATATTTGATTGGTACGTTTCAATCTTTAATTTAGGTGTAATTATCAATTTAATCAATAAGTCTTTGGTTGGGTCTTCTGATATTAATATACCCACTTTTCAATTTTGACTAATTTTGTCCCTCACAAGAAGCATGATTTTGAATATGTGGTGATGGAGCCTCAAAGGATGAATGGTGCACATTAGGGCTTGGCCACTTTTGATATTCTGGGAAAAACCTTTATGGAGTTTTTTTTTCCTGAAATTATAAAAGGGATTTTGGGTTTAACAATAATAGGGTTTCATCTTAAAGGGGCTTTTGTTTGAAGCGGTTGAAGATGTGAATTTTTTTTTTTTTTAAAGGTGTTGAAGTTGTCCAAGTTTTTGTCTCTCATACAAAATAGAAAACCATCTTTGTTGTTAAGGAATAAGAAACCCTAATTAGTATTTCAAGGTTTAACATTTTGGTAAAATTTATTATATATAAAAAAAAAAAAAATGAATCTAACACTTAAATAATAAAATCATACAAAAAATTGCTTATTCCGACAATAGAGATTGCTTTAGGAAAGGTAATAAATTTTACCAATAAAATTCCTTAATAATCAGGTAAGAACCCATCTACAACTTTCTGTGTTTCGATCTACCTTGAAATACCTAAATATCTAAAATCTCTACTTCTCCTTTGATGTTTTCTTGCAATGTAGATTGATTATGCAATTTGCACATAATGGACTTCACTACTCTCTTTTTTATTTGTCTTGCAAAATACCTTTGTGGGAGATAATGATGAAATGGATCTCAAAGTTAATTGTTTCTATTTTTATTTTTGTTTATTTTATGTTATATGTTATATTCTATATGCTATTTACAATCTTTAACAAATCTATCTGTAAATTTTTTTTTAAAATATATCTACAAAGGATTAGAAGAGTTCCAGAGAATCATGAAATAATTGGAAGGAAAGGGAAAACAAATATGTAAAAGTGATTTACGATGGTACGCTTAATGCTAAATTTGTCATTTAAATATTATGTGTAGTTTTCAATTTCTTAATTTACGTATAATAATCAATGTATGCTCATTATCAATTTCTTTATTTAAGATAAGTCCCACTAAAATGATTTTTCTTTATACATATCATTATGTGTAGTCTTTAACTTCTTAATTTACATGTAATATTCAATGTGTGCTTGCCTTCAATTTCTTTATGGTGGATATATATCTAATTAAAATGACTTGTCAGGTGGCATATTCAATCGACTCCTTGACATGGACAAATTTGGGAATCATAGATCTATATGCCTCGGGATACACAACTCTCTCGGGATACACTTTTTAAATGAGAAAATGCAATCGTTTATCTTGTGACGTACAAATCTATGGTTCCCAAACTAATAATGTTAGGGAGTCGATTGAATATGCCACTTGGTGAGTCATATTATCACGACTCCTCAATTTTTTTTCTTCTCTTTCTTCTTTGAGTTGTGATAATTTGATTACCCCATGTGGTAAACTCAATCGACTACCTGACGTGACAAGTTTGAAATCATAGATTTGCACTCTTCGAGAAACATGATTCCCTTGAGATACAACTTTTTAAGGGGAAGTGCAGCTGTGTACCTCGAGTAGCACAGATCTATGGTTCCCGAACTTGTCACATTAGGACAGTTGATTGAGTTTGTCACATGGGGTAGTCAAATTATCACGATTCTTCTTTTTTGACATTGTCTTTTACCATTCTAACGTGCACCAGATCACAATCCGACTCGATCAAAACTACGTCAAAATTAATATTTTAAAAACTAGGTCAAATTAAACTGGTCTGGGACTTTGGATCAATTTTGGGTTTTTTTTATTTTTTATTTTTGTATAAACGATCCATGGCTTGGTTGGTAAATTGTAATTCAAAATAGTCCAGCAATTCGGTTTCTCATTAGATGATGTGTTTATACATCCAACGGTGGATATCAATTACCACAAAACAAAAAATGACCTGCAACGATTTTAAATCTTGAATAAAAAGATTTTCCTCACTAACTTAGTAGACTTAAAATCGTACTAAGGTTCGTATGGGCAATATGGATTACCACAGTGGAAATCCAGCACAACCGTCTTCTAGATTTCATAAAATATATAAGGTTAAAAAATAAAAAATAAAAACTCAAGAAAGTATATTGTCTTGAACATGATCCAAGTTGTTGAAAATGGATGGTTATCAATCATCAAAACTTAAAAATAAAATTGAATTGTGAAAACTGAATTTTATTTTCGAAAATTTGTTTCTCAAGTTACTTTGAATTTCGTCCTCTACATGCCTGTTGCATCGGATCATGTTTTTCATGCTAGCATGTGATCTCACGACCCTTAATAAGATTTTGAATCTTTCGAAGATAGTCAGGCTAGACTAAAAAAATTGCCTTTATGCCGGAACCAACTTGGATACTTTCATCGAAAACAGAAAAACACATATTCTAAAACATGATCTGATGCTTCATGATTGTAAACGAAGAAATTCTATGAATTTTGATAGAAAAACAATTTCAAAAAAAATTATTTTCCACTGTTGAATTTCAATTTAAGTTTGGATGTTACGTGGAAGTTCAGTAGTCATCCATTTTCAAAGTTTTGAGTCAAGTTCAAAATAAATTTTTTTGACTTTTTTATTTTTATTTTTTGAGATCTTAGTTTTTCAACCAAACTTAGAAGACTTTGGTGTTGGATTGCTAATGTGGTAATTCATTTGAGCAAAGTGACCCTTAGTAGGCTTAAAATCTTACTATGTGAGTACCGAAAGTATTTCCCCTTGTTTAAAAAAAAAATATGGGGATTCCTCTCAAAGAGGTTGGGACTTCCAACATATTTTCACATTAATAGGCTGGGCTGGGGTAGAGATGGAGTGTCCCACAATCATCAAAGTTTAAAAGATTTAAACCCTTTTGGTAATTTAACTTCAAATATTTTGAAAAATTATTTATGTTAAATAATTCAGTGAGGCAAATAGGTATATTATATTGTGGATCCAGTGAAAAATTTTAAGGGTATATTTGATTGCACAAATATTGGCTTTCCATGAAATTAAAAATCCATGAAAAAATAATAATGAAAAATAGGTAAAATTGAAAAATCAAATTCTATTATTTGATTTTACTTGGATAAAATTATGAAAAAATTATATGAGAAAAAAAAAAAAAAGGAAAGGAGGAGGAGGAGAAAGAATATGAGAGGAGGGAGAGAGTAAGAAGAAGATGAGTAAGAGGGAGAGGGAGGATGTGGTGGTGGTGGTGGTGACGACGGTGGCGGCAGAGGTAGGTGAGGAAGAAGATGATGGGAAAAATGAGAGGAGGATGTGGTGGTGGTGACACTGGAGGTGAGGGATGGAGAAGGAGAAGAAGAAAAAGAGAGAGAAGATAGCCGGAGATGGTGATGACGGCGACAAAGACGACAATATTGACGACGGCGAGGTTAGTGTGATAGTAGTGGTAAAGAAGAAGAATATATGAGTGGGGAAGAACCAGGGATGAAAAATATGGGTGGATTTCACTTTCCCACTTAAATGGGTGGGAAAGTGAAATACATGTTTTTGTGGAATTTTTGATTGAGGTGGAAAATGAATTTTCATTTCCATGTGCAATCAAACACTTGAAAAATGTCATTTTCCATTGAAATTGATTTTCCACCTTATTTTCTATGTTCAATCAAACATACCCTAACATTAAATTAGAATTTAACCAAAATCAAGGGCAAAGCTAGTAAGAAACTGGTGGGGGCAATTGTCCCTATAGAACTTTGTGACACCCCTATATTTTCAACTAATTACATGCCCCATTTGTCCCCACTCCCCCACTTATCTCCCCATTTGCCCTCACACCCTCACCTCCCTCCAATTTTTACCCTACAGAACTTTGAAACACCCCTATATTTTCAACTAATTACATGGCCCATTTGCCCCCATTCCCTCACCTCTCTCCTCATTTGGTCCCACACCCTCACCTCCCTCCATGTTTTGGCATCATAGAACTTTGACACACCCCTATATTTTCAACTAATTACCTGCCTCATTTGTCCCCACTACCTCACCTCTTCAATTTTTTGTTGACGACATTGCCTCTTGACCGGGACTTCTCAAATATTAATTGGAAATGACCTAAATATCATTTTCTTCAACTTCTAACTAAAGACCTCTTAATTTCTCCCTAAAACTATTCATCTTCACTATACAACTAACCATAGTTTGCCCCCACTACAGGAAAATCTTGGCTCCGCCCTTGACCAAAATGGTCCAGTATTTTATTAGAATTATTGTATTAGTCACTGTTTTGAAATATTTATGAAAATGATCATATATTGGTAAATTTTTTAAGCAAAATTGTTGAAACTTTTAATTAATTAATTTTAAAGATTTTTCATGAAATGAATGTCATAAGGCTGATTTTTTCACCATTGAATTATAAGTTTGAGTTAGATTTCTTGGGCTGAACATTTTCAAAACCTTGATTAAAGATAAAAAAAAAAAAAAAAAAACTATCTTTTTTCCTAGTATGATTTTTTCCATGAAATATAAAGTGGCGTGTATTTGAATTTTGGATTGCTTATTGTTGATTTAATTGGATTTGATATTTTATCAATTTAATTAAATTTTCAATGTGTAAGGAATACATGCACGTCACACATGTGCTAGTGTATATATATGTACAAGATAAGAGTACTTGTATCAATAAGTCAATTTAGATATATTATACCCAAGTGAATCCCACAAAGGTAAGTATAAAATGGTGATTATTTATTTATTGGTGCAAGGTATGACTAGGTGTGTTAATGATTATATCACGTGGATTCCACAAACAAAGGTATAAATGTAATTTATTTATTTATCGGTGCAAGTTGGGAGCAAGTGTGTTAACAATTTAATTTAGATATCAATGTACCTAGAATCATTAATTACTTGTCATATGAGTATGTGGTGTGAAAGCGTAACAATAACTAAAAAGATAATAGAGAACAATCACACGGAAAACACAAGATATACCTACTTCGGCAAATTGCATATGTCCACTGAGAAGAGAGAGAGAGAGAGAGAAATCAATACACTATCAACGATAACAATTAAAAGCTCTGAAACCTCTGCAACTCTCCCAACCACCAAAAACATCATAGTAATTTAAAAAAAAGAAACAATACTAACTCGTAAAACCCTCACTCGGAAATACATATACATACTTAGACCTCGACCTGAACACTTGGAAAAGATCCCTTTCTTGATTTTGCCTATTAAATCCTAATCCCAACTTAAGAATACAGATATCTCACAGCAATTAAAAGTCCCATGAATTTGCTTGATTCTTGGCCATAGGCCAATCTGATCATAAATTGAAATTAACCATGCAATCAAGAAAAATGAACTACCCGACATTTTAGCTCATCGGGTCATTGAACAACAGTTGTCATGAATACGCATAATTTGTCGATATAAATCCATGTGATCCCCAAACGCGAAAGTATAAAAAGAGATTAATTATTTATTATTATTAAGATTGGGTAAGTATGCCAACACATTTAATTCACATATCAATAAATCTAGAGTATTATCACATGGCTAAAATTTGTATGGATCCAACTAATTCTTACTATATAATCCTATAAAATCTTAGAACATAAATTATGGGTTTAGTTAGGGAAAATATGTCATAGTGTACTTTAGGTCATTGGACCATCTGGCATTAATGATCTCAAGTAATGATTCCATGGTAGACAATCCATGTGAGCTCATGAAAAAACTTTGAAGTGGCCAACCCGCTTCAAAATTTTGAAGGAACTCTCTTTGCACCATGGCACGTAATGTTTCTAGGGAGATATCCTAAATATTTATGAAAAAAATGAGGACTTGAAATAAATAAAAAAAGTTACGTATCATGATGCAAGGAGGGTTCTTCAAAGTGAGCCCATGAGCAAAAATATAAATGACAATTAAATGTAGGCCCATTAAATCGTGGACCAAAATCACTAGCTATTCTTGAAAATATACCACATGACATTCCAATTCCTAGGATCATTGAGCATTAATGATCTTCGGAATTGAGAGCATTGTATATATAAATTCCCAATATGATATTTGTGTAAGCTAGGGACGTTAATGGTGCCCATTTAACCCAAACCAAAAACCCCGATTTTGGTTTCCTTTTTATTGGAACCAATTAAAGCCGGGTCTTATTTTTTATATAAAACTCTTAAATTTTCTATATAAACCATGCATAGGAGTCTAAAATGGGTCATTTCTTCTAAAAAAATTATATGTGTAAATAAGATAACTTTTAGATTTTGAAAAAAATAGTTAACTTATATCTTTAATAGAAAAATCATCACCAAGTTGATATTTGTAGATAATTTGTTAATTTTTTTAAAGAAAAAAATATTTTATAGTGATTTGAAATATTATTTTTTTCATTCGATTATTTGGAACCAAAACCAATGGGTACCTATGTTTCTTGTGGGTTTTGGTTCCGGTTTCATTCATCTTAGAATCAAAATCAGATCCGAATTAATTAAATGGTTATGGTTCTAAATACCTTAGGAACCAAATCAGAATTGGGCATTGATAAAGTGTGCACCCTACAAGCGGACGTTAAAATAGACATTATTTATTACTGTACCAGATGAGAGTAAGTGTGTTAATTTATTCAAATAACAATGTTCTCGAAATCATAACTTGTCACATAACTAACATGCATTTGACTAATTTTCATTCTATAAGCTCATTAAATTGTCGATCAAATTTTAACAATGAGGAAAATTCTCATCACCTTACGAAAGAAGAATCCAGCTACTTCTAATTCTTGCACAGGAAAATCGGGGTGAACTTATAAAAAGCAGCCTGCCCGCTTCCATAGAACAATATCATGGCAATGTAGACCTAAGTGGTCATATTGGATCCCGGGGATCCAAGGGTCAATGTAATATGAGGGTGGGTTGGCTTAAAAGAAGCCCTCAATTGTAATAGGAGTAGCTATCGACCGATTTCAGATCATGAGCCTCCTAGGTATGACTGGTTAAGCCAGGTTTTTAAATATTTGGCTTGGCACGCTCCCTCAAATATTGATACTAGATAGTATACTCAGCTCAAGACTGCTAGCATCTCTTATTGAATACTACAGAGGTGCGATCTAGAGCAAACAATTATCTCTTCCATTTCCACGACTCTTGGCTTGATTGATTGATGATGGAGCGATTCATTCTCTTAAGTTCGGCGGGATAAAACTAAGAGATTTTCGATGTTGGAGAAAACTCTTCCAGGAATAGGAAAATGACTTTCTCAATGCCTCTTTCTGACCTGAAAAACTACAATAGCAACCAAGGGTACTTGCCAGGGCAATTGGACATTTTGAGGTCAGGTTTTAGTGGTTAATTGGATCCAACTTCAATACCAATTATTGAGAGAGAGATTTATAAGGTCCGGTTCTATATAAGGTGGAACACAAACAACACCTTACGAACAGGACTAAAGCAACGTCTCAATTACATCAAATGTGTCATGTGGTAAAAAAAAAAAAAATTCTGAGTATGATTTTTTCCATGAAATATGAAGTGGTTTGTATTTGGATTTTGGACTGGTTATTGTCGATTTTATTGGATTTGATATTTGATTAATTAAATTAAATTTTCAATGTGTGAGGGATACATGCACGTGGCATACATGTGCTATAGGCACAGGCATCCGCTAGTGTATATATATATATATGTACAAGATAAGAGTACTTGTATCAATGAGTCAATTTAGATATATTATATCCAAGTGAATCCCACAAAGGTAAGTATAAATGGTGATTATTTATTTATTGGTGCAAGGCGTGACTAGGTGTGTTATCGATTATATGATGTGGATTCCACAAACAAAGGTATAAATGTAATTTATTTATTTATTGGTGCAAGGTGGGAGTAAGTGTGTTAGCGATTTAATTTAGATATCAAGGTACCTAAAATCATTAATTACTTGTCATATGAGTATGTTGTCCGAAAGCGTAACAATAACTAAAAAGATAATAAAAAACAATCACACGGAAAACACAAGATATACCTAATTCAGCAAATTGCATATGCCCGCAGAGAAGAAAGAGAGAGAGAGATCAATATACTATCAACGATAAAAATTACAAGCTCTAAAACCCCAGCAACTCTCCCAACCACCAAAAACATCATAGTAGTTAAAAAAAGAAACGATAATAACTTGTAAAACCCTCGCTCGAAAATACATATACATACTCGGACCTCGACCTGAACACTATGGAAAAGGCCCCTTTCTTGATTTTGCCTATTAAATCCCAACCCCAACTTAAGAATACTAGATATCTCACAACAATTAAAAGTCTCGTGAATTTGTTTGATTCTTAGTCATAGGCTAATCTAATCATAAATTGAACTTAACCATGCAATTAGTAAAAATGAACTACCCGACATTTTAGCTCATCGGGTCATTGAACAACAGTTGTCATGAATACATATAGATTTGTTGATATAAATCCATGTGATCCCCAAATGCAAAAGTATAAAAAGAGATTATTCATTTATTATTATTAAGATTGGGTAAGTATACCAACACATTTAATTCACATATCAATAAATCTAGAGTACCATCACATGGCTAAAATTGTATGGATCCAACTAATTCTTAGTATATAATCCTATAAAATCTTAGAACATAAATTATGGGTTTAGTTAGGGAAAATATACCATATTGTACTTTAGGTCATTGGACCATTTGGCATTAATGATCTAAAGTAATGAGAGCTTCATACATACAAATTCCATGGTAGACAACCATGTGAGCTCAGGAAAAACGCTTCAAAATTTTGAAGGAACCCTCCTTGCACCATGACATGTAGTGTTTCCAAGGAGATATCCTAAATATTTAAGAAAAAAATAAGGGCTTGAAATAAATAAAAAAAGTTACGTATCATGATACAAGGAGGGTTTTCCAAAGTCAGACCTGTGAGCCCATGAGCAAACGTATAAATGATAATTAAAAATATAGGCTCATTAAATCGTGGACCAAAAATCACTATCTACTCTAAAAAACATACCACATGGCATTCTAGTTCCTAGGATCATTGAGCATTAATGATCTTTGGAATTGAGAGCATTGTATATATAAATTCTCAATATGATATTCGTGTACGCTAGGGATGTTAATGGTACCCATTTAACCAAAACTCAAAACCCCGATTTTGAATTCCTTTTTATTGGAATCAATTAAAACCGGGTCTAATTTTTTATAAAAACTCTCAAATTTTCTATATAAACCATGCATAGGAATCTAAAATGGGTTATTTCTTCTAAAAAATTATATGTGTAAATAAGATAACTTTTAGTTTTTGAAAAAAATAGTTAACTTATATCTTTAATAGAAAAATTATCACTAAGTTGATATTTGTAGATAATTTGTTAATTTTTTTAAAAGGAAAAAAATATTTTATTGTGATTTGAATTTTTTTTTTTTTTTCATTTGATTGTTTGGAACCAAAACCGATGGGTACCTGTGTTTCTTGTGGGTTTTGGTTCCGGTTCCATTCATCTTAGAATCAAAACCAGATCCAAATTAATTAAATGGTTATAGTTCTAAATACATTAGGAACCAAATCAGAATTGGGCATTGATAAAGTGTGCGCCCTACAAGCGAACGTAAAAATAGACATTATTTATTACCGTACGAGATGAGAGTAAGTGTGTTAATTTATTCAAATACCAATGTTCTCAAAATCATAATTTGTCACATAACTAACATGCATTTGACTTATTTTCATTCTATAAGCTCATTAAATTGTTGATCAAAATTCAATAATGAGGGAAATTCTCATCACCTTACGAAAGAAGAAACCAACTACTTCTGTAGCCATACATGATAGGGGCGAATTCTTGCACGGGAAAATTGGGGTGAACTTATAAAAAGCAGCCTGCCCGCTTCCATAGAATAATATCATGGCAACGTAAACCTAAGTGGTCATATTGGATCTTGGGGATCCGAGGGTCAATATAATATGAAGGTGGGTTGGCTTAAAAGAAGCCCCCAATTGCAGTAGGAATAGCTATCGACCGACTTTAGATCATGAGTCTCTTGGGTATGATTGGTTAAGCCCAGGTTTTTAAATATTAGACTTGGCACGCTCCCTCAAAGACTGGTACTAGATAGTATACTTAGCTCGGAGACTGCTAGCATCTTTTATCAAATACTACAGAGGTGTAATCTAGAGCGGATAATTCTCTCTTCCATTTTCACAACTCTCGGCTTGATTGATTGATGATGGAGCGATTCATTCTATTAAGTTCAGTGGGATAAAACTAAGAGATTTTCGATGTTGGAGTATGCTCTTCCAAGAATAGGAAAATGACTTTCTCAATGCCTCTTTATAATCCGAAAAACTACAATAGCAACCAAGGGTACCTGCCAGGGCAATTGGACATTTTGAGGTCAGTGTTTAGTGGTTGATTGGATCCAACTTCAATACCAATTATTGAGAGAGAGAGATATAAGGTCTGGTTCTATATAAGGTGGAACAAAAACGACACCCTACCATATGGAACAAGACTAAAGCAGCATCTCAATTACATCAAATGTGTCATGTAGTATTTTCACTCATCTGTCATCAATTTTTTTTGAAGAATTTTGAATAATAAGATCATTGTATGAATAGATTCTCCAACATTATATCCACGTGAGCCCCATAAACAAAGGTTAAATTGAGATGATTTACTAATTGATACAAGGGGACGATAATTGTGTCAATGTATTTAACTCAGATGTAAATGTACGCAAATGACTTAAAGTCAAGTGAAAAAAATCTGATCGATTCTTAACGTTTAGGTCCATCAAACCATCGAATTAAAAAATACACAAACCAATCAAGAAAAATGTGTCACATGGCATTTTAGGCCCTAAGGTCATAGGACATTAATAATCTCGTAAAATGAGAGCCATATAAAGGAGCGTATCTGTGTGTACATATATACCATTTATCAATCGATTTAAGAAGCACGTAATTGTATCAATGGATTTAATTTAGATATCAATGTATCGAGAATTATAACATATTATATGTCTAACACTCTTAAATCCGTCTTGTTTGTTACATAATGGATGAGATCGTTTGTCGAAATTAATCGATTAATCAACATAATTATGCTGATTTGGATCATGGGTTTTGGGATCATTGAGAGAAGATCATCACCAATGTCATCAAATCTTATCCAAGGAGGCTTTAAAAGGAAGGTTAAACAAAACATGATGCTATATACCCACCGTTTATTAAAATCCATTGGCTCATTACTATCCCATCCATGATCATAATTGGTCTGGTTTTTAGTAAGGAAATATATTCTCCAACGACGTTTGATGCATAGTGTCCAGCGTCCGATATAGATTTGAGAATGATAATCTTTAAATTAAACACTAATCCCTAGAAAAGCTATGCTTTCTTTTCATGCATTTGTTAGACGCAATGCGTTAAACATCGTTGGAGATTAGAAAAGTCCACTTTAATTAAACAGAGACGCGTGACCGTGATTCAAAATACAAAATTTAGATCTTGTAGTTATGGGAGTAAAATAGCTAAACATCTTTCTCTTTTTTTACACGCCACGTGGATTATCTTCATCAAGTAGTGCTATCTCAGTCCAAAATTCCACATACAAGTGAATTGGAACTGATAAAGTTTGGTGATTTACCACATGGATTGAAATAAGATCGAAGTTATATAAGATAATAAACTCTCGGAAGTACATGATCTAAATTCAGCGAAGACAAATCTGGAACGTTCGATTTATAACGGTGGAAATATTAATGATTTTTGCTAGACTAGTCTTTCTTTTCGCGCAAGTAACGACGCGGAGTCCACATTAGCCGACTTGCGTCCGTCAGTTTTCTTTTTAACGGCGTCAAACGCCCATTCACTGTTCCTTGTTTTCGCGAGAGAAAGGTTTCGTAGGCCATTCTTTCATGAAAATCGAAAACTAATTTTCTCAGTTTTCAAGTCTATGATAAGGTAAATTTTCGTTTTTTTTGTTGATTTTGTTAGTTGATTTATCTGTTTTTTCTGCAATTTTTATAGAATTATTATTTTTATAGGTTTTTGATTATGTTTCTGTGATTTAGGGTTTCTGACTTTTTATATTTTTTTTTCGTTTTTCTTCATCGTTCTTAAGTTCTTGATTTGAATCGATCGGAGTTGGTTTCAATTTTTATGTTATTGTTCAAGTGTTTTGGAAATTAAATCTGGTATAATTCCCTTCTATGTACTGCCCATTTTTGCGAGAGTCGCAGTTTTCAAGCTCTTAAAGGTTCAAAGGATGTGGCTTTTTGTTGTATTTTAGTTGATTTATCGCTTTTTTGCAATTTAATATAGTTTTGATTATGTTTTTCTGTTTTAGGGTTTCGATTTGTTGGTTTCGATGCTTTTGTTATTTTTAAGTGTTTGAGAATCAGATCTGGATAATTCCGTTTTATTTGGCTTCTAGTTTCAAGAATCAAATTTTCTTCTTCTTTGGTCCATCGAATTTGCTAGCTAATGAACCATTGAATGATTGTTGAGATCTAATTGTTTTGGATTTTAATCTTTCATCAAAGTTTGTGAGAATTATTGATCATTTTTTTCTTCCAATTATTTTGCAGTAAAAATTCGACTTTTCTAGGATTAAAAAAGCAAAGCTGCAAGTCGCATAGTCAATGAATTGTTGTTGAACTGTTATGATCCATCCTTTTTAAGCTTGGAAGTACCTCTCTTTTTTTGGGCCATATCCCCTAAATCACAGCTATTGGTTATCCTAACCATCCAATAATTCAATCTTGGATGGTCGCTGTAATTAAAAAGGATCAAACGTCAGAGTTTTTTTTTGGGAACTACTGTATCTGATGAAAAAAAGACTATGTGATCGAATCTGTTTTTTTTTCCCTGTTAGGCTATTTGGCAATTTCTCGTTTTGATTTTTTGTGTTGGTTTTTCATTCATCTGTCATAATTACAATTATGTGAAAAATTTATGATTTGTAGACTAAAAAGATTTTTTTTTCTTCATGATTTGTTTGTAGTCCAGGGAAGGAGAGATACTTGTACAAAATGTCCACTAATTGCAGGCTTTGGTATGTTTCTCTGCATGTGGCTTTTATGGAAAAAAATATGCTTGAGAACAATAACTTGATGAGACTTTGCAATAATAACAACTGGAGAAGCCAATTATTATTCTTTTTTCTCATGTGTAAAATTTAATCTTTCTCCAACAATTCCCTTTTGGGTAGAGTATCACCCACAACTCGGGGTTGAGAGTGGCCGTCTCAGCCGTGGCTGGCTAGTCGAGGTCGTTCAGCAATCCTGCATGCCTCGAGTGTTGTTTTTTTGTACCCTATTTATTTTGGTAGAGCAATGCCTTGAGTGATGATGGGTTTTACTGCTGTTCTGAACTTTTGATTTTGCATGGCGTAATGAACTAGAAATAAGTCTTGTCCAATATGTTAATTTGTGAAATGACATGCACTACGATGCGATGAGCACCTTGCATATATCACAGAAGAATGAATTTACTTGACCTTCTAGTTTAAAGCCTGAGACACATTTGCATGATGTGCCATTTGGCACTCTTCTTACCTGCTTAGAATGACCAGAACAAAGGCTTTTATTGCACATTTACCTTCCTTATTTCTTGGGAGAATTTGGATTATTGAATTTTAAAGAAAGAATATACTATTGCTACTTCCAAAAAATTAGCCCTAGCCGACTTCAATTATTGATGCATTTCAGTATGTTTGATCTAATACAGTTGTGGAATTGTTAACTCTACCAACTTTTTGGGCTGAGATATAGATTTATGCTACGATGCTTGCAAGATTGGTATGTGATTATCTTTGTGGTATTAATCTCTACTTGCTTTAGCCAGTGCAAGTTGTGAGTTTTGTTATGTGTGTTGCTTATAATATATTGCCATCGAAATGTCGGGTCTCGCACTTTAATAGAGTATATGATGCAATATAATATTGTACGTGAGATGCTTTGAATCATTTAGGTGTATCTCATCACATGAAAAATTGTGATGTATGTTCGGTCTTGGTAGATATTAGGAAAGATATTTAGAAGTTTAGTATTATTAATTAATATATTCTTAACAAGGAAAGTCAAGGTATAATTTTCTATATAAACTCACTGAGGATTCTTGTAAATACATCAACTTATCAATAAAAGTTATTTCTTCAACTTGGTTCCAAAATCTAAGCTTGGTCAGACTCTCTGGTGTCCTCCTCAAACCTAGCTCTCATATGTTGTCAAATGCGACCGCATATGCACGTGCTATTTCTAGGCATATAATTGCATTGCATTTATGCGAAGGCAAGTATGACTTTACATATTTGACCAATGGTTAAAATTTTATCCTTTTAAAACAAAATTAATTTAATTTATCTTGTAAATATCCCATTATCACCTCCCATTTCTACAATGCTGTAAACAATTTCTGTTTTCATTTTAACTTAATTCTACTCTCACATTTTAGCTCTCTTCCAAGTTTATTTTTTTATTAACAATCTAACTATATTCTCTACAATATCCACTCCTTAAATTATCTGCATCAAGCTCAAGAAAAAAGATTGAAGGATTTTTGCAACATTCGAGAAGCAAGATTTTATGATTTTCTAATTTTTGTGAGTTTATGCATTCTTACAAAACTTGTTAAACCTGAAAATATAATAAATTATAATCAAATTATTAAAGATAAAAAATACTACAAAAAGTATTTTAAAAAATTATTATAATAATTGCAAAATTTCTATTTTTCTATTTTTAATTATAAAAAAAAAGCACAAAAAATCTTCTTGATAATTTCTATTTTCTAAATCTATCCAACGATGGTTTTTTTTAAAAAATTATTCAAGCTGCATGTTTGTACTTTATATGCATCTGAGGGAGATCCTGACAAACCAGATCTAGTAGGCCATCGACTTCGACATACTAAAAAAAAGAGTACGATGCGACAGTGATAGACTTCACAATTAGGTGGTGACCATCTACGAACACGATTGGATGCTTTTGGCCATCCATCAATAACTTACATGATGAGATCAAGGGTAGATATTCCATTTAACGAGTTGCATGCTCCTATTTCAAATGACCATGCAATTGTGGGTGGTTAATTGAGTTTATGATGAAATATAATAGGATGCATGCTATACATTGAATCATATTAGGTTGTATCCAAAGTTGTCAATTTTGGTGACTAATTGAGAAAGCAGTGATTAAATCGTGATTTTTCCCTTCAATGACTAAATTATATTTCAATTGCTACTTTTTAAATGTTGCGATATTTAGAAACTTCGTGACTAATCGCCAACTTCACAAATGAATCAGGAAAAATGAAAGGAGTATTTCGAGATTATTTTAGTAATCTAGGATATATCAGTCTTGATAGAATCTCAGTCTTCCCATATACAGTCCTAGATGATGCACTAGTACCAGGAAATGACATTGATGAAGATGATGGTGACTTTTTTACGGGTGAAACATCAAAGAATGAGGATGCCATTGAATTTCATGATTTTTTTATCAATTGATGAGTCCAAACTTGGATTCATGTTATCTTTTTATATTTTGAATATGAACCTTGAATGTGTTGTTTGACCTTTGATTACTTTTGTGCTGATGCATGGATGATATTAAACCTTGCATTTTGTACTGAACCTTGAATGCAAGGATATATATATACACACATGAATTTGGGTATTTTAGAAACAACCCCTGTTAAATTGGTGATAATAGGTTTACCCCCTTGCAAAATGCAAGATTAGGCTTACCCCCCTTGGCCATGAGTCAACTTTGCTTTTCTTGATGACTTAACAGTGAATTTTTCAATTTTTTTTTCCTAATTTTGATTTTGTAGTTTAAGTATTTGAAGAATATTTTGAAAAAGACCAAATTTCACCCTTAAATCATCAATAAAATGCAACAATGGACCTAGGCCAAGGGGGGTAAACTTAATCTTGCATTTTGAAAGGGGTAAACCTAATATCACCAATTTAACAGTGGGTATTTCTAGAGTACCCCTTATATTTAGATACAATAACACGACCCTAATCCTATCACAATTTTGCCTTTTTTGGAATTTTGCGAGTTTTTCCCTTGCTGACTAATTCCCGACTCTGACCTGGTGACTATGGGTGTATTTCTTCATAAATGATAAGTTGTGTTGCATGACAGATTGTGGTAGAGATTAAGAAAGATTTTTGAATGGTTTGTACTGTCGGTTATCGTTTTCTAAACTAGGAAAGTCAATGTTTGGTATGATGTTTCTTCTATTTTTGGCTCTTGAAGTTTTCTATATAAACACACCAAGGATTCTTTTAATGACATCAATTTATTAATTAAGCTATTTCTTCAATGCACTCAAATGATATTCTGCAACTTTTCCATGCACATCTTAAATATTCATTTCTTTGAGAGGGGATTTTGAGCAAATGTTAGCTTTTTTATTCATCATACAGGCCCTTGAACTGATCTTCTTATACTTTTTGTCCTGAAGTATAAATCCAACCTGGCAAATTTTAATTTTTTAATTTTTTTGGTTGTTTGGTGATTCAGAGTTATTTTTATTTATTACTATGATGGTTATTGCTGTTGAATTTTTTCAGTTTAGCTCTGGAGTTCTTTTTTGAAATTTTCATGGATTATGCTGTGTGTTTATGCTTGACCTTGGAGCAAGTTTCTTTCTTTCCTTTTTTTCCCCACTTCTCATATATAATATTTCCTATACATTTTATTTGTGCTTTGAAATACGCAATTTCTTTTCTTTTCTAACCAAATGAGCGTTGACTTTTATTTTCATTTCTGTTTTACAATTATATTCTGATACACCTCTCACTTGAGTGCACAGTGCGTAATTGCTCGTGTTGTTCCCGGTTCCCGTGTTGTTGTTGAATAGATGCAAATTTTATAATGGATAAATGTAGGTTTATCATTGATAAGTGAAAAATAAAAATGTGTGGCATTCATGAAAGGTTTGGGATTTGCCATTTCATGGGTCCCTCTTGGGTTATTGTTGAGATAACGAGCCAGACTGTTTTGATGGATCCACTGTTGATGACCGTCAATTATTTCTTAGTCTTGTGAGTGAATGAAACATTTCTTTGTGTGTGATCCATCAAACTCTTGCATGTGTGGCATTGTTCTGATCATCCATTTGTAAACATAGTTGCTGCCTATCATCTTAGATGTAAATTTTCTGTATTATAATATTATTATTTTTTTTGGTTATTTGTTTTATGAAAGAAGTGTGTGTGTTAATATCTTATATGACTACTAACATTTTCAGGGGGGCATATGCATTATCTTCGTTCACATATTTCTTTTAGACGTAACTAGGATAGGAGTTGTATATAACTGTTATACTTGGAGTGTGTGGAGTCAAATCTGTGCATAGGAATTGATTTTGCTGATAACAATGGAAGTGAAGAGCGCAAAGGTATTGGATAATGGCCGAAAAATTGTGGTTGATCTGAAGAGAAAGCGGGCCACCCAATCTGTGCCATATTTTCCTGGAGCTGCTCACCCGGTGGTACAACGGTCTGTAGTAGAATTGCGGCCTAAAAAGCTTACCAGGATGAGATCCGACAGATCCAATAACAACCGTGGTTCTCATGTCAAGAAATCTTTGCTAAGGAACTATTCGAATTTTATGAAGAGTGGATTGCCTCAGCGTATAATGTTTTATCAGGATGGGGAATGGACTGATTTTCCGGAGGGTTTCATTGGTTTGGTTAGAGAAGATTTTAGGTTAAAGAAGGCGGCCATTGAAGTGGAAGTTAAAGGACGCTTGTTGTTACTGGACTTTCTTCACATGACTCAAATTGATTTCATGACGGGTTTAGAACGACCTATTGCTTGGATTGATGATGCGGGTAGGTGTTTCTTTCCTGAATCATACTCTGATGCTGATGAATCACATGGGCGCTTTCAATCCGGGGTTGGGAAGGACCAGAATATTCTATTTTTCGAGCCAAATGGGACTGGGGAAATTAAGTTACAACTGGAGATTGACATAGCTGGAGATGACAGCTCAAAGTTGGAAGAATCTTGTGAAGAATCGAACACCTATGTTAAGCGGCTTAAAATTGATAACAATCGTGCTGGAAACCATTACAGGTCGGGACAGAGTGCAAGCAGTGATCCAGATTTTGAAATGAGGGAGGCTACCGGAGAAAATGGGCAATTTAATGCTCCATTTCCTCTACAAAACCCTACATTTGAGCCTATGAATGGAAATCTGAACTCTGATGCTGTGCGACAATTGTTCCTGACGAGTATGGGTTCATCCAACTGTGCTACTAACATACTTGAGATTAATCACAGTTCAAGTTATTTGGCACAAGCCCGATTGGAGCTCTTCCAAAAGCAGGTTGAGATCATCAAAAAATATCGTGGCAATGCGAATGTTCGATATGCTTGGCATGCTTCTTCCAAAGAATCAGTATCTTGGATCTTGACACATGGGCTAGGGATTGATGTCATGCATAAGAGGAAGCCCATGTATGGCATTGGTATTCATCTTACATCAGAGAACTGCTCCCATATCAGGTGCGCATTCTCTTATTTAGTGTACAGAATTGTTTGTGAAAGTTGCTACTGCCCTATTACAATGGCCTTTATATGCGTTAGTATTAGAAGAACTTTAAAAAATTTCCATGAAGTATTCACTTTCTGTTCTTTCTACAGTGCAAGTTACTGTGATGTTGACGAAAATGGTGTACGACATATGGTGTTGTGCCGGGTTATTATGGGAAATATGGAGCTCGTTAGCCAGGGATCTGAACAGTTTCATCCTAGCAGCGAAAACTTTGACAGTGGGGTCGATGATCTTCAAAATCCAAAGCATTATGTAATATGGAATTCAAACATGAACACACACATCTATCCAGAATATGTAGTCAGTTTCAAGATGTCTCCAAATGAAAAAGGTGATATATTTACAGTATTACAGTTAGTTTGATTATTGAACGAAGCCTATAATTATACATGTGACCCACCAACTCTTTAATCTGGATGATTCAATTCCGTTAGTCTTGTCTTGGATGGCTAATGGACTAAAATTTTAGGCCGACTGGAGAATAAGTGGAAGGTATTAACTGCTAAAAGCCATAAGGTATCCGTGTTAATGAGTTGGTGGGCCATGCCTTCTGTATAGGATGTCAGGCTATTATTCTAGATATTATTTTACTAGTTCATTTTTAGATTTTGGTTTTAGCACTAATGTTCCTACAGGGTGTCTGGTTCCAAATGAGAGCAAAATTGACGTGTCTGGGGTCACGAATTCCATTGATTCGGTAAGTCTCTTCTGTACTAAAGAATTGTTTTATTTCCACTGTGTGTCTTCTTGATTTTAGTCTTTTGATGAAGGGGTTTGAAGAGCTCTGTCGAAATGCATAACTTGGCTCTATCCCATGGTTGGAATTGGTGTTGTTGGGTTTCATGACAAAATGAAGTGTACAAATTTGGTCTCTTATGAGGGAAAATACTCAATCCAGGTTTAAAGGAGGACTGGACTGCCTTCTTACCGTCTGGCATACAAGGCTCACATGTTGGGATATTGAGTAATCCTACCTTGGCTGTTGGCCAGAGATTGACTTGATTTGTGATTCTAATCTGTCAATTTATCATATTCTTTGGAATGTGATAGATATTGAGTATCACAGTGATGCCATGACCTGTGGTCATTGAATATTTAATGACACACTACCCAAAACTGCCTTGTGTCACACTTTTGGGCCAACTGACCTCATAAAAATTTGGCCCCTCCTCTTAGTGGATTTGCGCACTTAATGTGATGGAACATACTCGAGTCAACAACAGCTGAATTGTAGGTCAACTGGAGGGTGCACTAAACATTCATGGGGCCAATGGACCTAAAGTGAGTGACATATGGCATTTTTGGTGGCGGGGTCTCTGAATATTTTCCCATGCCTCTATATATTGGATACCTCAGATCACCGATAACAAATTTGTATTGTGGGTTTTCTCTAGTTTTTGAGCATCACAAATTAGGGGGCACCATCCATCCTTACATGGGAGGATGGGCTTAGACAGTGTCTGTCCTGGAGAATATGATGTGTGCCCACCCTACCATGTATGGATAGCGTTCCCTGGTTGGTTATGCTTCCACATGTCAAGAGAACCCACACTTCAATATTTGTTTCCTTTGCATGTATGACATGCATGTGAAAGAATGGGAGGTAAATTGTTTTATTTTGTTCTTCTGGGATTGGTATTTCTCCCCAAAAAATTCCTTTTTAACATAGTTTTACCAATTTAACTGAGGTGACCCTTACATCATATTCTTGGACGTATTGATATTTTTTGTTTCATTATTTATATTTTACAACTACAACCTTTTATTTCGTAGGTGGGAGACTATCATCCTTCTCCAGATTTAGTGAAGATAGCTCTGGGAAAGGACATGTCCCTCAGTGCAAGTGTTCCAGAGAATGCCAAGTCAAAAGATGCAAACGTTCCGAAGATACCCAAATCACCTTGGATGCCTTTTCATATGCTGTTTGCTGCTATCACAGAGAAAGTACCTTCTGAAAATATGAAAATGCTGTATCTTCATTATGACCAATTCAGGGTATGGCTTTAATTGCAGAATCACTATTTCCTTTTCTCTCCCATTCTTTTGCTTAGGGTTTCTGATATTTTTGTTTTCATATCTATCTGGTTATTAATCAGAGGAAAGAGATCTGTCGCGATGAGCTTGTCAGATCCATGAGAGGTATTGTCGGGGATGCTCTACTGAGATCTACAATTATTGGTCTTCAAGGCAAGGTAAGGTGTATGTGATTCTAATCTATCTAGGTTGATCTTTCTTACTTGGTTTGCGGCAATTAATGAATGTCTAATGGACAGACCTGGTTCTTTATTATAGCATATCTTGTGTGGTGAAACATTATTTAAATATTTTTTTTTTCTAAATAAAGGTTAAATTAAATCTGAGTGTTCCATGTGGTTTGGTGGATATACCACATGGGATCATGGGAGACTTCGTCCCAATCTTTCTCTTCATTTTTCTTCCTTTTGGTTTCAATCTCTCAACTTTGAGACACGAGGATGATATAAATTTAGGTCTTTTGGAAAATGGGTCTTTGATTTCGCGAGACATGCCTTTTGTCAACTTATCGAAAAAACATATGCACTTGTGAGCCTTTGTCAGAGTACATTGGGTAATATTGTCCGTCACACATGGGGATGGGTGCACCCATGCAAGCCTAATAAACTTAGTTTCATTGGTGCCATGAGATCCGATTTGATGAGAGTTCTCCATGTGGTTCATCATGCTGGGCCTAGTTAGTTGAGTCTTGAACATTACGTATGGTAAAATTTGGAGTTCGGGCTTTTGGGCTAAATTGGATAATCTGAGAACTCGGTCCATGCTCTACCTGAGCACCATTAATCGTAATTGTTGTCTATATTAGTCAGAACTGGGATTTCTCTTTTTATTTCAAAATCTGCTATTTGAGAAGCTTCCTTCATTCATTCAGTTCTTTTCGAGTAATTTTATCTCTCTGTATTTGCAGTACCGTCCTCGACCAGGCTGTGAATCAGGAGCAATACTGAAACAAGTTCGAGAACCATCCAAATCAGGAGCAATATCCAAACAAGGTGAAGAACCTTCGAAATAGTCCTTATTCCATACAGATTGAATCTCCTTTACTACCGACAACATTCTGCACTTCTACCATAAAAAATGACAACATAGGTTCGTTTGCTGTCGTCTGCTGCTTTCTTTGTGAAGTCTTTGTGGCAAATGCTTCGACGTGAGGTTGTGAATAACTTTGGGTCTTGCATTTTAGCTATATCATATATTTTAGAACATGAGTACTTGCTTTTAATAACTTTTTCAGTCTTGCATCTTAGATATCAGATTTTAGACCAATGGTACTTGATTTTAATTTTAATTTTTCGGTTAATTAATGACATTTACTATCTGCAGTTTGTAAAGCTGTGTTGATTTTCTTTATTTCTTCTTTCATCAGGGCATGTGTTTGTGTTTGTGTTTGGTAGGCTTAGTTTTATGGGTCAGCTTCCAGTGATTAATAGTAATGTTTTTCCTATGGTTTTAAGTGCTCCCAACGCCAATCCCAGGCTTCTGAGACCTTTTTCTTTCCTGGTTTGAAAGACCCATGTGTCCCAAGTCTTGAAATTTAAGGATAAATCGGTCTTCAGTGTTACTCATTCATCGTCATTGATCGAATGGGCAACACTGCTTAATTTTTTATGAATAGCTGAGATGCTTCGATATCTATGGCATCTCCATGCATGAATTTGCATGTTATATGATGCAACAACCTTCAACATACTTATCCGAGATCAACATAAGACGACTTTATTGCTATTTATCTTCCCTTTCCCCCTCTGTTTTTAACATGAGGTTTGAGATGGAATTTCGAGAGGAATTTCCGTCTTCTAGTTCACAGTCTGTTCTCGTCCACGAATCTTATATTGTTCACAAAAGATATGAAGATGATTCAAGTGAGCCATCTTTAGACTTGGTCGATTTCTGAAACCACAATCAAAATTTAAAATCTTGAGCCAAACAGGCCAATTTTTGTGGCCAACTCACATTGACTATCTTTGCTCGAATGCTATCGTGACAAGGATGGCAGACTCGCATAGTTAACTTGGTCTTGGATAGGTTTTAAACTAGGCCTGCTAATGGATATTCGAAAATTCAAATTTAAATTCCATTGAATTTGAATTCGGATGTGATTTTAAGATTCGAATGAGTTTTGGATAAGAATTTGGATGTCGCGAAATCCAATTTGAAAATATCCATTCCAATTTATATATGTTATGTATTCATGTTACGCAATAAAACTTATCTATATATATATATATATATATATATATAGATATGGATATGGATAATGGGACATATGTAAAAATAACATAATAATAATAAAATTTTAAAATATTGGTTAGAGCTTTTGGATTGAGTTGGTTTTTTGTGAGGATGATCTTTATGATGAGAAGATCGTTCTAAAAAAAAATCAGTCCAATTTGAAATTTTTAACCCTGTCAAAAGTGATTTAGAGTGAATCGTCGATTTTTTACTGATAATTTGTAAATCACTTTTGATGGACTTATAAGTGTTAAATTGAACTGAGATTTTTTATGAGGATGATTTTTTCATCATAGAAATCATCTTTACAAAAAATCAGTTCAATCTAAAACTTCTAACCTATATTTTGAAAAATCATTGTTTTTACATATGTTATATATATAGAGTGGCGTTTAGAGGCCCTAAAGAGAGTTAAACATTGTGCCAAACATTTTTTAATGTATGGGTTAGAGGTTTCAGAATGGGCTGATTTTTTATGAGGATGATCTCTATGATGAGGAGATCATCCTCATTAAAAATCAGCCCATTTCGAAACCTCTAACCTCATCAAAAGTGATTTATAAAAATCGGATGGTCCATGGTACTTCAACTTGTAAACTAGGCTTAGAAGTTTCAGAATGAGTTGAGTTTTGGTGAGGTAAAGAGATGATCCTCACAAAAAATCAGCCCATTATGAAACCTCTAATCCCTATTTTAAAAAAATGTTTTGACACTCTCTAGGGCCTCCGAAATATATATGGGGTTGCGTTCTGTGTAGACTCTTTTAAATTTATATCTCCACAATTCGTCTGTGCTGTCAGATTAAATAGATCTACGGTTGAAATTTGTTGCAAACTTACAATCAATTCTTAAAGTAATAAAATTTGCAAATTTATTTCTACCTCCCCGTTTGTTCTCTTCATCTTCTTTCTTATCTCTGGTGGAAACGAAGAAGACGACTACAACTTCCTCATCTCTCTTAACTCGAATTCCTTCTCTCTCGACAGTAGACGGTAACTCCCTGTATCTCCAATTGTCTTTTTCGTTTCTCTACAGCTCGATTTGGACGACTACAGCTCGTAAAAGACTTTGTCTTCTTCGTTTTCTCTACAACTCGATTTGAACGATAGATTTTTGAAGTCGTATCGTCTTCTTCGTTTCTCTACAACTCGATTTGGGCAACTACAGTTCGACAGAACTTCGTCTTCTTCGTTCCGCTGTTGCTAAGAAAATTTTCATCTCGTTCAAACCCTCCTTTCTCAACTTCGTCTTCTTCGTTTATCTACTGGTAAGAAATTTTTCATCTTGACAAACCCTCATCTCTTATGCGATTTAATTAGGGTTTTCTTTCTGTTTTATTCTTAATTTTACTCAAATTACACTTCAAATTTAACTAAGATTATTAGTAAAAATATATATATATAATCTCTGGTATTAAATATTAATTCATATTAATTCAATTCCAGTCTCTTTGAATTACGAATCACATTTCAATTCTGGTATTAAATATTAATTCAATTCCAGTCTCTCACTCTCTCGATTGACCACTAAATTCGATCTCTCTCAAAGGTAAGAAATCACGCCCTGAAAGTAATTTTTTTTTTTTTAATTTCATATTCTGAGTTTTATGTATTTATTAATTTAAAAATATCTTGTTTATTGCAGGGTTACCTTGAAATTAATTCACTCATTACTTGTAAATTTTCATTTTTATTGACTTGTTTAATCTGTATAACACCTTGGGCTTTTTTGGTTGATCTTAGTATAACAGTTTTAATATTGAAATTTGTTGAATGCTTTGATTCTATTATAGTCCATTAGGCGTGTTGCATTCTTTCGATTTACACTATTATATTTGGAAGCTGCTATTGGCACCCCAACTTTTACTTATTACTTTTGTTGCTTTGTTAGATTTATATTTTTGGGGTGGGGTGGCTATACCTTTGCTTCAGTAGTTGTAATATTTAATTTAAAATTTTCATATTGGTTAGTGTTTTATTATGCTTATCCAACTCTCAATCTCTTTTCTTTTTTTCATATTATCTTCTTAAGTGTTTGGGATATCAATGGAAATAAAAAATTCTATGAGCTTATGGTAAAGGAATTTGTCAAGTATTCATTTATGGAACTTCAAGAAATCTTAATCGTTATTATCTTAAATGTCCAAATGCGGTAAACTTTAATTATTTAACATACATTTTGGTAATAAATTATTGAAAATTTTATGAATTCTTTTGTTTGTCTCTTTTAGGTTGAAAATGATAATGATTGTGGATATTGGATTTGGATGGATAAACCAAAATAGTGTAAATGTGGGTATGGACCTTACAAATTAATAACTACCACATCAAACAAAAGTGATAATAAAAGAAATTTTTTTTATTGTTATCCTAAATTAACTGTAAGTTAATTTTTTTACTTATACTGAATCAACATGTAGTTTAAAGTGAATTTTTTTATCAAATTATATCTTATGTGAATTCTTTTTCAATCAGAAAAAAATGGTTGCAATTTTTTCATGTGGGATGAGGAGTTGAAGACTAATGCATTAACAAACATAGTGGCAAGTGAAGAAATTACAAAGGAAAAAAAAAAAAAGAAGATCAAAGACCTTTGTGACAATATTATAAATCTTTGTAATAATTTGAAAGAAAAATTAGATATATTAGAAATTGAGGATTAGAATAGACATTTGTAATTTTAGTAATTTGTATTTTCTGTATGGACCGATATAAGGAATCTTGTAATATCACTAGTATTACACCTATCTGGGCTTGAGACCAAGAATGTATAGTAAAGGGTCACTAAATACGTAGGATTAGTAAAATATTGAGTATGCATTATTTGAAATTATTTGGCATACACTCGCTTTTGTATATTTAAAATTAGTCCTCATTTTCGAGATAAGGAATTCAAAATAATCATAATTTCTTTTAATCCAATCAGGAAAGAACTAGTTGTTCTTAAGGCCACTCTTATAGATCTGATTGGGATTTAACACGGTTATTATGTGACTTAGTAACATGGGAAATCTTTGTGAATTTGGTTGTTATGCAATTCCATCCAGTTCAACGGTAGAACTACCACAAGTCCTGTTGTTGATTTTTTATTGCAACTTGAATTCAAATTCCAAATCAATGGATCATAAAATGAGTAGTAAAAGGGGCAAGGTGCAATGGGTGGGTGTGTAAGGATTCAATGAAACTAGAGAATCCTATCAAATATTATACTTCGGATTCAACTAACCAAACTTAATCGAGTCTTGACAACGTTAGGTTGGAACCCTTTCCCAAGGGCATTGTATGGAGTTTGTCACATGAAATTCAATTCAATGAAAGAACATTCATTCCAATAAAAAGAAACACAGTATCCAGTCCCAAGATAATGAATTAGGACCTCTTTCATAATGAATAGGCACTGACATATCATAAACTGTTTCCATTAGAAGAGTTAGAGAAACATCAAAATAGTGGAAAATTTGAGAGACCCATGTAAGTATAAAAAGAGTAAAAATGTTTCCTTCAAAGACCCATGTGAGAAATATTCAAATACATCAAGAATTCAACATGCTGTTTTCAGGTGTTCCTAGCTTGGTTTGGACATGTCAATTGCTGTCAATTTCACATATGGCTATATGATACATTAGTATTATCACCAAATATACAAGATCTTAACCATTGCAAATACCAAATTGCTCATACATCCTCCATAATAACTGTTGTCTACATACAACAATCATATTTTGTTGATAACCTCTAAATTTCCAAACATAATTTGTCGAATCATATTCTTCTCCTTCAAAAATCTAATTGAAAACCATATTTATGAAAACACTATGATTTGTTTTTTTTCCTATAGAAACAAGAAAATCACTTTAAATTCATTCTTTCTATATTTCATATCAAACATAAACTAAAGTAATCTGAATTGGTAAAGTATAAGAACATGCAGAGTGTCGGGTAAGTGGGGTCAATTTGTTTTGACACTTGGTACCAAAGTCCAATTGATTGAAATTCAACATTGATACTTACATATGTGTACATTTGATTTTACATACATTCTTAGAAATCAATTCTCACAAAGCCCAAAAAGTTGACATAAGCGTATAAGCAACTACTAAAAGATTCCAATAAAGAGAACTACTAAACACTAAACACTAAAGCAATCTTTGCAAGATATAATCATTCCAATTATGGGTTTTTTGTATTTAAGGGATAAATTTTTTAAAGAATTTAAGGAGTTCTTTCTCGAAGATTTCTTGCGTAGGTGGGAGTGGGTCTGTAGTATTGCTTGTATATGGTAAAATCTACTTCAATATAATACTTCAAATTTTATTGGTGAAACAACTAAGGAATGTTTTTACATGTGAAGAAACAAAAAAGGTATGGTAAGATTTGATCTAATATAATATGTAAACTATTATTGGCGAAATAACTAAGGAAATTCTTATGCATGAAGAAACAACAAAAATCAACAAAATTTTGTAGTTTCGATTCTTTCTCGGATCCAACTGCCATTATAAGATCCTTTTGGGTTGTAGGAAGTAAAAGTTGTGGTGTTTAGTGTAATTTCACTTCAAAGAGGTAAATCGTCGAACAATTGCTGTTCAAACAAACAATAATTTTCAATATTCTAATAAAATCTTATCGTTGATGGTTGTTTTTTAATGTTTTAACTTTCTGTGCACCTTTGGTGGACTAACACACCTAAAATTGCCTTGGTTCAATATTTCCAGTCATTGGATCTCAACAAGTTTCATCATAGACTAGAATCCTAGTCACATGATGCAAGGGTTTCAAGCCCTCGAAAAGAAATGCTCAATCCAGTGGCAAGAAATCAGCTATCAGGTTGGTTTTTTTTTTTATCGAACTATTTCTGAACTTGCATAGGAGAAGAGTGGAGACGAAAAACTTACCGTCGTCGCTGTCGCAAATGGTCAGTGAGTGACCGTCGTTTATCGAGAGAAATGAAGAAGATGAACTTGAGAGAGGAGGATATGTAAACACAGAATGAGCGAGGAGGATTTGTAATCGCCCAAATCTGCAGAGAAACAAAGAAAGAAGAAGACGAAGTTGAGAGAAGAGCTGATTTCTTTTACGAGGAGGCAATACTAATTTTCAAAGTTTATTTCTTCATGAGGAAGATTTGTAATCGCTCAAATATGCAGAGAAACGAAGAACGAAGAAGATGAAGTTGAGAGAGGAGCTGGTTGGAGATACGGGGAGGCAACTCTAATTTTTAAAATTTTATTTCTTAAGTAACGATTGTAAGTTTACAACATATTTCGATCGTAGATTTGCATTTAATCCGACGACACAAACGATTTATAGAGATGTGAGTTGATTTGTTTGTACATAGAACGCGACCTATATATATATAGCGGACGGATCATGGGACATATGTAAAAACAATGATTATTGAAAATATAGGTTAGAAGTTTCGGATTTAGCTAATTTTTTGTGAGGATGATCTCTATGATGAAAAGATCTTCCTCAGAAAAGATCAGATCAATCTGAAACTTCTGAGTCCATCAAAAGTGGTTTAAAAATTATTGGTAAAAAATCGATGGTCCACATTCTAAATCACTTTTGATGGGGTTAGAAATTTCAGATTAAACTGACTTTTTTAAAGATGATCTTCTTATCATAGAGATCATCCTGACAAAAAATCAGCTCAATTCAAAACTTCTAACCCATATTTTGAAAATTTATTATTATTACATTGTTTTTACATATGTCCCATGATCTGTCACTATATATATATATGGGAAATGTTCAGTAACAAACATTTTTCAAAACATGGGTTAGAGGTCTTGGAATGGGCTGATTTTTGGTGAGGATGATCTCTACGGTGAGGAGATCATCATCACCAAAAATCAGCCCATTCCAAAACTTCTAACCCCATAAAAAATGGTTTATAAAAAATGGACAGTCCACGATTCTTCAACTTGTAAACATGGGGTTAGAAGTTTTGAAATGGGCTGATTTTTGGTGAGGATGATCTCCTCATCATAGAGATCATCCTCACCAAAAATCAGCCCATTCCATAACCTCTAACCCATGTTTTGCCAAAATGTTTGTTGCTAAACGAGACCCTATATATATATATATATATATATATTATAGGTCCCGTTCAGCACCCTAAGCTTTATCACACACTTTAACAAACGTGTTTTGTCTTACATGGGTTAGAAGTTTTGGAATGGGCTGATTTTTGGTGAGGATGATCTCTATGGTGAGGAGATCATCCTCACCAAAAATCAGCTCATTCCAAAACTTCTAACCCCATCAAAAATGGTTTACAAAAAATGGACGGTCCACGATTTTTCAATGTGTAAACATGGGGCTAAACATTTCGGAATGGGCTGATTTTTGGGGAGAATGATCTTCTAATCATAGAGATCATCCTCACCAAAAATCAGCCCATTTCAAAACTTCTAACCCATGTAGGAAAAAAAACGTTTGTTAAAGTGTGTGGTAAAACTTAGGGTGCTGAACATTTCCCTATATATATATATATATATATATATAGGTCCCGTTCGGCACCCTAAGTTTTACCACACAATTTAACAAACGTGTTTTGTCCTACCTGGGTTAGAAGTTTCGGAATGGGCTGATTTTTGGTGAGGATGATCTCTATGGTGAGGAGATCATCCTCACCAAAAATCAGCTCATTCCAAAACTTCTAACCCCATCAAAAATGATTTACAAAAAATGGATGGTCCACGATTTTTCAACTTGTAAACATGGGGCTAAACATTTCGGAATGGACTGATTTTTGGGGAGGATGATCTTCTAATCATAGAGATCATCCTCACCAAAAATCAGCCCATTCCAAAACTTCTAACCCATGTAGGACAAAAAACGTTTGTTAAAGTGTGTGGTAAAACTTAGGGTGCTGAACATTTCCCTATATATATATATATATAGGGGGGCGTTCAATGGCCAACTTTTTAGCAAACTTTTTGGCAAAACATTTTTCAAAACATGAGTTAGAGGTTTTGGAATGGGCTGATTTTTGTGAGGATGATCTCTACAGTGAGGAGATCATCATCACCAAAAATCAGCCCATTCCAAAACTTCTAACCCCATCAAAAACAGTTTACAAAAAATGGACAGTCCACGATTTTTCAACTGGTAAACATGGGTTAGAAGTTTTGGAATGGGCTGATTTTTGGTGAGGATGATCTACTCACCATAGAGATCATCCTCACCAAAAATCAGCCAATTCCAAAACCTCTAACCCATGTTTTGAAAAATGTTTTGCCAAAAAGTTTGCCCTTGAACGCTACCCATATATATATGGGTAGCGTTCAATGGCAAACTTTTTGACAAACTTTTTGGCAAAACATTTTTCAAAACATGAGTTAGAAGTTTTGGAATTGGCTGATTTTTTGTGTGGATGATCTCTACGATGAGGAGATCATCCTCACAAAAAATCAGCCCATTCCAAAACTTCTAACCCATGTTTACAAGCTGAAAAATCGTGGACCGTCCATTTTTTGTAAACTGTTTTTGATGGGGTTAGAAGTTTTGGAATGGGCTGATTTTTGGTGATGATGATCTCCTCACCGTAGAGATCATCCTCACCAAAAATCAGTCCATTCCAAAACGTCTAACTCATGTTTTGAAAAATGTTTTGCCAAAAAGTTTGCCATTGAACGCCCCTATATATATATATATATATATATATGTATAGGTGGCGTTCGGAAGTCCTAAAGAGAGTTAGACATTGTGCCAAACATTTTTTCAAAACATGGGTTAGAAGTTTTGGAATTGGCTGATTTTTTGTGAGGATGATCTTTATGATGAGGAGATCATCCTCACCAAAAATCAGCCCGTTTTGAAGCTTCTAACCCTATCAAACGTGGTTTACAAAAATCATATAGTCCTCAATTCTTCAACTTGTAAATTAGGGTTACAAGTTTCAGAATATGCTTATTTTTTGTGAGGATGATCTTTTCATCATAGAGATCACCCTCACAAAAAATCAGCTCATTTCAAAACTTCTTACTCATGTCTTGAAAAATGTTTGGCTCTCTCTCAACCTAAAACACAAGAACCACCAATGGTAAGGGTGGGTTTTGGTTGTACGAGCTCCATAACCACCATTTTCTCTGGTCGACGAGCATCCAGGTAGATACTTCCTCTATCTTTCTCTCTCAAAGTAAAATCCAATTTATCGGATCGGATATTCGATATATTTTTCAAATTTGAATTCGAATCTTGGTTAGTGATATCCAATTGAATTCGAATTCGAATTCGAATATCACTATTTTTTTCAGATTCAAATTCGAATATAGCACTATCCGATCAAATACCTATCTGTTGACAATCTTATTTAAAACAGTATGAAATTTGCCTTTGGCCATCTTCTATATAACAAAACACAATCGAGTTTCTACAATTCTGTATTTTTGAATTTGGGATAAATGTCCCATCAACTACAATTTTGTGGTTGTAGTTGGACAAATGTCCTATCAAAATTACATCACATTTTTTTGTCTTTTTCTTCACTTTCTCTAATTTTATCATCTCTTTTATTTAACTTATTTTATTATTATTTTTTTCTTAACCTCACAAATTTTAAATAACAAGGGTAGGACTCTCTTTATGTCCTTTACTCTTAATTTTATTACATTTCTTCTTTTAATCTATTTTATTGGTTTTCATCTTTTACCTATTTAACTTCAAATTTTTTAATAATATCTTTTCAATATTTTTTTTTTCATTTTTTACTTCTTAACCCTCTCATGCATCAAATTATAGTTTTTTATACTCATTTTATTTTCTTTACTCTTCACCCCTTGTAACTTTTCAATATAGCCTCTTTAATCCATTTTATTCAATAATATCCACCTCAATTTTATTTTTTACGTTTTTTCTCCTTAATATATTTGCACAGATGAACTTTGGTGCATATGTAAAGTATGAACAAGCATACAAAATAAAAAAGTTGGTCAATAATAATGAATATATTTGATTGGTATTTGACTTTTGGATTCTTGTAAAATCCAGAGATGGCTACAAAATGATGAAAATGCCATAATTGTTTTTTATGCTCTCTCTCGCTGTCAAACGCCCTTCAACTTCTAGTTGAATTGTTCACCAAACAGTGTTTAGATCACTAAAATAATTTTCTAAACACTTTCACCAAACAATTGATATGGAAAGTATAATTCTTATAGAAGTGAGTCCTTAGAAATATTTCAATTGAAAGTAGAACTGCTCAAATAGCCTTTGTAATTTCTTTCAAGATCTTATACACCATCCTCCAAAAAATTTAGGACCATTTAAATGTTTTTATTTTATTTTATTTTATCGGTAGGACCATTTAATTGTTTCATGTTCCTCCATTCAATTATTATTTCTAAAGTCATATTTTCTTTTATTCCATATGTGTTCATATCCACATTCATTATTTAAATTCATACAGTTTGATGGTAAGTGTCAACTATGATATTTTTGAGTGCCACTTATGAAAGTTCATAAATTTTGGCTTATATTTCTGAGACATTTTCATTTTAAAAAGATTTTTTCATGTAATTTAATTCTTAATTTTCTTTTTAATATATTCCAATGAAATCACTATTCATTTTGCTAAATACTTCTATGAATAATAAATTTCAATAAAGATAACTAATTTTTAAGTATAAAAAGTGTAAGATTTCGGTGAAAGTAAATTTTTTTTTTTTTTTTTTTAATATTTGCATATCCCTATAGATTGCAGACCGGATTTGTATATGAGTTTTGCCAAGTCCATAGACCATGGTCTTACCCAAGGACTAGTCTCGAGGTAAGTGAGGGTGGGCCCTTGCGAGTGTCCCTTAAGGAATTAACGCTCATACTACTATCAAACACATGACTTATGGGCATTAATCGCTAATCGGTCTGAAATTGCTATTGAGCCAACCCCTCAGGGTTTCGGTGGAAGCATTTTGATAAATAGTAAACATTGATTGAAATATTCTTTATTAAAAAAATATTTTTTAAAATATCTTTAGAATATTAAAAGTAATATAAATTATAAATTGCTTGTAGAATGGAATTTTACATTACATATACTATGAATATTGGCTACTCATAAAAATTGAACATGATATTCAATTATTAATATAAGTGAATTAAAATTGGTTATATATGCATCTAAGTCATCTTATTTGATGCATTCTAAGCATATTAATATGTTAATGTAAGCTCTCTCGTCTAATCGTCAATTTCCTAATTAGTTAAATATATTATTCAAACATAAAAACATATTATTTAAACATAAAAAATATATTGATTCATGAATATAATACTTAAAAAATCTGTTAAGTAAATAATTCACATATGAAGAATATGTAGTTATTGTACAATATTTTACTTCACTCTTGGACTTTCAAATACAAGAGTGAAAACAGATTTTTAATTTCTATTCCTACACTTCATATGGCATTTACTGTATATTTATGATTAATTAGTGTGATTTTACCCCCAAGGCCCTAAATTCCAGGAAAATGAATTTTCACCACATAATCTTTTTCTTTCAAGATTACCCCCACCCATGATTTCAAAACTAGTCCGAGATCAAGTTGTCTCGGTATCATCCAGCAACGAGACAGACAAGCATGTCTTTTGGGTTTCGTGTAATCTTGCGAGACGAACGATACGTCTCGGATGAGATATCCAAGACAAACGAGATATATCAGTTTTCATCTCCAAACCCTATCATTTTTACCTCCAAATCAATTTTTTTCTCTTCTCAGTCAAGTGAACTAGAGAAGAAGATTTAATAAAAAAACTTTATCTTCCTCCTCTAAATCAAGATGAAATCCAAGTGGATTTTCAAAAAAAAAAATCAGATTTTTTAAATGGTTGTCTCATTATTGAACGAGACGAGATGTGTAACCGAGATTTAAAACCATGCCCCTACTCGCAAAAATAAAAAACCAACTTTCTTTCATACATTTTCCTGGGTGCAATCAAACGCTGGAATTTATTTTTCCGAGGAATTCAGATTCCCTTGAAAATGAATTATGTGGCAAAACATACAAATCCTAATTATGCGTCTGTAATCTATATAATCACTTTTCTTATCTTGATTTGTTGAATTATGCTCTAAAGATTGCTTCTTCGTAGGTCCTTATTACATGTTTGTAATCTATATAATCGTTTTTCTTATCTTGATTTGTTGAATTATACTCTAAGATTGCTTCTTCATATAATCGTTTTTCTTATCTTGATTTGTTGAATTATACTCTAAGATTGCTTCTTCGTAGGTCCTAATTACATGTTTGCAGTCTATATAATCGCTTTTCTTATCTTGATTTGTTGAATTATGCTCTAAGATTGCTTCTTTGTAGGTCCTTGAAAAGATTCAATATGTTTTTATTTTTATGTTTTATTTAATATTTTTTCTTTCTTTTAAATAAATTAATAGAAAGAATTCAAAACCTAGAACTTAGGACACAATTAGAAAAAGTTCAGTTTCTACTTTAAGTCTTCTCTAGTGGACTTTGGTTGGAAAAATTCCAATTAGTGGTGTGGTCAAGTTTCATGAGCATATTTATACATGTATGTATTAAACTCCTAAGCATCATTTCTCCTTTTTGGTAATTCAAAGTCTATATTCACTCTCTTTGGTAAATTTCCTGTCGGAGATACCCCTTTGTATTATTCCATGAAACTTTTAGGATTTGGCCACCATTTTTAAAGAAACACAATCCAAAAATTGGATTATTTTAAAATGTTAACTGTATAGGTTAATGGGTGTTTTACCAAAACAGCACAATGTTTTGCCGAAATTACCGGCCCCACCATGTTTTTCAAACATTTATCAAAAGTTCATTTACCCATATTGGTATTTATTTATTTTACCAAATTGGGTACCGGCTACACTGAAATTAAACTGAATTTACTTTTATACACTCCTTTTAATTCATAAGATGAACTGATTTTTTTTTCCAAAAAGGGTATCATTTAGCTGAATTTACCTTTATACTCTTGTTTTCAACCTAAATAAACCCTAGATATGGTTCTGGCTTATTTATAATTGTGTTAAGCAGAAAATGGTCTCTTCTTTTAGGTTCACAAGAAAGCTAAAAAAAGTTATAATGGGTACTTGTATCGCTAAAAAAAAAAAGAAAAATTACGAAAATGGCTATGCGGCTCTTCTGATAAATATTTTAAAAACATGGCTGGATCAGTAAATTTTGCCTTATATATGACCGTTTTGGTACTTTCCCTTGCCTTAATTGTTGAAGCAAGAACAATATTATATGGAAAGAGGATCATAGGTATCAAGTTGTAAAATTAGTTGATAAGCTATATTAGTTGGGTTACAAAAATACTTCAAAGAAATGCGACTAAGTATAGACAAGGATGGGGTGGGCTCGAAAAAAAAGAGGTTAGTTTTAAAATTATGAATTATTGAGTTTGGATTCATTTAATGAGATTTGACAAAAAGCTTCACATGGGCTGCAAATAACAACCCAATTTCATTCCGACTTGAGACTCACATATATAAAATAAAAAATAAAAAAATTTATTTTTCAACGTTTATTAGCCACTAAAATGTGATAAACTAAGATTGTTTGGGCATGTTCAACGGAAGTTAATTACAATTTCAATTAGAAAAAATATTCAAATTGAAGATTTTAAAAGAATGAGATGAAGATCCAAAAAGACATCAATAAAAATAGTAAAATCATATATGAACTCACTTTTAATAACAAAGACTTAGTTTTAAACAAAATGTGATCCTATTGAGATAGGGCTTTGTTGTTGTCAGTCACTATTACTAAAAGGGATTTTGGTTCAACCACATTGTAATCATGTTATCCATGAATGTATAAGTACACCCTTTTGACATTTCTAAGTTGTTGGAACTCTTGCAACTAATATGGAAAATAGTGCTAAGGATGTTAAATTTCGTTTTAAATAATATTTTTATTGTTCAATTTATTATTATTATTATTATAATAAAAAATGATATAATGTCAGTTTACAACTCTAATGATGTTGATTGTCATGGCAAAATTAGAATTGTCGAAAGCTTTTTCTCAATTCCCAAACTAAAATAAATAAAACCATCCTATAATTTTTAAATCAAATATGTATCTAAATCAAATTAAAAGAAAACATTATAGAATGAAGGGAAAACCAAATATGCTTGACAAAGATGTTGGGAAATCAAGATATACATTCATAAATTAAATGCATTAGAAAGAAGAACGGTACAAGATAGACATGTAAAAGTACAAGAAAGATAAATTAAAGATGAACGCATCAGTGAAAATGTGAGAGTAGATCCAATAAGTGATCAACCAAGGAAAATTTGATTGCATTGTTTCAAAAACAACCGATGGTCCGAGTAATAAAATGGATTCAATTGGTGAACAACATATTTTTTGTGTTATTTTTCTATTGAAATAAATAAAGGTAATTTAATAAAAAATATACTTTTTATAATATAATAAATATTAATTAATAGATCCAACCAAATTGAACTAGGATCCAATTACAATCTGACCAATTTGATAATTTGTCGTTGATTCAATGATTTGATTGTTAAAACATTGGTTGATTGACATGGTTTATAAATATGCAATGAGTGTACACACGCTTGCACGCGTGTGTGTAAGCTAAAAGAATTTAAATAAGGTGGTAAGAACAAATATGAACACATTGATTTAAAGTTATGACTTTTGAACAATAATTGAATGGAGGAGCAAGATTATTCAGTTGGCCCCATCTTGAAAAGGAAACATAGAATTAACTTCATCATTTTAAGTTAAAAAGAGCTTGTCGAGGGAGATAAATATAATTTTCTTGAATAAAGGGAGGTGTTTCTATATATTTAGTTCATGAGGGGCATAACTCCATAAAACACAAAGAAAAAACTATACGTCATGGTTTTAAAACTCGTCCAAAATCGAAACATATCACCCGAGTTAACTTGGTATCGGAGCTGAATGAGACCAACTCACAAGTCACTTTTTTTTATCGAGATTTAATTTCTCACGTGCAATTTTTTGATTTTTTGAATAAAACATCTCAAATGTATCGAAAAACTCGTCCAAGACGACTCAGTATCGAGCTTAGATGAGACAAGACAAATTGAGTTTTAAAACCATGCTATAAATAAGTTGTGAAGAATGAAGATGCCTCAAAGATACCCTTTTCTTCTCCTTTTTCCTAGTCAAGCTTTTGTAATAAGGAGCTCCTCATGGTCAATTACAGAATTTTCTTAGTCATGAAGGATTACTTACTAATATTTAATTAGATATAGGTTACTTATTAATATAAGGAAAGTCTACCCTTAAATGACACATGTCGTTTATCTATTGGCTGTTTTTGCGTGATGGGTTCTGAGAAAATTAAGAAAATAAAGATGGGTACTAAAATATTATTAGGTCAGTTTTATTATAATTAAATTCATCTCATTCCGTTAATATAAATAACGGAATCACGTGATCTATGCTATTGTGAAGTCAATAAGAACTTCGAACCCTAAGATCATATAATAATCGAGAAATCACAATAAAAAAAATTATAGTATGATTTCTAGGTATTAATGTATTAATGTAAGATTCTTTCTTATTCTCAATTCTCAAGGGGCACGACAGGTTAGATGCTTCCACACCCCTTAAAAAAATTGCCCAAGGACCACAATATTGAATGATCCTCGAGATTCACACTACATGAATATGGATGATCATTCAACGGTCTCTATCTTGGGATGATGGTGTGTCACGGCCGAAATTATCATTTTTTTTTCATTTATTTACATAACTAATTTCCCATTTTCGAGGAAGAGTTGACGTCGATGGATTGATTATACAAATCCTTCCCTAATGATATTTAAAGCATAATTTTAAAGCTCGAAAACTTGACTCCACTCGAATGTCTAATGAGTCATAGCTCACCAGTTGATTCACATTGGTCAAATAAAAATATATTAATTTATAATTATTTAATAATAATTTTTTCCATAAAATATTATATATTTTCAACTAACTCGATCGGGGTTTCTAAACCCATTTGATGCATTTTCGAACAAACTTGGCTGAGTTAAGGAGTTGACTTGATTATATGTCGAGTTACCTCAAAATTAAATCGAGTTGAGTTGCTACAATATAAAACAAGATGTCAGTGGTGGATCTCTGCACCATGTCTTGTGCCTTGACCATATGCACAATTTAATAACATAAACACACAAACACACAAAATTGCAGGATTTCCAATGGTGTTAGAAACCCTAGAAAGACTTTATTGATATTTTTAATGTGTTTCTTCTTGGCAACATCTAATGTCCTTTTCTCATGGAGATCCCCATGTTAATCTCATGTATCTCAATCAAGAGTAAATGATTTTTTTTATCCTCAAATAAGAAATGTGATGCCCTAAGAAGGGTAGGGAGTGCAAACCCTAAAAATAGGTAAGAGACAAGATTAGTAGATTGGGATGGTAAGTAGGGCAAGAAATGGTGCAGGTTACACCAATATTTGACCCGATCCAGATACCCTGACCTGATCAGTAGTTTATTCATTCTATTCTATTCTATTTAAAGTCGATCGTGTATTCTATTAATTCAAATATTTCATATATGCTCTCATTATCTTAAGCTACATTCTTTTAATATTCTTTTCGCTCTTTTAAAAGTACTTATATTTTGTATTAAAGAATCAAATATAATTGTTTGACATAATAATCTTGGCATCCTTAGCCTTATTATGTATGTTGGGTACAAATATATTTAGTATCGAAACCTATAATAAACATTTAAATTCTAAAATGATTGGTTTCCACTCCAATCTAGTATCAAATAATCAACAAACTATTAACATGCAGATCCAAATTTAAATTAAATGTAGGTTATGACTTTCGTATATAGTTAGATCTAGATATAATTAACTCCAATCCATTTCATGACATAGTGATAAACAAGTATATATGGGTGTGATCGATAATTATGTTACCGAAATATCATAATTTCTTTTACTCTCATTTGTCCAATCTGATGCAAGCACCCTTGCCTACTTCTCACTACAACCAAGTAATCAGATCCCGTTGCAACACATCACTTTCGACAAACACCTTAGCATGCGCAAGTAAAACTTTTAATAAAGATTCGTGTTATATAGGAGGTGTGTCAAATTCTTACATTGACCGTGACTTAATGCAATCCTCCTCTTTTTATCCATATTCAATATAATTTGATCAATCATTTTTTCTATCGTTAAGGTGGAGAATTGAATCAAGAATTGTCTCTTTTTTATTTATTGTGTCAATCGAATCATGTTTCACGACCCCAAGATTCTATTTTATCATCAATCCAATGATCATTCATGCTTTTTTCATTTTCTTATCAATAACAATCTGAGATACCCTTTTTGAGGTCCAATCAGATGTTGAAATTAAATTGTTTGTATCCAAACCGAATCAAGGTTGGATCCGGATATTATTAGATCCGACCCATTTGATGCCCTAGAGCTAGTTATGTTGACTGTCGGTTGACAAAGGAAGGGACCCAGATTTGATTGGAAATGTGTACGTAGGCATGGGATATGAGAAAGGGGGGGGAGGGGCAGGCACTAAAAGCAAAGGAAGCCCAACACAGCTGGTAACGCTTATCGATGCTTATTTTGACATCCTCTTAAAGTCTTTAATAAAAACTATATGTGTTTCTTTTTGAGACCCCCACATATATTTTACTTGCTTTTTAAAGGAAAGTTTCTAGTGCTTCTCGCCCTAAAACAATTAAATGGTTTCTTGGGTAATCAACCTTACATGAATAGTGACACTATTTGCTTTACAAGTATGATCTACGTTCAACGTTGTTTTGGTGTACTAGTTTAGTCTCGAAGTCTGATTGATATTTCCAGGTAATTTTTATTTTTTTATTATTATTGTTATTATTTTGCATTAATTGCATTACAGGTAGAGATGTATGGAATGGGAATGGGTAGATTGTTGGAATGAAATGTCTAAAGTGCCCTTGTACTTGACAATGTGAAAGATGCCTGATAGTATCATTTTTATTCTGAAGTATTAAGCTAGGGAAATTCTCATATCCTTTTTGTTAATTGGATGAACAAATATTGTTCACGGATCAGACCTGAAATTCAATCCCTTCTAATCAAATAACTATGAGTTTGGATCGAGAATTTGGATTCCGAAATCAGTTTTGAATCAATCATGTCTTGGGGGCGTTAGGTTTGGATTCTAGAATCTGAGTGTGACTCATAATCGGACTCTTGAATCTGATGCATCGTCTGATTCAATTCATTGACATGATTTTTTCATAATTAGGAATCAAAATAATGCACAATCAAAAATAGTTTTGAAGTTGTTTCTCCTGATTCTTATAGACTATCTACTTATGATCAGGGGTGGAGTCAAGATTTTCTTGTAGTGGGGGCAAACTATGGTTAGTTGTATAGTTGAAGAACTTGAAGATGAATGATTTTAGGGAGAAATTCAAAGGTTTTTTGTTAGATGTTGAAGAAAATGATATTTAGGTCATTTTCAATTAATATATGAGAAGTCCCGGTCAAAAAGCAATGTCATCAACAAACAATTCAAGAGGAGGGGGACGGGGGAGGGGGGAGGGGGGGGGGGGGAGATGAATTGGAGGGAGGTAAGGGTGTGGGAGCAAATGGGGAGAGAGGTGAGGGGTTGGGGATAAATGGGACATGTAATTAGTTGAAAATATAGGGGTGTCTCAAAGTTCTGTGGGGGCAATTGCCCCCACTAGCTCCGCCCTTGCTTATAACGATCTTGAAATACATCTTGCAATAATAATAATAATAATGACAATGTAATAAATAATAATATCAATACAATTATAATTAATAATAATAGTAATAGTAATAATAGCAAAAAAAACAATCATAATAATTTATTGATAACAACAACAACAACAATAATAATAATAATAATTTTTGAAATACAAATACAAAATTATCATAATTTTTTAAGTAATCTTATTATGCTTCTTAATGTATAATTAACTTGAAAACTAATAGAAAATGACTTATATGTCAACTCTTTCCAAAAGTCTCTTATTTTCTCTCTCAAAATTTCATTATCTTCAATCTCTGGGACATGTATTTTTACTCTTATTTTCAATCTAAAGAAGTGTAATTGGGTAATTTTTTTTTACATAATATCAGTTTTCAAAAATAGTGTTAGTCAAATGAGACTTTGAATTCTAAAAGTCTATTTCTACAATCTGATTTTGAAAATCATAATCAGAATCGAGAATTAGGTTCTACAATCCGAACCAAACGCCCTATTGACCTGATAGTAACACAATCCAATAAAATATGAGAAAATATATAATTATATTATGTATTAATTTGGTCTAATATATCGAGTTTATTTAGATTTTGTATAATCGGGTTTGGATAGATCCGAGTCAACTCATGAGCACTAAGGGTTAATATGATTGTACGTTTGTTTTTTAAAGAAAACTATTTCTCAAAAAAATGATCAAAAGCGAATTCTGTCATTTGATTACATTTCCGATTTTTTTTTTTTTTTTTGCCAAAATGAGAATTATTTTTGATACGGGATTTAAGCTTGGGATAATAACATTCAAAGGTGGGAAAATATTTCACTTTGGGAAAATATTTCACTCAAAGTTCTGTGGGGATTTTGTTTTTGATTAAGAGTTTATTTCATTGAAGAAAGATTACAGAAGAAAATAAAAACAAACTCTAACAGAAGATTTTCTAAAACTTACAATATCTTAGGAAGTAGGGTAAACAAAGAATTGGGCCTAAAAATGGCAACTCCATGTCTTGCTATGGATTTTGAAGATCTTGACGTTTTCATTCAAAAATAGGTCTCCTTGAATTATTTTGAATTTGTCGCTTGTCTGGATTACACTACATCATAATTAGAGTGAAACTTTTTGATCAATTTAGAAGGACACTAACATAAAAGAGAATTATAATTCTTCTCAAAATCAACAAGATAAAAATAGAAAGATCTTAATTCAAGTAGGATTGGAAGATATGCGCAATATTTTAAAAAAAATGAAGTTTCCAATGTGAGAAGAACTATGAAAAAAAATATATAGGTATCATTACATAGTTAATGGACTTTTGACTCGTGTTCTAATTCAATCATCTTGGTTCTCTTGTTAATTTAATCGTCAGAGGGTGTTAATATAAGAATTTATTCTAAATTTGAGACTTTTGTAAGGAATAAGACGGAAATCATTCTCGAGATATGAGTCTGGGGGTGAGGTAATTTCTTTTCACTAATACCACCCATTGCTAAATAATCTTTGATGGATATTATTACTCATCAACAACAAATATTTAGTGTAATCTTGTCAATTAAAATACTTATTCTTACCAGAAAAGTATAGATTTATAAAATTCTATAATCTCCATAAGCTATTTGTAGAGTTGTAATAAATAATGACCACTATCATTTTATTAAAGGAAAATGTTGGAGTGATTGTGCAGGACACTACGCTTGACACTAAGCTCAGGTAGAGGTTTGCATGAAACCATAAATGCTTTCTCTTGAGATACGAGTGTAAGTATCTATGGTTCTATGCACTCCTCCATGTCAACTCAATGTCAAATGCATTGTCCTGCATAATCACTCTTGCACAACTCTTTATTAAAATATTGTGGGGGACATATTATTGGGACTTGTGATGTTTACGGAAATACTATTGCCTATTAATAATAAAACCCTTGCCTTCTACCATTAAAACATTGAAAAAAAAAAATTCATTTTAAAGATTTGTATTACAAATTAAAATAAGATATTCAACGTTTCTAACATCTAGTATTCTCTTTATATATAAGAAGGTGGTTATCTCCAAAATAAAGTGAGCAACGGACAAATCAAGTAAATGAAGCAAGGTATAATAAACTCTTGGATCAAAGTTGTGAAGTGGGATGAACAACCTTGATCGGAGGCTCTGATCACTAAAATGTGATCTTTGATATTTAGGAAGATCTCAAGGAACCTTGTTAAGAAACATAATTAATTAATAGAGGGTTATACTTTGGTATAAATCTATACTATTAGAAAGTGCCTCTTAGCTAAGTGGTAAGGGCTTGGGAAGAGTTGATCTCATGACCTAGTTCCCGTTGAACCCATCTTCTCCTCCATTAACCACTAATCCCGTGCTTGCTTAGCAAATAAAAAATAAAAAATTAGCTATACTATTGCAATAAGTGAAGAGTAAGTATTGTTAATCAAAATTCACATCAAATAATTTTTTAAATTACAAAAATACCTTTAGATAGATCTAATAATGCATTTGAAATAACTTACCTTGAATAATATATGATAAGATAATATTTTTATTCTTTAAAATTCTCTTGACAAATAATAAAATGTGTTGAAAGAATTCACAATTTTGACAAAATTTTATCTTAGGAGTAGCTACCTCTTCCTTAGTTGTATTTAAATTAAAAAAATCATTTAATCGTAATTCACCCAAAAAAATTTGGGCACATGGCCATTGATCCAAATTTTGGGTCGATAATCATACATTACATGGGAAACTATTACAACCCAATTAAACAATTCATCTTCTATCCAAAAATAAAGTAATTGCTTAAATTAACTCTTTGGTAAAATGGTTATGAAAATATGAATTTTCTTAGAAAATGTTCGAGAGCTTGTTTATAACTTTTGGTAGAAGATTAATATTTTCCAACAAGAAGGAAATGCCATTTCTCGAGAGAAAGTGATTTTTCTTTGAAAATGCACACTCTAAATGTAAATTACATTTTTCCTTAAAAATCATTTTCCCACCAATTAGCCCGCGCAATTGTACAAACCCTTAAGTTACCGAGGAAAGAAAATGATTTGTTTAGGTTTTTAATCCATGATTATTATGAGTTTTGTGGTTAATGGTTGTAGAGATCAGAGTTTCATCAAGTAGATCTTTCACCGAAAAAAATAATTAGGGTTTTTAGAAAGCAACTGCAATCAAACTTCCAAATCAATGAAGAGGAGAGGAGAGAGAGAGAGAGACATAAAAAGGTTGGCCTTAGTAGTTGAGAGGCAAACCCACACGTTAAAGCCCACACTAAAATTCTCCTTTTCTCTCACAGAAAACAAGGAGTGAAAAGGAATCCAGTCTTCAACTTATGACTTTTTTTTTTTTTTTTTTCCTTTTTGGGGGTAATTTAGACAAACCCCTCTAGGTTTTGGTGATTATTTGAGACACCCACGTGTATTCAAACAGTTGGCATACCCTTTAAACCCTGGTCTACTAAAATGACCATATGAACTCCATACAATAGGGTTAGTTACATTATTTTTTACTGTTCTATCTTTAAAATAATAAAGAAAACGAAAAATATATCTAAAATGGAACAAAGAAAACGAAAAATATATCTTAAATGGACTAGGGATCGACGACAATGGATTAGTTGCGGTTCGATTCTTAAGGAACCAAAATCGAATGCATTAAAATTTTATCAATTGTGGTTCCTTTTAATTCCAATTCTCAAATTAATGAAATTAGAACCATAAAAAAATTCTCCTCCAACAATTACAATTCTCGTCAAACGATTACAATTCTCGATTCCTATTGTTTTTTATCGATTCTGATTCACAATTGGTTTGACATCAAGAGACTCGATTCTAATTGATTCTAGGGATCCAAAATTGGGGTTTTCAGATAAAGGAGTACCCATTAAAACTCCTACAATTGACTTTCCCAAATAAATCAAGGGTTTTGTAGTTTTTTTTATTTTTATTTTATTTTTTTAAAGCAAGGGTTTTTGGCAAGAAGCAGAAGATCTTTAGTCATTTTACTTAGTCTCTTATAAAAGACCAAGGTCAAGAAGATATATCAATAGTTCGAAAACGCAGGGGTACCTGAAATATTCACCAAAAACCAGAGGGGTATTCTAAATTACCCATATTTTTCTCCATCCCTCTCTCTCTCTCTCCATAAGTGTCATTGTCTCACATATACTTCACAGATCACACAAACAAGGCAAGAAACAACCATTTCACTTCACACATCTCTCTCTCTCTCTCTATCTCCAAGCTCTCAAATCTCTCCAGCTACTCTCTCAAATCATCTTCATCACCTCCATCTGAACAAAACACATAAATCTTACCTAAAAATTCATCACCTACATCGTACTGTTCAAAAAGCATCTAAGCTCATCAACAAGAATAAAGACTCATCAAATCAATAGAAGAAGAAGAATAAGAAGAAGAAGAAGAAGTAAGATTGAGAGAATTAGCCAGAAGGGCTGTTATTGTGTTTAGTGATGGAGCTTTTCCCTGCACAACCTGATCTCTCTCTTCAAATTAGTCCTCCAAACAGCAAACCCACATCAGGTTGGAGACAATCAGATCATGAAGAGATGAATTTGGGTTTCTGGAGGAGAGCATTGGATTCCAATAACACCATGGCATCCATCACCGCAAAGGCGGTGCCAACCGATACTTGTTTTGAGCTATCCTTAGCAAATCCAAGAATCCAAGACACCAACTTCAATAATATTCATCATCAACAACTTCAACAGCTTCAACAACATCACCATCATCATCAGCAGCAGCAGCAGCAGCCGCAACATCACCAACAAGAGCTTGGTTTCTTAAGGCCCATAAGAGGAATTCCAATCTACCATAACCCTCCTTCCTTCTCTTTTGTTCAACAACAGCCATTCAATTCTTCTTCTTCTTCTTCTTCAATTAATTCTACTACAACTACTTCCACTTCTTTCCACTCACATCAAGGCCTAATGAGATCAAGATTCCTCTCAAGATTTCCAGGGAAGCGAAGTATGAGAGCTCCTCGAATGCGATGGACCACCACCCTTCATAATCGCTTTGTTCATGCTGTTGAGCTCTTGGGTGGTCATGAAAGTATGCTTCAATTTCATTTAATTTTTTTTTTTTCTTACACAACATTGCATATCAGGTAATCAACTTCAAATGGTTTTGATTTTTTGATTTTTTGATTTTTTGTGTTTTGGTATTAGGGGCTACACCCAAGTCAGTTCTTGAGCTCATGGATGTGAAAGATCTCACTTTGGCTCATGTCAAATCCCATTTACAGGTAAAAGAACCTCTCATTTTCAATAATCTCAAATGGGTTTTCTCAATCTTAAGAGTTAGAAGCAAATGGGTATCAGAAATTGTGGGCAAATCTTCAAATCTCTCTCTCTCTCTCTCTCTCTCTCTCTCTCTCTCTCTCTCTCTCTCTCTCTCTCTCTCTTGTTTAGATTGTTTAGATCCTTAACAATCTCAAATGGGTTTTTACAATTTTAGCTTTAGAAGAAAATGGGTGTTACAAATCGTTGACCAATCTTCAGATCTCTCTCTCTCTCTCTCTTGTTTCACACCTTAGAGCTACAGTATCTTAGCTCCTCATTCTTCAGTAGTCTGAAATTGGGTTCTCAATCTCAAATTTTAGAAGCAAAATGGCATACTAAATTGCTGAAATATCTCCAAATCTTCTTTATTTCTCTTTTAATTTACTCCTTTAAGCTACATCGATAGTTCTCATGTTGTATCTATGCCCAACTAGCATTTTTTCAGCCTACACTACAGGATAAGTCCTCTCCCCTCCACATACATTGGAAATACCAAGGTTTCTCTGCATAGGGTCTCTCGAACCCTTCAAAATTTATCTTTCTAATGTGAGATACTTTGTGCAAGTTAACAAACAGCTTTTTTTTTTGTTGCTTGGAAGAGGAAACCACACTGATAAAAAAAAAAAGAGAGTCAAGAGACGAGTCTTAGCCGAGCCAAGCCGAGTTTATAAGATTTAATCCACAATAATTAAGTTTGTTAATTATTTTCAAATTTGAATAAAAATAATTATTTTTTTTCCTTCACAGGAAACTAGCAAATAAGCAAGTACAGGAAGCTATCATTTCTCAATGATTTCTTCTTCTCTTTGGTTTCCTAACCATACCTACAACCATGGTCAAGAATTAATACATTCCCACACCCATCCATCCATCCATCCATACTTCTATATTCATGCATTCATACATTCATGCTTATGTATGTAGATTAAGCACAGTTGCACATTGTAACAGTACTCCATCCCCAAGCGGTAGAGAAATTATATATTTTAAATGGATTTATTCTTCTCTCTTAGATTTTATAATTTGGTTGTCTTTATTGGTGATCTATTATAATGCACAGTTCTTATGAGAATTATTGGCTGTCTTTTTGGTTTTAGATGTATCGAACGGTAAAGACCACTGACAGACCGGCAGCTTCTTCGGGTAACGCCTAAATTAATTCCTTTTATCTTGTTTTTATTTTATTTTTTTAACGTTTGATTAGTGCATGAAAATTAATTATTTTTCTAATAATGAATTTTCATTGTTCTTTATTCAAGGCCAATCAGATGGATTTGAAAATGGGTCAGCTGGAGAAATCTCCAATGATCTCATGCTCGACATTCATACCCCACATGGGTCTGAGCTATCAGTGTCACAGGGCAGGCCAAATACTTATCAAGATCAAGATTATTGCTGTAGCAATTCTTCAAGGTAAAACCTTATTTATTTACACTTAAGTTTGATTATGTACATAATTAATGTTCTTAGCCAACATTTAAGGTATCTAATTCTTGTATTTGTTGATTTTTTGCTTAGCTATCCGATTATCTAAATACCCTAATAAATTTGTTGTATTCCTTATGAGTAGTTCCTTGTTGTAAGGTCTTGCTAGGTTGGTCATCTCGACTGGCCTGGTCTTCTTTTATGAATGAATTGCTGCTTATCAAAAAAAAATTATCTAGAAGCAACTTCTTTCATGTTTAATTTTATTTTTATTTTATCTGTATTTTTGGTGTATATTAATTATAACCATACATTCATCGATCATAATCAAAGACTACCTTGATTGCTGATAATGGAGGAATTCTAGAGTTTGCCTAATTTGTCTGTTTAATAAATAATATATCATGCAAACTTGCAATTTTCCATTAAAAGCATCGAACAACTCTTATTATGGAACATGAATTGAACTCCATGAGTAGCTCTAAAGCACTCGTTGCAGAGTTCTTGGGTACAAGTAAAGATGCACATACCAGCATAGAATCCTACTCATTACATGGATATATTGAAGAAAATCATGCGGAACCCATGTATGTACCCGTCAAACACATGACGTTGAGCCGATGTAGTTTCCACATAGCTCATACTTGTCTTCATGGGTACACTATAGGTTACTAAAAGGTACACATCTAGACCCTCTCAATGTATGTAGATATGTACATGTATGCATGCATGCTTGCATTCTGTATGTACATGAGCAAGTAATCACAAAAAGAAGAACAAATGATATGCCAACTTTGTTCTCTGTCCAAGATCAGGTGAACACTAAAACTCCATGATGAGGTAACAATCCTTTCTAGGAGATTAAAAGAAATAAATGGAACCATCTCCTCCCACCATTCCAAAATAACATTCAGCACATTTGACTAATCCACCTGAAATGGAGATCTCTTTGTCCTTGAGATTTTGTGGGGCTATTAGTTAAAGCAAGTGAACCCCATAAGGTAGAAACCTTGGTGCCAAAGTAAGTCCTATGAAGCTTCCTTGTAGTTTCATGTTATGGATAATGGGTTATCACATGGGGTGGAGTGTTTAACTTTATCTCAATCAGCAACTTAGCAAAGAAAAACTTTATTTCAATCAGCATAAATGATAAAGTTAAGAGTTATAAACAAGTAAACAATAGTGAAAGATGGCTTTCTTTTCTCAGTTTGCTTTTTTGTTCATGCATGGCTTCCACTGATTGAAAATATTCTCTTTATCTATCTGTTCTGATTTTCAGTAGGGAAGCTTGGCTACATGCCAAAACAAAGGATTATGAAGGAAGAACATCCTCTTTTGAGGTACCCCTTTAAAACACCTCTCTCAGAATATTTTAAGTTGCACCAATTTTTTTTTTTTATCCAATAAGAATAACTAAAGAAAGGGTACTGATGGAAGGAACCAAGATCTAGTTCTAATATCTTTTCATCAAGTCATCGACCAAGAGAAAGGGAAATAGAAGAGAAAAGACAAAAACTTTCAAAGGGTATTATGGTCATTTACAAAATAAGGGGTAGTGTCCTAGATATCTATTTGTGAAGGGGGTGTTAAGATCTGATTAGTAGAACATTAGATAAGAGGTGTTGTAACAAAGGTACATTGATACACCAGATGATTAAAGATGACGATCTGGTGTATCAAAGTACACCTTATTAAACTAAATCTTATCTAACACCTCTATTAATGGTCCATCAAGAAGGGCTGATGGAAGATCAAGGACAAACTACAAAGAGTTGGTGGAATATAATGAGGATGATAAATAGATTGAAAATGGCAAACATCAGGCGATGCTATATGTTCTATAGTCAATCACCCATGCTACTACAAGTACTAAAAAAGCTTTCTTTCTCTAGCTTCCTTTCATTTATTTATTATTATGTTTTAGTTTTTGCAGGAAATGGATCCAAAGTCCTTAAGTCATGAAAGAATATCAGATTTAAATTCAACAAATCTGCAGAAACCCAATCTGGAGTTCACCTTGGGCAGGCCACATTGATCTTCCTGTGTGTGGAGTACTCATTTTGAAATCATTATATCTGAAGAGAGATGGTGATGAGAATCAGGTACCCACTTGAAAATCAGAAAAAGAGAAAGAAAAGAAAAGAAAAAGAGAGAAAGAGAAAGAGAAAGAAAGAAAGACAAGGAGACAAAAGAGACAGAAAGCAGAAAAAAGAAAGAAGTTTGAAAAAGCATGTCCTTACTATCAAGCTGTGATAGACCCCAACCAACATATATTATATTCCTGAGTAAATATGAAATCTAATATATTTTTCTATGTTCTTGCACTCTTCATAAAAAAATGAGAGAGGAGAGAGAGAGAGAGAGAGATGTTCTTTAACTGTGTTAAAGTAGGAAACAATCCTTGGTAATTGTAATGGGGAAAAATTCCTTTGTATTGTGACCCTTTACTGAAAAGATTTGATTCTATCAAAGGAGGGTTTGGTCTCTCTTTTCTTTCATTCTTAGGCATTTGTATTCTTCATGAGAGAGAGAGAGAGAGAGAGAGAGAGAGAGAGAGAAAGAGGTTCTTTAACTGTGATAATTAAAGTAGGAAGCAACCCTTGGTAATTGTGATGGGGGAAAATTCCTTTGTAATAAGACCCTTTACTTAAAAGATTTGATTCTATCAGAGGAGAGGGTTTGGGTACTCTTTTCTTTCATTCTTAAGCATTTGCACGTGATTCACTTTATACTTTCCCTATAAATGAAAAGAAAAGAGGGAAAGGAAATGATAAGAGAAATGGGTTTCTTTGGATCACTTTTTCTTTTCTTTTCTTATTTGGAGTCTTTAATTTGAAGGAATGATTTCAACCATCAGATTAAACATAGATGATCATCACCTTGGATGTTTTCATGGTGGTATCAATATGCCTGTCTCTATAATTTTGTTTGCTAGTATATATGGGTATGTATGATTCGCCCTCAAATCATCTTCATATGTCTCCCTTTTCATCCAAATTAATCAACATTCGACAATCCCCCCTACACTTAAGAAAATTCACTCTGAACATGAATTAACTCAACATCAATCTACGGGAAGAAAAAAAAAACCAACAAACACAACAAGATTTATGTAGTTTTGTAGTACCTAGCTAATCCACGAAAGAGATGAAAACTACTTTTTCCTTTTATTAATCCACATCTTTACTTGCTTAGCCACAACAACAAAAAAAAGAGATGAAAGCAAATCAATATGACAAAGAAGTTATAGCTCTGAATTTCCTCGTTCGATTTCACTCTCCTGTAATTCTAAAAGGATGTAGGCTGTGGCCTGTGTGAGGTTGTCTATCATATATGTTGGAACATGTTAGTATTCCCCCATATCTAGCTTCTATTATTTTGGAGGACTTGACTTGTTATATATTCATATGTAATCCTCTTTTTTCTAAATCAATGAATTGGGTGGGGCCAATCATACCCCCCTGGTTATCGATTAAAGGTAAAAAAAGGTTACACGACAGTACTTTCCTAGTGTACAATACATCCCTGGTGATGAATGATCAACCAGATTCAAGACAAATCACAACATAGTCCCCAATAAGAAAACTAAACATTTAATTAATTCATTGTTTCAAATATAAAATCTCCCCAATTTCTCAATGTAAGCCATTCTTGCAACCTTGAGGGAGCGATTTGATCCAAACTTACTGGAGAAACAAGAATTACTCATTGTGCCTTCATATGTTGTTAGATCATTTGAAGTAATGTAATGAAGTTGGGTTTGATCCTGACTTGAGCTCTTTGCTAGTAAGTCATTTTTCCAACTCATTATGAATACTTGATTCGATCCTTCATATATTAGGGGTGTTGCTTCTACTCTCATGATATTTTGGGAGCTAATCCTTCTCAAAATCCCACTCCCAAATGTAAGAATCTGCTCACAAAATATTGGAAACACCATTCATGATGAACCTCGCTATATACACCCTCTTAACTGTTTTTCTTAATTAGATTTTGATTAAGTATGTAGTCAAAAAGTGTTATTGTAATGAAATATTGAACATTATTTCAACAACTAGTAATCGTATAATAGTTATAAATTAAAAAAACTCATAAAATACCATGTAACTATAAGAAAAATTGAACCGTTATAAAGACACAATAAATAATTATTAGTAATAATTAATGGTGTCAATTAAGAACTATTTGATTGTAGCTAGTTAGAGTCACGAGGTTAATAGAGTAAAAACACTGGCAATGATATCAAGCCACAAGAAAGGTGAGAGACCAAACTAGCTATTGACATGGGACGAATGGAAATATAATTAAGCTAGAGACAAAATTGGAGTCCTGATTCACTTTTCAAAGCACAATTTAGTTAAATAAATTTTACATACTTTCTTAAATATATTATTAATTTTAAAATGTAAAAGATATAGTTTTCGCTTCAATACAAGTGCGTATATTTCAACAAAGTAGGCAAAGTGAGAGGATATAGACAAGAACCAAGTTAATATTTGAATAGGGTCAAAAGACTCTTAAAAGTGGATAGATATTGGCTTAGTATGTAAGTTCAAAATGAGCTCCCATATGTATTGAATGCATATTTATGTCAACATAGCAACCAAATAGTGAAATGGTTCCAAGTAGATTATGAAATGTTCTTGAATCAAGGGAAGACATGACTTTAGATAGACCTGAGTACTAAAGCAAGATTCATTCAGCCAACCTCATATTTTCGGAGATATGACGATGATGATTCAGATACAATGTCTAGCATAATTCATTGTAATTGTTTACTTTCCCACACCGTTTATTTAATTAAAAATAGATAGGGATCGTCCAACCCTACTTCATCCAAAAAAAGAATTATCATACATGAGTTTCTTCTTCCCTTTTTTTTAGGGCGGATCCCCACTTGTGGTGTTCTTTCAGATGAGTTCTTCTTTGCAGCCGATGCAAAAATTGGCTACCTCTAACATGAATTATGATCTGACATCTCTTGAGTACCTAGAGATGTCAAAAAACAAAAATCAAAGCTTTTACAAAAGGAAGTGTGATCTGCAAAGCTTCTCCTTAGATTGATAAAAACTCCAATTATTGTACCTTTGTCATAGAGATTTCCCATTAATGTCTAGTGCATCGATTTCATAACTTGGATTAAGATATCAGGATGATTGATTCAATCAGAGCTAAGACATGGAAGGCAAAAGCATGAAAGCCTTGAAATAGTCTATTCTCATTGAAGGCTTGTCGTAATTTGTACAAAATAAAATGTGTTTTAAGGATATGGGCAGCGGAATTTTGCTAAATTTAGAGATATGATATGTCTACGCCCTTCAAATTAAGGACCATTAGGATGTAATTAGAACGAAATCACAGTCATTGAAACCAAATTTATCCATTTGTTGCAAATGTTTGACCCCTATGGAGACAAGTACTACCGTGACCTTTGCATATTAGTCGTCACAAGCATGCGCAAGAGCTAAAACTGAACTGTCCCTCTCACATGCCAAATAGGAATGATGTTAATTTGTCAATTTTCCAAACGAGGAAGCTCGCAAGAGAGATGAGAGACACAAACTCAAGATAAGGACATGGTGCAAAAATTTGGATACTTGTGATCTCAACTTGTAATTTATCTCTACACTGCAATTTACAAGGACAACACACAAACAAGTATCCCAACCCTAATTTCACTATTGGACGAATGAGATCACTTGAAATCTATGAATAGTAACTTAGTTGCTATTTTCATCAAATTGGTTAAAACCCATGGAAATTACATCACTATTTATCTATTTGCACAGTGTTTGCACCCTAAAAAGGAACCCAAGTCTGTGTTGTTTTGCAGCAAATGTTTCCCCGTTAACTCCACTTAATCACCTTCTTCTTCAAGAGTGTGCAAAACCATTAATGGGCACCCTGGGATCACAGAAATATTGTTAATCCCTTAATTAATATTTCAATTAGCTTTATTGAAAAACAATTTATTAGGTGTAGATGAGACGAGGTGCACCTTACTAAATGGGCTAGACCATAGATGTGTCGAATCTAGGCACCAATCCATTTTGTTTTGATTAATTCGGATATGGATTAAGGATTTGCGTTATGATAAGGTCCAATTTGATAACCTATCAAATTAATTCTTAATCGACCCTGTCCCAATCCAAAATGATCCTAATAGGATAAAATATAAGAAAGTGTAATTTATATCATAATATTTAAAGGGGAATGCTAATGTACAAAAACTCATGGGAACGTTAGAATTCTCTAATACATTTTTTTTTTCCAACAGTACTCTTACTCATTTTATTTTTTAGTGAAAAATATAAAAATATGTTAGTCTTTTATATAAACTTGTCTTTCACATAATAAATGCTAAGACCATTTTAAATACTTTGTTTGTGATAAATGTTTTAACATTCAATGCCAACATAATAAATAAATTTATTATATAAAAGATATATATACTCTTATATTTTTCACTAAAGAAAACATAGGTAGGGATATTCTTATTGAATCAAGTCTAAATCCAATCGGATCCTTTTCAGATTGGTCCCAAATCAACCCTGATCCAATCCATAGAGAGCCCTAATTAAAACCATCCTTTTGCATCAACCCTAGTTGTTTGTCGATGCTCCTTCAAAATTTATAACTAACAAATCTCGAAGAAGCTGATCTTATCATGGAAATCGGGCATCCAATCTGTGCTCCTGCTTTCTCCACGTGTAGCTTTTTATCAATAATTCTGTCATGATTACTATCAATAATTCTGAAATTCTGGACAGAGAAGTTATTGCTTTTGACTCAGTCGAGTTAAGTTGTCGGCTGACTCAGAGCACGTGAAGCTCAGGTAAATTACACTTTTTCTCGAAGTTTTCGCTTTGCTTTCGATATGAAAAAACAAAACACAAAATCTCGTCAATTTATCGTTTTTTTCTTATCACGTGAAATTAGCATGTTCAGTAGTAATTTAAGAAGGATTTTGTTAACTTGTGCCAAGCATACGTTAGATTGCGATAAATACACTTTGGAAATTAAATCTGAGGATATTTTGGTAAAAAATAATGTTTTGCAAGGTCATTTTCGGTACAGAATCCTATTTCCGAAGTGTATTTATTGCAACTTAATGTGTTTCCTTAGGGCACATTTTAACTAAACCCATCTAAAAATGTCAATGGATGGGTTCGAGCAGGCTTGGATGAGTCCTAACCCAAACCTTAAGTGGTGGCCTGGAGCTTAGACTAGGCCTAACCTCCCACTAGCCTAACTTGACTAAGTCCAAATCTAGTCCCAATAGGCTCATGATATGTTGGAGTTGATTTTTAAACTTTATAAAAAGATAAATTCATTTATTTATATGGTCCGTGTGGTTTGTAGGGTATTGAATGTACCAGGGGATTTAGGCGAGATATGGTGTTCTAAGAGGTCAATTGCCTCGCCCATACCAGTCGGGCCTACGGGTCCGAAAGTTTGTCAAAAAAATATCAATATGTTTTTTTAGAAACATTTGATGCTACTTTTTGAGGCAATTTTCAATTTTGAAGAAATGAAAATAATCTTAATCAAAATCATTTTGAGATATTTTAGAATATTTGTGAAGTATTTAATGTTTTGGATTATTTTATTCCACTCTCAGTCGAAACTAGAATGCTCCTTCAAGACAATCCAAAATGGCATGAAATTTGAACCACTAGTGAATCCGTCCATGCATTTGATAGATTTAAGATTGAAATTAGCCCCATTTACCCATTACCTCAGTTAGATCCACTAAAAAAAGTTGAAGGTCTTGATTTTGGATTTCCTAACAATGCCCAGTTGGTTAGATCCCTATGATAATATATATGGGTCCCGTTCGGCACCCTACACTTTACCCTATGTATTTTGACCTACATGGGTTAGAAGTTTTGGAATATGCTGATTTTTGGTGATGATGATCTCTATGGTGAGGAGATCATGCTCACCAAAAATCAGCACATTCCAAAAATTTCTAACCCTATCAAAAATGGTTTACAAAAAATAAACGGTTCACAATTTTTCAACTTGTAAATATAGGGCTAGAAATTTCGGAATAGACTGATTTTTGGTGAGGAAGATCTTCTAACTGTAGAAATCATCCTCACCAAAAATCTGCCCATTTCAAAACTACTAACCCATGTAGGACAAAACATGTAGGACAAAGCGTAGGGTGCCGAACATTTCCCTATATATATATATATATGGGAATTCTAACATCCAATACTTTATGGGTTATGTTTGGCTAAACCAAACTTGACATGAACTCCCCCGTTGATGATCCTAATATACTATCATTTCCAGGATAGAAAGCATTGTACGAGAGCATGTTTTTAGGTTTAAAAAATTAAGATATTAGCCCATGATAGTTTTAATTTATTTGAGGTTACAAAACCAAGGGATTTTGGATAACTAAGTTGTAGAGTCAACTTGGAAAAAAATAACATGTCTATTTGCCAATTCGATCAAGTCAACTAAAAAATACAATAAAATTTTTGATCAAATTATCCAACTATATATCATATTTAAGTAAAGAATAACAAATAAATATGTTGGAGTAACATTAAAAATGATACCGATACAAATATTGTTGATGTGGAGGTGTGCATATAATCATAGATACTTTCCACTTGTAGTTCAATGAAGAGAATTTATGTTTCCATACACACACATCCACATTAGTAATGTGTGAATCAATGTCATTTTTAATGTCAGTTGAGTATTTTCTTTTTTCCATTTTTTTTGACTCGTTAGACTCGCTAGTGTCTACTTGACTCGACTCGACTCGACTTGTCTTAAAACTGTGAGTCCAAAGGAAGGAGGGCCGTACTATGTACAGTAGGAGAGAGAAAGTAGATTCAAAATAATTTAAGAATGATTACTCCATCATTTAATGGTTGGCACGGGTTGACTGTACTATTGATTTTTGATCTTGACGCCTTACCAGCCAATCAGATGGTGTCAAAAGTTTGTCGATACAACTAGTGATTTGACGCCTTGTTTTCACCGAATCATGAAAGAAAATAAATAAATTAATTAATTACAAGGACGAGTTATTCGAGGGAAATGCATGGAATAGACTTGTACGTGAAAAATGATGCGTCCTCGAGATAAGAGTCAATTTTATCAAAGTTTAAAAGGAGAGTAGTTTTTGGGTCTAGATCCGACCGTACACACTAAATCCAGATTGTCCCAAATCTTCTTGGATTAACTAAATCGTTTTATGGCCCAAAAGGATTCGAATCCGGTACATGGTACCCACACTAGATATAAAAGATCCGAAATTGATTAAATATAAATTGTACCAAATTCTTTTGCATTTGAGAATTTTTTGTTTTTATTTTTATTTTTGTTTTTTTTAAGTACAATTACTTGCTAACAAAACCCAAAAAGTTGGGTAATCTTTGATTCACCTATTGCGTCTAACTCACCATTTAAGGGTGTTGTTGGACTAAATTGTGTACTAATTGGATCTTAAAATCCTAACCCAAACTTTACCCTTTTAATGGCTCGTTTAGGTTGAGTAACAACTTCATTCTGTCTGTAAGTTTTCAAACTTATAAGTAATTTGAATTTTTTAAATAAAAGTATAATATAATACAAGCAAGCGTAATTTAGTAATACCTTTGTGAAATTGGTGATATTTGGTTTACTTCTTGAAAAATACAAGATTACGTTTAACTCTATAATTTAAAGATAAATTTTTTGAAAGACATTTGAAAAAAGATCAAAATTTTATTCTTAAATCATCAACAAAATACAACATGTCTTTTGATCAAGGGCATATAAACCTTAATCTTGTAATTTTTAGGGGGTAACTTCTATTATTCTATAGGTCGACAAACATGCTTACTTTCAAAACTCCAGCCTGATTATAAACATGGGTCAAATCTAGCTAAATTTTTTCCAATCAACTACCCTACCACCGATCATTTCAATATTAAAATTATTACATTATATGTTATGATTTTTATTACAATTATACCTAGATCGAAACCAACCTGTTGACTCCTTTATCTTTTCTACATTATAATAAAGTTGCTCGACAACGCTAAATCATCTTTTGTCTTGCTCTAACAACTTGATCGCATCATATCAAAATACACTTTCAATTTCATTGACTCATTAGTATTTAATCGATACTTTAGTTGGTGCCATTCAACAAATTGATGACCAAGACTAATTGTAAAGCCGTTGTCACATTTGAATGCAATGGTTATATATCACAAATCTAATTGATAAATAATTGAAGCATTGATTTAATTCTCCTAGTAAAAACTTTATTATTGTATGTAAGTTTAAGATGAAAATATATTCTTAATAATTCTCATGTGAAACAAATCCCAAAAAAATTATATTGATTATTAGAAACCTCTTGTCTTTACTTGCATTCATTGTTCATTCGATACGACACATCAAACATCAATTGATAAATTTTATGATCAGATTACAACGTGAAAAAAAAAAAACTCATATTTGATAGATTAAGCTATTGAATTTTTCATTGTCAACACGTCAAATTCGTCAAATTAATGGATAATGGGAGAAATTTGATGACTATAAGCCTCGAATCTAGGAAATATAACAAATTTCAATAATCCTGAACCTTCGTGATTCGATTTTTAAAATTCGTGAACTTTGACCCGTTGAATTTTTCAATTATGTTATTTTACTTTTCATCACCATTGTCACCATCAAACCAACAAAGCAATTGAATCATATGTGAACTGAGACCGATAGCTCATTGCAAAGCAAGTTTGAGATCGTGGGTTCAACCAATAAAAAAAAAATCACATGTAGAAACAATAGACAAATCACAGCCATACATCTCCATCCCAAAATTTAGTCAAACTATGACATGATTTTAAGCTAACTTAGCAAAACGTCAAGTTCGCAACTGAATATAAGGCGAAAATCACGCGGGATCCAACGGTGCTGTTCTCATCTATATCATAAAATAATATAGAAAAGTAGGGAATATTTATCATACTTAAAAAGAACAAAGAGCATATGAGGTTGGGGGGGGGGGACCGTCCTCTCTCATCTTTGAAAAATGCTTTATTATACGTGTGCTGTAGATGTGACGTGTCGTCGTGTCTTTATCGTCAGACACCAATTGATGCAACCAATAGGTGTAGGGTAGTGTCAGGGTTGGGAGTAGGCTAAAATAAATAAAAAAGCGTAAGAATCGAACAATGATTTTGCACTCCATTGCTTTATGATTGACGCTTCGCTGACCTAACCTGACTTCGTCCTCTATCTTCAGACGGGCAGCTTTGGGCAGCTAACTCTCTATCTCTCTCTCTTGATAGTGACCATACTTCCACCTTTCGGGCAGACCTATCGCTGTCTGCCCGGCATTCAAGGCGGGCTATTTGCTTTTCTTTATTTTTTTTTTGCATGAGAAGTGATTAAGTACTGCTGAGGTGGACATTCTACTCTGTTTAATCGTCTTGAGACTTGTGCCATTTGAAATTTGGACTATTTCAACCGTTGATTCTTTATGATGTTCAGTTGTGGTTGGTTGAATGTGACGCGACTTTGCAACCTTTTGTCAGGATTATAAATAGCGTGAGAGTCAAGGAACTATCAAAATATCGCGATATTTTGTATCACTATACGATAATGTTTTTTATTTTTTTATTTTTTTAGTACTTTCTTTCTTTTTTTTGGGAATAAAATTTGTATGTTTTTTCTTCTCTTTTCATGTTGGGAGACGTTACATTTTTTTAAATATATATATTTGTTCATTTTAAGGATTATAAAGGTTTTTTTTTTTTTTTTTTTTTTTTTTGTGTGTGTGTGGCCATTTGAGTTTATTTAGATATAGCCCTCTATGTTTTGATGAATTTTTTAGATAATCCTTTGTATTTTCATACTGATGACATACCCTTTACCTAGGTCTTCTCTGCGAGACTATTAGAAAATGACTTAAACTCCATCATTTTCAACATTTTTTTTGCTTTGGCGGAATACATACCAACCATTCTAGTATGTATTCAATAATTAAATATAATCACTTTTATGTGGAAGGGCATATAGAGATTCGAAGGTGTGACTTGGGGAGCAAACCCAATCGCCCTTTACCATCTCAACTAACCCCTAATGATTTCATCATCTTTGAAGGTAACATATTTAAAATAAATAAATAAAACATAGATATTTCTTCTAAAAATCCATTATTCTCTTGAAAGAGAAAAGATGCGAGTTATGCTTAAGTATATGCATTAGACTTTGGTCTCAAAGCTAAAAACAATCTTACCTAAATTTATTTAGATCAAATTTTTTTTACCCACCTATGTTAGGGGCATTTCTTCATATTTATTCTTGATAAAAAATAAAAATAAAAATCATATTTTAGATTTTATAGACGGGTATTCCACCACTCACACTAGGAATGAGTTTAATGAAAGATTAAACAACGAAAAGTTGATTAAAATTATGTGGGCGTGTACAACAGTAACCAAATATAGCATTTATGAGAACTTGTGTTTTAAAAATTAGACCTATCCAGAGGTCGATCTAGGATCAATTAGATTTTATATTAAAATTAATTCAGTCAGTGAAACATATTAAAATAAATGAAGGTAATTTGAAGGAAACAAAACTATACATATTTTAAGTTTTTTTATAAATGTAAATCGGTTCAACCAAATTGAATCAGAGCCCAACTAATTAAATTTTCAGTGCAAACATCGATTTTATTTTTTAGAACATCAATGAGATGCAATTTGAAACAAGTTGAGATACGAAAAGATAAGAGAAAAATTGAAATAAGGTGAATTGAGGTGGTAAGAAAATATTTAAAATCACGTCTGGTAAAAAATATAGCTAGATATAGTTGAATGGAAAAAAAAATAATAATCGTGATAAATAAAAATAAAAACAAGCAATAATGAACAATCGACAAATAATGTGATCATATTTTTCCCTAAATTACAATCTCAAATATCCCGTAAGTTTATATTTTGTAGTAGAAAGGTAGTATACATGGATTGAGACGGTAGAAGCAGATATGAACACACTTTCAATAATAAAATTGTACGATTCGTTTAACCCCAAATCTTTGTAACAAGGTTTTGTTGATGACGATGGGTAAACGTATGAACCAGCCGAGCTACATATGGGTCCAAAATCTCTTTTGACTCCAGAACTATGGTTATTCCACACCTTTTCACCATCTCACAGATGATGGGGCACTTCCAAATCCAAGAATAAATTTACCAGCAGAACCATTAGATTTTTGTTGGGCCAAAGCTTAGTTTATTAAAATTAAATCTAAAGGAGAAAAATTATCTTTAATTAGTAGGACTTAAAATTAGCCCTGGCCTTCCTTCTGGCCCACAAATGAAGCCCAACACCTAGGCCCAATATATCAATGTCGTAATAAGTCCAGTGGAATGCATCATCTAGATGTCACAAGAGTGACATCACTCAAAAGACAATGACAACCATGAGAAAACTTGAAAAAGACAAAAGGGTTGTTTTGTAATTTTATTATAAGCATTTCTATCTCATCTTCAGGCTTGCAAGGACACAAATGTAAATCATCCATTTCAAGTTGCATAAACTTTCAAAAATGTTCCTTAAATTACACCAATATATGATTCATGCAAAATTAATTAGTTTACCAACCAATTCAGAAAAGCTACAGTTCATCATGAACATTTCTCCTAAATATCCAAGTCGACGGGTCCTCGAGACCAACAGAAAGACAAAATAACGTGGATGGATATTGTGAGAGTAGATACAAAGTCACTTTCAATAACGAAAGATGACTTTGGATAGAGTGGAATGGAAGAACATGATTAAATTTTGCCGACCCCAAATCTTTGGGATAAGGCTTTGTGGTTGTTGTATCGTATCGTAAACATTAAATAAAAAAGAGAACGACATGAAAGCCATAGACAACCACAGAGCAAAATAGAGATGTAGACATCACAAAAAAAGGAGAATTTTCTCTACTTTTTATTCAAGTAATCCAAGATACAAGGATACCAATTGTGATAAAAGAATAAAGAACTAGGAAGGGAAGCAGCAGACTGACCCTTTGAGACACTAAAGGAAATACCCATATTTGCCTCACAAGAGTCTGACTGATCAACTAATTTTTACACTAACGTGGAAAAGCTCCCCCGCCAAAGAGCGTTAAAAAAAATTCCCGGCTGAGATCCCAATAATCCAATCATGCCCATGCTCCAATTTGAAGCAGGTATTAAAAAATCGGATTTTTTTCTAAAACTCACCCTGATAATAATTTTTCTTGCTTCCAGAGTCAATATCTACCTTTTCTCCTATTGTTAGAACCTCATTAGAGAAATGAAGTTAGACAAGTCAGGCACTAGTAGACAAATTCAAGGCAAGTCACTCTAGATTTCTAGTCAGATTCAAGCAATCTACTGCTAGATTTGGCCTGCTGGTGGTCAATAGGAAACGATGGACCCCTGACTTTTAGGCGCTTTGGACCTATCTCAATGGGTTGTGGTTCCTTCGTTTTTCCCACATTGATCTGGAAGTTATGCTTTATGTAATGTTCTCTAAGTTTGGCTCTCTCGGTATTATTATCCTGATTGTCTGCCATGTTCGAGTCTGTTAAGTGTGGTCTGAACTTGATGGGTATTGGAGTAGTACCTCTAGGGATAGAATGTTGGTCCGGCTTGTTGGTTCTATAGTGGTCTGCTGATGACAACTGCCCATGTTTTTCTTCAGAATGGGAATGGAGTTTCTTCAGCCGTTTAAGCCCCTGCGAAGAGAAAGATATGTTTGTTAAGCCCATGCTCAATGAAGACATGAAAAGGGAAAAGGCTCAGCATTTGCACAATAACAGAACTCTTGAGAAATAAAGGGTGCAGAGGAAAAAAAACATTGTTACCAGATAAACACACTATATAAATAAATGTAACATCAAGTAAATATTTACTCGTCCAAATTCTGATAGGAAGTCATATATACGAAAGCAAAACATTTAGACGTGAATATCTTGATGACATAATTTCATCATCACAAAGATTTGGGGTCAGCTAAACAAATTGTCCCTCCATCAATTCTGTCCAGAGCTATATCTTCTGGAGACAAAGCATTTTGTTCTATATGGGGTAAAAGGTTTGGAGATTATCCTCACAAAAAATCAGCCCATTCCGAAACTTTTTAACCATATAGGACAAAACTTTGTCTACAGCTTCGACTACCAAACATGTATATATATGGGGAATGCTAATGTCCAATACTTCATGGGGGCATTAGCATTGTCCAACACTTTTTTTTTTCAATAATACCCCTCCTCGTTTTGTCTTTTAATGAAAAAGACATGGTGTATTGGTCTTTTACACAATAAATGCTTATTTACATAATAAATACTATGAGCATTTAAGTATTTTGAATTAAATATCCTTTTTGTAGTAAATGCTTTGGCAATCAATGGCAACATAATAAATGTAAATGTATATATTGTGTAAAAGACTAGCATGCCCTTGTCTTTTTCACTAAAAAATAAAATTAGGAGGGGTATTATTAGAAAAAAAAAAGTGTTGGACAATGCTAACGTCCCCATGAGATCTTGGACGTTAGCATTCCCCATATATATATATATATATATAAGGGCGGATCATGGGATATAAGTAAAAACATATGTAAAAACAATGATTTTTCAAAATATGGGTTAGAAGTTTCGGATTGAACTGATTTTTTGTGAGGATGATCTCTATGATGAGAAGATCATCCTCACAAAAAATCAGCCGAATCTGAAACTTCTAAATCCATCAAAAGTGGTTTACAAATTATTGGTAAAAAATCAACGATCCACATTCTAAATCATTTTTTATGGGTTAAAAGTTCCAGATTGGGCTGTTTATTTTTTAGGATGATCTTCTCATCATAGAGATCATCCTCACAAAAAAACAGCTCAATCCGAAACTTCTAACCCATATGTTTTTTACTTATGTCCCATGATCCGCTCCCTATATATATATAGGGTAGCGTTCGACAACCAACGTTGGGAGCCAAAATTGGTCCTATATGTCTTATGAGTTTCAGATTAGGCTGATTTTTGGTGAGGATGATCATCCTCACAAAAAATCAGCCCAATCTGAAACTTCTAACCCCATCAAAAGTGGTTTACAAATTAACAGTAAAAAATCGACGGTCCACAAATTCTAAATCACTTTTGATGGGGTTAGAAGTTTCAAATTAGGCTGATTTTTTGTGAGGATGATCTCCTCGCCATAGAGATCATCCTCGCAAAAAATCAGTCCATTCCAAAAATTCTAACCCATATAGGACAAATGCATTGGCTCCGTGTTGACTCCCTAACATTGGCTGCCGAACAGGACCTATATATATAGATGGATGAATCTAATGCTAGGAAAAACAGAAGAAGAAATATTTCATATTCTATTCTATTGAAGAGCCTATCCAAGAGAGTTTGGCTTTGGTATACCTTTTTCTCTTTTTTTTCTATTTTTTTTCATTGCCTTTTTTCCTATGACTGCAAAAAAAATGAGAAAAATTGTCTCTTGCCAATTCAATCCTTGGGATAAAACTCATGCCAATTTGCTAAAAACTCTAAACTTGCCCTATTAAATGAACATCAATGCACCCTTAGTGAAAATATTTTATTAAAAACAAAACTGAGCCTTGGTTTTCAAAAGCAAGGGCAAAAACGAGTATCTTAAATCCTGTCACCTTTTTGTCGCATCTATAATGAATAATGACTTCAACAGGATTGATTCTGTCAATTGGTATTTTACTTGTGCACAAATCTTTCAAAAATGGAATGCTGGGCAAGTGGCGATAAAACATATGTAAAACAAAGAATGCATCTCATTTAGCTTCTTCAAAGTGTTTTCTACCAATATGTTATATTTGTTTATTTTTATTTTTTTAACTATGTTTTTCCAATATTTAAAAAAATTTCAGCAAAAAATAAACAGAAATAGGGAAAGAAGAAAAATGAAACAAGGAAAGCTGGCATGAACAAATGAAAGTTAGCTGATTATATAAGCAAACAAAGTATTTGTAAGTAGAGATACATGAGCAGATGCCCTCCAAAAGACAACAAAATTTGAAACAATCATTTTAATTTCAAATCTACTATGATTCACAATTTTGTGATCGAATCGTTTAATTAATGCATGCTTTGGAGTTTGATTTTAGATTACATGGCACATTGTTAATTTATGCGCAATCCAGATGCCTATATTTCAAATGTGTGCATATTGTGATAATTTGGTTCAGCTTATAAGCAGCAGGCAACATTCATCAGAAAGAGAATGCAAAACTCGTTGAACTACATCTGAGGCTACAAGAGGTAACATACCTGCTTTTCAGAAACCTTCGAGTTGACTACATTGTTTGGAGTCCTTTTCTCTACTTTCACAGAAGGTCTGCGTTTAACCCAAAATATTTCTGAATCAGAATCGTCACTGTACTGACCCCCACTAGTAGGCATAATCGGTGAACCACAAAAACAGCCTTGATCGACAGCGTATGAAGTCGAGGATAACGAAGATTCATATGCACCCACTGGTAACTCTTCAGAATCATTAGTAGGAACAAAATTTAAATCCAAGCGTCTCTGCACAATGAAATTTAACGAAGGAAATCTTAATTTGGAAAATGAGATTTGAAATACAAACTTCAAATCACACAACAAAAAAACTAAAGCTTACATCAATAGGGAGAGAAGAGCTTTCATGAGTCCCTATAAAAGAGCATAGAGTTGATGCTGCAGAAGTGAGAGAAATGTTGTCTGTTTCATCAGATTTGTTGAATTCTTTCCCCTTGTTCAACATAGGCCGGCCATGAAGAAGACAATCTAGATCTAGAAATTGACCCTCAGAAGACTCTGTGGTTTCAGGCTTAAGCTCGAACTTTATCTCACAATAGGGGCTGTACAAATCCTCCTGAGGAAATGAGAACAACCTTGACTGCAGATACATATCCTCTCCACATTCTATTTTACGTTGAACCTCCACTAATATCCCATCTTCCTTCTCAAACTTCTGGGCTACAGCTTCCATTTCCAAAAGGTCTTTTCTATAATAGAGAACACGGTTGTTCCCACATGGACAGCCCAGTGATTCACTTTCTGGATTCACAAATAGGGAAACAGAATCAGTCAAAAGGACTTGAAAGATCCAAACAACATGAACAATAATGAGATTTTAAGTCTTACTAAGGGTAATTTTGCTAAAATGGATTACCGCATTGGCAATCCAACACCACTGCCCTCTGAAGATTTCATGGAAAAACTCAGATCCAAAAAAAAAATTCAATTTTTTTGGGCTTCATTCAATGTTTTGAAAATGGACGGCTACAGAAACTTCCATGAAACTCCCAAATTTAAAATTAAAGTTCAACGGTGAAAAATAACTTTAAATTTTTCTTTTTCAAAGTTCATACAATATTGTCCTCTAGAAACCTGGGACATCGGATCATGTTTTTGGATGCCACAAGGTGAGGTCAACGACCCTAAGTAAGAGTTGAAATCTTACTAAATTAGTAAGGCTAGTCGGACTCCAAGAATAATAATTAAAAAGGTAATGCTCAAGAAAAATACAAGATGCCCATACCATGTTGAAGGCAGATGGGATGCAAATGACAGTTACATTTTATAGACGATACATAACAGTCACGTTTGCAAAGGCCGCAAAGTATAGTTCCTTGAGAATTTGGAGAAACACTTGCACTTGCTCCTAATTTCATTAGTGACCAGCGAGCACGATGTTGGAACCGCATTAGACTAACAAAAGAAACCTTAACACAACGGTGAGAAACCAAATCTGCGGATGAAATTTCTGGCCCATTTACTTCGGGTATTGATGACCTCTTAGCACTAAGCATTGCTTCTTTACAGAGAAGTTCCTCGTGAGGAAGGAGAGGCACCCTATTAAGAAGAGCATAACGTCGGCTAGCCATAGCCCCCATCGGAAACCAGTCACCAATTGCAAAATTAACTGCCTCGCCACAATTAAAACCTAAATTTGTGTAAAACACATAAATAAGAGTCATGAAACTAGTATAAAAATACTGTGTTATGGAAAATATAAAAATGAATGTACATGGAAGAACGAAGGGTGTATTTGATTGAACATGGAAAATGACATTTTCTATGTGTTTGATTGCATTTTTCCATGGAAAATAGATTTCCACCCTCATAAAAAAGTCCAGCAAAAACCGGATTTCATTTTCCCACCTATATCCATGGGAAAATAAAATCCATCCTAAATTTTCATCCCCAAAATCAAAACCCTAATCTCTTCTATTCTTCTTCTCCACCATCACATTCAACCCCCACCCTCCCCATCGCCACCACTGTCGTCACGGCTACCTCCTCTCTCTCTCTCACTCTCCCCTTCTTCCTCCTCAGATTTCCCCCCCAATTTGTCTAGATCATGGTTTTGAATCTCATCCGAGACGACTCGTCTAATACATCTCGATATTGTCCACCAACGAGAAGGATAGACAAATCAAAAGTATCGGACGAGATTTAAAACCATGGTTCATTTGTCTGATTGTCGAACGAGACGACTCAAACGTATTGGAAAACTTGTTCGAGACGACTCAGTCTCGTTCATGGACGAGACAAGACGTCAAAACGAGTTTTAAAACCAAGGTCTGGATGCAATCAATCACTGGCAATTGATTTTCCAACCCTACCCATTTTCCAACCACCATTTTTCCATGGATTTCAAATTCCATATAAATTGACTTTCCATGCAATCAAACAGACCCTAATTGAAAATTAAGGAACACAGGTTTAGTAATAAATAATGACAGAAGCATCTTTACCATGACTGAATCCTGCGTGATATGCTCGAGGAAAGGTGATCACAAACTCCCCAGGCTTTTGGACAGCCTTATAGACAGGAACACCATGATCTAACAAAATATTTGGAGGGAACACGGTTGTTTTTCCCAATAATACATCAAACGCACCATTCTCTCCCACGGTTGATAGAATATCACTAGTGTACACATGTTCCCGAACTACCTTTTCAAACTCGGGAGCTGCATGACTTGGAATCCCGTACCAAGTTTTTGAAGCTCCACAGTGCTGATAATTTATGCTGCCAGGTTGGAATGCACTCTCAGCACAAAGAACACAAAAATTAGGTATATATGTTGAAACTCCAAGGAGACTATTACCTATACAAGAAATGATCTTCCACATGCCATGCAAACGTGCTGAATAGCATACCAATGTAAAGCATAGGCTCTGTTACTCCCTGAAATACACCCAACAAAAGTCATAGAGAGACTCAAAGCATGACTGCTAGAAATAATACAAACATTATTCAACTGTGAAACTTTAAAAGTCATCTTGATACCGGAATAGAAATCCCCAGAAGACGCAATACAGACTTGGGCAGCCGAGAAAGACCCTGCAATTATAGCAACGAACACTTGTTAATGAATTTTTTAGTGAGAGATTACGTTTCAAAAGACGCGAAGTCAACCACAAAAAAGTATCCATGGTTTAAAAATTCAGTAGAAAACTACACAATATAGTATGATCTTGTTTGAGTGGGATTGTCTTCCAAAATCATGCCTCCCCTTCTCTCCCCTCTAACCACGAAATTTGGTCAGACTTGTTCGGTCTTTTTAGACAGCTTAACCAAAAAATTTAGGTTCTTGTAATATTATATGTGGCAAAGCAAATAAGCTATTTAATGTTAAATACAACATTGGATTTACCATGAAATTAAAATGTTGTGTTTGTACTTTTAGAATTCTGAAGCCAAATTTGTGTGTTCTTTGTAATAACATATTTGGTTTTCTATGTTATCTTAGATTTTCTTTTCGTGATATCTGACACAAGGTTTCAAATGTAGTTTCAATGTAATGTTTCTCCTATAGGAGGAAAAACAAGAAACTGTCTTGACCAGAACATTCCAAGAATTCCAAAAGATACAATGTTTCGGGGTCAATGTTTCATTCCAGTTTTATCAAAAACCAGAATATTCCACTGAAACAGAATGAAACTTTGAACCATGATCTAAGTTTCTTTTTATTTCACTTGAACCAATAATTTGTATTTTTAACAAAAAAGAGTCTCTACACCCCTCAACACAACTGCTTGAAACCTTGTCTACCATAAAAGAAGCTGATTGAGGGAGAAACTTTAAGGGTCTTATCTAATTGAGCAAACAAGTGTCCACAACACAAACTAAAAATTGTAAAAAGAGGGTGGTGGGGACAATACAAGGAAGATATTGCATGTCCACAAAATAAAATTGAATTTTAAAGCAACTTCGGTAAAAAAAAACTGATCGATTAAGAAACTTTTGTGTTTTCTTTCATTCTCTCTCTATCTTTATCTCAAATTGGAAAAGAGGGCAGTATTAAATCGTTGAAAATAAAATAAAAAAACATTTCTACCAGAAGAAAGCACAAAAAAAGGAAGCAAGGTAAAAATACAAAAATCAACACCTTCAAGTTCCATTTGCTTTTCCCAAGCTGATCCTTGGGTGAAGATGAAAATGCACTACCCTCAATATCGCATGCATACTCAACAGATTCAGTCTTGCCACCAGCTATTTCATGCCAAAATTCCTTTTCCAAATAAGTGGAGGGAAGACATCCACCACTACAATATCTACGAGCAAACACCTTGTTCGCCATTTTCTCGAAATCACGGAAAGTATAATTTCTGAAAAATCACACTTATACTTAAAAGACTATAAGATTTTATCAAGTCATACTCTAAATATATCTGTTTTACATTGTAAATTACCTCCCACTCATGAAAAAGGTGACTTTGTCATCCAAATCCCACTCAGCAAGTCGAAGAGGTTGCACTCTAGTTGTAAACTTGAAGCCAGCTTTCTCCTTCATCAATACAATGCCAGCAGGAACTGAAGCACTCAAAGGGGAAACAATCTTGCATATTCCTGAAATTCAATTTGTTGTGATTTAGTCTAGAAAAATGGAAAGCATGCCCCAGATTTAAGTACACATGATATTGAAAGCAGTCAAACAGTCAGAACTTAAAAAATCTATGTTTAAAAATTACATAAAACACTGAAGCAACCACGAAAACCAAGAAAAATAAAGTTAAGCACCATTAGGTGCCACTAGATGATGAATAATGACAATAAATGAAGTACATTGGACAGGGTAAACAAAATGTACAAACATTCTAGTATACATAACATCTGACCATATGATGAGAAACCTAACAAAACAAATAATTGAGAATCAAAACATTTTGGATACTATGAGGTAAGATTCTAGACCATAATATTATATATATATATATATACACATATATATGTTATTTTCCATGTAAGCAATAAGGCACACAAGCACACACATGAAACAGACACATCATCGAAGGCTTATCCCAAAGATTTGCCAAACCATCCTACATAAATTTCAAAATGTTTACTCAATAAAACAAAGCAACATATTTCAAATCAAGTATAACGTTAGCTTTGCTGTTATTTCTGTATATATGGGAGAGTTCTTTCTGCTAAGGGTCAAATGATACACTTCAATGAAATGCATTCCTTATTATAAAACATATCTTACATTTAAACTCTGGTATGTGTTTATGTTACTGTTATTTCTGTCTTGTGGAGAGTGATCAGTGGTCTCTTTCTACAGGGCATTAAGTTCTCTGCTTTACTACCGAGACTCAGTTCCAGGGCACCACTTAGCCAACAGCATCCAATTAAATTCGGTATCAACTTGGCAGATCTGGTGACAACTCAGGTAAGTCCAACCCAGCATGGAAGAGTTGCTAATGTACGAAGTATATGGTCACCCCATGAACCAGAGACTACTCAAATAAGTCGCGCTAGGTAAGCAGTGACCTTAAACCCTCACTTGTGATCAGTCTGCGTTCATCAGATTCATTGAGATCTTTTCCATTTTATAATATTTTTTAAATCATTAATACCAAAGTTCACCAAGGTGACTTATGGAATCCCCTACATGTTCGTAAATTCTACTCTAACAATCTCTATAAACCACCAAACTCCTATAGTGGAATCAATTCCTTTCTTCCACTTTAAAAATATATCAGCGGACCACAACCCTTTGGGATAAGGCTTTGAGGACAATGACAAAGACATTTTTCATATATATATTTGAACCCACACATGCCATTTTAGACCACTATAGTGGAACCCATAATATTAAATTTCGACATATTTCCACGAAATATTTCCATTTCCACAAGTTCCAACACGAAATTTAACCGACGGTTTCTTTTCGGTGGAAATCACTCTACATTTCGTGAAATATTTCGATGAATAGTGAATTTTGGCTGAAATTATCATTTTTTAGGTTTAAAAATGCAATTCGGTGGAAATATTTCGATGAATAGTAAATTTCGACCAAAATATTTTCTTTTTGAAAAAAACTTATAATTGCTTTTAGGAAGAACTTGTAAATTACACATAGTATTTACTAATAAAAATTGCATAGAACATTCATCCATTAGTATAAATGAATTATGATTAGTTAGTTATATATATCATCTTATTTTAAAGTATTCTAAGCGTATTAGTATGTTTATATAAGCACACATACAATCAACCATGTTTCAATTAGTTGGATACATTAGCAATTTATTCATACTTATTCAAAAATTAAAAGAAATATAATTACACATGAATGCAATACTTAATAGTTTCTTCATTTTAATGTCTGACATATTAAGTTGTATGTGGTTAATGCTACATTATTATTCTTATTTCCACTATCAGCCTCTCAATACATGTGCGTATGTGTAGCAAAATGTTGTTGATATTCAATTTCTCACTCCATATGGTAGTTTATTGTATTTTGATGACTTAAAGAGTGTGTATGAATGCCTATTTTATTGTTTCCTACAGGGTTAATGAAAATTTTATCAATATTTCTATCATTTCCAAAACTTGTATTCATTTCCACATTCATCGAAATATTTCCATTTCCAGACTAATCGAAATTTAATACCTTGGCGGAATCATACCATCAGTTTTATAACATTAATTATAGTTTTGGTTCCATTAATGCAAAAGTCCATAAGGTGCAACATTTTGTTTCTCTTCTTGAGGTAATGAGAATTAGAGTACATGAAAGATACAATGATGTGAAAGGATGGTGCCAACTGTTGCCCAAATCTGTTCTGATGATGAAGAAAGAAACTACAATTATTTTCATGAAAAAGGAAGAAACTGCAACCACCTTAAACACAGTTTAGAAAACAAAAGTTCCTTTTCAAATGAAACTCAAAAGATGGAAATTGTCAAGTTTAATCTTCAAGGTCATTTCTACGAAAGAACAGCTTCAGTTTAATATGTAACAGATAAAACTAACTTTTCAAATGATGCGTAGTTACCATATTTAGAAGCTTCGGGTGCAATCTTCTGCAGATATGTTAAAGGATCATCAAACTCGTCTTTTGTCGGATGGTAAATGGGGCACTCAGGAATTTTATTGATCCATTCTAAATCAGCTGTGTCAAACTTATCCACCTTACGCTTAGTAAAGGCATCCTTTCCACTTGAAGCACCGCTTGGTCGAGAAAATGCATCTGCATTACCATTCAATCTTGACCCACATGATGCTGAAGCTCTTAAAGCATCACCTCCACTCCTTGTCATCATATTAGTAACATGTGCAACTTCATGTACGACACCTGGATTCATCCGTTGAAGCCTTTTACGCTTCAGAATTTCGAGACCATTTTTAGCCTCCCTTGACAAGCAAGCCCTCCCTTCTACCTGTAGAAATGACAACTTCAAATCTACGCACAATATAACACGCATGCACGCACACATACATACAAGTAAGATTGACTATGGATTCAATCGATAGCACATAATTTCATTAAAAACATACAAATTTCTGAAAATATAATGCATGCATTTTAAGACAATGACCACAAACCCTTCGAGCTCTCAGAAAAAATTCACCAATCATGTGTTCCTTACTACACGTACAACCCATGGATGGACATCATTATCCTCGTCAATATCACCATCATCTGCGATTGTAAGGAGTCCTTGCATATGGACAGGCGTGGCAATTTGTCACTTGTATTTGACCTAAAATTTTGGAAGCATTCTAAGATTATAACCACAAGCCCTCTAATCCTCATAAAATTTTCACCTACCTAGCTGCCCAATAGCCAACTTAATGGCATACTCTTCTTGCACTATGCCTACCTATCTATTGATCCTAACTCTAAACTTACAACCCATAGATGGTGGACAACATCATCCTCGTCAACGTCATCAGTATTATGACCGTATGCCCTATCCAATTAAGACCTAGAGCATCCCATTGAAGATAGCACATCACCATCGCATCATCACCACTGTCTTCTCCACATAATCCTTTGTCAATATTCAACTCTATTCAGAGCCACTTAAAAAGCATGTCTTCAAATTTTCTTACCACTGTTCACTATTCTCCTTGCCCTTTTATAGCAGTCAGAAAGCCGGAAATGAAACACATAATTACTGTCTCTTGAGAGCACCAACAATCTCTCACAAAAGGCGATCCAACAGGCCCTCACCCTCATAAAAATTCAACTAATAACAACATTGGAACTATCACAGGGCATTATAGTATTTTTGCTTGCCAAAGTATAACAATTTTTCTCAATTAAAAATTATGAGTGAGAATAAAATATGCACCACAAAACTTTGTTCTGTGAAAATCCTAACCTTGTTCATATCACCAATTTTGTACCCAAAAAATTGCACCAAAAAACTCTTATAAATATATTTATCTGCACCCACAAAAAAAATCGAGTTAACGGGGCTGTTACCCTCATAAAATCTGATCTTGTTCATATAACCAATTTTGCACCCAAAAATCTCTTACAAATATATTTCTCTGCAACCCAAAAAAATTATGATTTAACAGGGTCGTTACCCTCACAAAATCTGATCTTGTTAGTATAAACAATTTTGCACCCAAAAATCTCTTAGAAATATATTTCTCCACACCCAAAAAAAATCGATTTAACAGGGTCGTTACCCTCATAAAATCTAATCTTGTTCATATAAACAATTTTGCTCCCAGAAAATTGAACCAAAAAAACTCTTATTAATATACTTCTCTGCACCCAAAAAAATTAAAATTTTAAAAGGGTCTTTACCATTATAGAATCTAACATTGTTCATATAACCAATTTTGCACCAAAAAAACTCTAATAAATAAATTTCTCTTCAAAAATTAAAAAAAAAAAAAAGTTTGATTTAAGACAATTTTGAACCCAATAAATTGCACCAAAAAACTCTTATAAACATATTTCTTTTCACAAAAAAAAAATTGATTTAACAGAATCACATTGGAATTATCACAGGCAGGATACATGTTTTCGCCAAATTGAAGGAAAAAAATCAATTAAAATTATTTGTGAGAACATATAGACATTGCGGAAGCGTTCTTCAAAAAACTAAAAAAATTAAAATCTAACCATCTTCATATCTAGAGAAAAACACAAAAGCCTCCGCAACCACAAAAATCACAATAAGATCCTAATGATTTTACAGATCAGGGCATTAGATTAAGAAGAAAAAATTCAAAGAAAACTCAGCTCTCACAACAGAAAACCGAATTACAGATTTCAACAAACGTACCATCTCATACCGAACGCTGTCTCGTAATCTCTCCGTGGTAATCCTTCGATTCTCCAAAACAAACCCCGAAAAATCAACCATAAACAAACCCTAAAACACGATCTTCACCATAACTAATCAAATCGACAATTTAAAACGCCACATTCCGCGAAAAATCAAAATCGAATCAGAAAAGAAGAGATCGATAACGTTTTTTTTTCCTTCGAATCGAAGGAATCTAGCGGAAACCTCGAAGGATTCTTCGAAAATGGAAGAAATGGAGAGCAGTTTTAGGCGAAAAAACTGGTTTTCCGGCGAAGAAAAAAAGTGGTTTTCCGGCCGAATGGGAGTGAGATGAACAGTAGCTGAGATCCGGAAGATAGAGAGCTTTTAGAAAACCGAAAAAAAGCGGAAAAAACGGTTTTTATAGTTTTATAAACGATCAACAAAAACGAAAATATTTATTTATTTACAAATTATTTCTTTTTAAAATATATAATTTTTATTTCAAAAAAGTATGAAATTTATTTGAGAGAGAGGAAAGTGGTAGTAGTTAGGTTCGTTCAACCAAACGCCGGAGGACTAAAACGCGTTTTTACAAGCAATAAACACTTTATACGTTTCGTGTTCTCACTTAAACTTCACTTAATTTTGAATTAAATTATGACTAAAATACCCTCACCTACTACAGATAATCAAATTATGGGTGTCAATGGATTGGTTTGGGATTCAATTATGCAAATAACCAAAACCAAATCTAAATATAAATACAAAATTTTGATTTTAATTCTGATCGATTTCGGTTTTGGATATAAGACTAATGAAATCCTAACTAGTTTTGGTTTGGATCTACATGTATCTGTATCTGGGTCGAAATCTAAATATAATAGTAGTTTCGATTCTTATTGATTCCTAGAACCAACCCTAATAGATACTCAATACACATCAAGTACTTGGTAAGAAAGATAATTATTTTTTAATGGAAAATCTAAGTTGTAATTCTTCAAGCAAATAAAATTTTTAAGAAAAAAAATGAGAAAAATTGGATAAAAATTTTTTTATTGTTTTTGGGTGAAGTTGTGAAAAAAAAAATTTGAAATATGAACGAACGTTCATGTAATTCAAAAGTTGATAAAATAAATCTTGGATTATAATTTTATCAAAAAAAAACAAAAAACAAAAAAATTATTTACTTTTGAATATTTCTTCATTAATTAGACCAAATATTTTTATAAATAAATTACAAGTAAACATATTTACTGATTGAGTATCCTTCAGATATTCATTGGGTATCTAGATATTCAGATTATCCATTGATATACAATTCTTATTAGGTCCAGAGAATCGAAAAAATGATTGAATCCATAATGATGGATCCAAAATTGAATAATCGATTTTGACTCATTGGGTAATCAGGTAATTGGGTCGTAAGAATCGGAAAACCGAACCGATCCACAATGATGGATCCTAATCAAATAAATTTCAACTCATTGGTTAATCGAGTAATTGGGTACCAATTAGCTAATGGTCTAATGGAAGGATATTAGGATTGGCTATTACTATTATCAATGAGGGTGTTTTCGGTAAATACGTAGTTGGTGTTACCGAGTCAGAGAAAGATAAAGGCTGAAAAGCTAGGGGTATTTATTATGTATATCTAACGTACATCACACTTTCTCGTATGGACTAATCAACCGTCGCTTCGATATACTTTTTAAGGTCAACGATCTAATGCAAATAACTAAGAAACGACACGTGTCTAACAAGCATTAAACTGCCGTCAATAAAACTGAACATCAGAAAAAGCAAATTAAATACGTGTTTCTTTCCATCAAATCAATCTAGATGAGTCCCATCAAATGGGTACAATCAGAACATTACATCAAACTTTGATGTATAAATCATACAATGTATAACTCTTGGTCTCATCAAGGTAGCTTCATAGCTACTTGTGGTAACGAAACGTGAACTCGACACGTGTCATTGTCAATAATTTTTATTTTATTTTTCTTTGTGTGTACGCGGGAAATGAGAAACTGACAGGAAGCCTTAGCTGGCGGTTTTCACGAGACGTTAATTAAACAACCGAACCGGATTCCGGTTCTGGTTTTCTGATTGGCGGTTTTGTTCCAACTTTAAGTGGTATTGATTTTTGCCTTTTTTTGGTTTACGCGGAGGTTGGTCTAATCATTACGTTTGGTCGTATTCGGCGGCTCGGCTACAGTGTACGCGCTGCCGAGCTGGCTACGGCTGTGAATATTCGGCTTAAAAAGAGGCAGTTAGACCCACAATCCTTGTTCACACATGGACAAATCACGAGGTTCATCTAACGGCCTGTCTATGGGAAGTAAGGGAGAATATAGATTTACTTTCTGAACGGCCGTCTAGAATTCTTCCATGGACTTAGGAAGAAAGAAAATAATCCTTATTGTGGACGACTTTTCACCACGTGGAATTTTGAAGGCCAATTTTATTGCACTAATGATAATTGACTAAAAGATTTTCATTATGTCTGTACTCTGTCGATATAGCTAATGCACTGAACCATAGATCTTTTTCTTGTGTGTCCCGATGAAAAAGATCTATGGTTCTGTACCTTTGCTACATCAATCAAACATATATCAAGTGAAAATTTTCCATCTAAAGTAGTACGTGAAAAATAAATAACCACATGGGTATGTCTGTACTTTGAATATTTTAGTTTTTATATGTGAGTGTGTACTAGATTGGTGGACTACCACCTTTACAAGGTATGATAGCTACGTTTGAAGTGAGAGAAAAACAAAAAAGTGCTCAAATGTATACTTGGCATGCAATGGAATCATGAAGGATTTTTGTCTTCTATTTTAAAATTATAATAATGATAAATTGTAAATTGCCTTACCGTGATCGAAAAATTCTTATCTCAACCTAGTATTTGATGTGTTTGAGGAATGTTCTTGAGAGTGGAGCATTTATACCTAAAAGTTATTAGAGATAGATTATAAACAATTTATTACTCACGTACACCATTGATGAATATCAACAAGTGTTTCACATACGACAAACAATCTTAATAGAGTCAAATATCGATAGAAGAATATAGAATGATTACAATTAAATAAATAAAACAATTGTAATAAGATTTTGTCTAATAGATCAGAAACTAACATTTTTAATATAAAAATGATAAATTTTATTAGCAAATGTACATAACTTCTCACCCTTAAACATCATTATTTTGTCAAATTTTTATTAACTTTTATCGTTTGAGTGTGATCACGTTATTCACAAGAAGTACACTCAAAGACTTGACAATCACTCGATGAAGCAAGAGAAAGCAATATAGTAGTTCGAGTAAATTAACACCCGCAAAAAATAATGATTAGGGCTTAAGAGGCAAAAAATATATGATATTATATCATTTCTCTCTTTCAGAATTTGATAAACTCTCTAGAAAAAAGAAAAAAAAAAACAAGAATTTAAGTATTGTCTTCTAAAATAATAATAAAAAAATAAACAAAATTATAACTAAGTAAAATAATCTCAATTTGTGGGATTGACACTCTATACATAAGAAGTCTTATAAACTTAGTTAAGTTGACACCTTCACCCAAAGTGAATTATTTGATTTGGGAGATTGACATGTTATTTAAGTGTTTTTTATTTTTTGAAAGATTATCATAATAGATTTCTTTCATATTTTTTATTGGGCGGTCCAGACTTTTATTCTGAACGGTCATCCAGAAAACTCGCTTCTACACTCGAGTACCTAAATCCATGAAGTGACAAAAATCTTTCTAAATAATGAGAAAAACTACAAAACAAAGGACTCGTTCCTTTAACGAATTTACTTACTCGAGTACCTAAATCCAAATAGGTAACTGACGAGGAACACGAAATGACATAATTACCCTTGTTTCTTCCAAATGCACTCTTTCTCAAATTCCTTGGAATCTCATCATTTGAGTGTACCTCAACAGATGGAGTATTCTTTCACGAAATGACAAAATTGCCCTTGATTTTTCCAAATCCAAATCCCTAGGAATCTTATCGTTGGAGCGTACGATCAACAGATCAGAGTATTGGTTTTACCGTACTAACCATAAATGCCACCACTCACTCCTACACTCTTAGCATTAATACGGAACGTTGGATCTTAAGTTCACAAAAATTCATGTTGACTTTTTCTTTTCGTTTGAAAGCTTAAGTACCAACTTCAACCATTGACCTTTGACCAAATCTCAAAGAGCTTAGATCTGTTACTCACCAAGTTTCATAGTTAATTTGCTCCACATGCTTTTAAATGTCACATAGTACGATGAAAGTCCCGGGATCAAATCCTATTTCATTCTCATTCTCATTCTAGTGCTTAAGGTCTAGATCAAGGATTTGTGCTCTGATATGAGTTCCATATGATACCTAATTGATCGATTTTGAATGATTATGACATGATCTAATAGGACTCAATCCGATCAAGGGACAACAAGTGTGAGAATCGTTTTTGTCCTCTATGAATTAGAAGTCTTCGAATGAATCAATTTTGGTGAGCATTAATATCTCAAGGACCACTCGCAAGGGTGCACCCTCACTTACCTGGTGCGTGTAATGTGCGGACATTGTATATGCCCTGAGACAAGTCCTTGGAGAAAACCATGATTTATGGACTAAGCAAAGCCCAGATATGAGTCCGATCCGTTATCTACAGGGATACCCAATTATCAAAAAAGAATCTAATTCGATAAGGACATAATTTTCTAAATATTGATTCGATTCTATGTCTTATTCAATGATGGGTCTTGAAATCTATCCTGAATCACATCCAAATCTGACCCATTGACAACTCGAAAGGGATTGGATATCAAATATGTTTTCTTTTCTATTTTATTCCCCTTGTTAAAAATGATGTCCAATTAGGATGAGTTGGGCCCATGGGACATACAATCTAGATCGTTGATTGGGTGGGCCACTCCATATGTGGTATTGTAGATTGCATACTAATGTAACACCTTAGTATTTCATATACATGAACACCAGCTACACTTGAATGATTACATCATGTTGAGGAATCAGGAGTAGAATCTCATAATAAAGAAAGGTATGTGATTCTCAGGTCCAACAAGGTTGGAACTTAATAAGACCACAACTTTTGATCCAATTTGGTCAACAAATAAGGGTAAGATGGAACATATTAGCCATGTGAGGAAAAATAAGTGATGTAGATGGCTTAAAATTTTATAGATGACACGTGGCATTATATTAGAAAGCCACTTGGAAAATTGGTGTTTGACCATTGTCAATAATTCTCTTTCACACAGAAACATAAGTTTGGTAAACAAGACCAATCAAAAATCATGGTTGCCTAAACTTCACTACTCTTGGTGGGTCAGATATATTTCAAATAGAATATCTTAACATTTTTATTAAATTATGAATGAAAAAGAAAGTAATGAATCAAGTACACTTTTCCTACTTAAAAGTATTACTACCATTCTTCACTCATTAAGGTCCTGTTTGGAAGAACCTCAAAAGTATTATTACATTGTCGATCAAGTTTAGATTTTTTATTTTTTTTATAAAGATAGTTGTATCATATCGACAATATCCGCTCATTCCATAACATGAAAAGAGCAAGAAAAAGACCTAGAAGAACGTTAAATAAAATTGACAATTAAAATAGATATAAACCTGCTCTCACTAACAGAAGATATAACATCAGACAGATAGGAATTACGAGAGGAACAGGATTCATTTACTTAACCTCAAATCTTTGGGACAAAGGTTTTGTTGTTATTGTTGTTATTGTCTATAAAATCGTGAGGTATGAAATGAAAATTTTTCCTAAATTTTTGCCAGATGTTTAATTTCCCTTTTGAATAATAAATTGTCATGAAACTATGCTTGTTCTCACGATTAATTTAAGAAATTATGTAAAATTTTATCATCCAAAAAAATATTGCAAAAGATTAATAACAACCAGCACTTCAGCCACTCGTAGCAAATTGTTAGCTTCAAGCCAACAAATGTACGAACACACTTCTTACTTTTTGTCTTTTACAATAATTCAGTCAATATGAAAAAAAAAATCGTAAAAATTGGATAAAACTGCCCCCGTTGATGATTTTTATTTACTAAAATGAGTCCTCATCTTTGCTCCTCACACATCTAAGGGACATGCATCATGATGAACTAAACATATCCTCACATGCAAAAGTTGTTTTTCTTATCAAACACAACGAATTCGTTTGGATAAAAAGTAGAAATTAGAAAAGTAACTAAGAAGAAAATAACTTTGTAAAAATGTAATTTTTAAAAGGTAGAAAGTAATTATTTTCTGTTTTTAAAAAATAATTTTCTAAAATGAATCCAAACAGACTTTTTAACTTTCAAAAGTCAAAAAATACTTCCCAAATACCGTCACCAAACAATCGATAAGGCAATCACATTTTTTTTTTTTAATTTATAGAAGTAACTTAAAAGAGAAATGATTCCTTAGAAGCACACTTCAGACAAAAGCAGAGTTGCCACAAACAAGTCACAAGGCACTATCTCATATACAACAAAAGGACAAAAGCAACAGTGTGGTTTGTATGTCACACTCACCAGACTGATACCTTAAGGAGACTTTTTTAAGAGACCACTTCACCACCATTGGGACACCATATAAGCAAAATTCATAAAGTATTCAATCATTCTACATTATCTTAACCTTCTCTACCAACTATTCTAGCTATTAAATATAATTAATATAAAATACTCACAACAACCCTTTTTACAAAACTTTTAAAAATATCAAGGAATCTGGTTGATAGTAGGTGTACTTATGAGAGATAAAATCAACACCCATTGTATGATTTATTTTATTATTTATTAATATACAAGTTGATCAATAATCAACCAATAAGGCTATTAAAAAATCTACATAACTTATAAAATTCTGCCTAAGCTATTGAAAGAGATGTTGTTGACCCAAAAAACTTAATTCATTAAGGGTAAGTGAAGTCCTAATCAAGGTTACGCCTTGTATCTAGAAGGTTCGAACAATGCAATCATAACTAATACAAGGTGTCACGAATTGTCGTGACAAATAAATGAGTTACTCTCAATTTCTCTTGTTTGGATTGTTAAGTGGGGGAGAGAAGAGAGAAGAAAAAAATGTTAGTTTTCCTTCTCTCCGAAAATGAAGAGATTTGGAGAGAAACTCTTTTAAAATATTTTATAATGCCAACTCTGCCTCTTAAATCTCTTTTAAGACATTTTAAAATTTTAAAACTATTCCAATTTCTCTCCTGTCAATCCAAATATGGTGGAGAGAAATCAAGTTTCTCTTCACTTCTCTTAATGACTTTCTCTTCTCTCCACTTCTCTCATTCCAAACATAGTAGGGTCAAGATGGATCTGGTGGTTTATGATAAGACTAATGATCTTGATCATTAAACATGAAATCCAATAGTTGGATTTTATTCTAGGGATATGTACTTTTGGGATACATAAAAATCTTGGCCATTGGATTTAATTTTGATGATTTGGATCATGAGTGTTTCCATGAGTCACCCTATCTTTTTTTTTTTTTCTTTCTAATCAGATTCATGGGTTGTAAATAGAACAAAGAGAAGATGAGCCAAAATGGGTTAAGAGAAAATAATTACACGCTAAGGACTATATTTACAAGCAACATAATCGAAAGTTGGATGCAACAAATATAAAAGATTAATGCTGGAGTGACCTCAGTGGGAGACATCTTGACTTGGTGGAGTGCACATGCCAGTAAATGCATTTCTCCGATATACGAGTAAAATGCATCTACAAACATGCACGTGCCACCACATCAAGGTGTCCCCTGTTGAGGTTATTCCTGCACGACTCAATTGAAAATAAAGAAAATAGGTCTAAAATGATCACTAATGGGAAGAAAAAATCTTTTTATAAAGGAATGCAATTTAGTATCCATTTAATTGCGTATTTTCACAATAAATAAATAAATAAATAATAATAATAATAATAAATTAAAAAATTAAAAAAAACTTTCCTAGATACCATTACTTTCCCATAAAGACGGGAAAATATTTGTAAAACAATACGTGGCAAATTAATTTCTCGTTGAGATGGGAAAAGTTTTCTTGGTGTGACATTAGACACAATTGTTCTGGGGGAATTGATTTATCAATAAATTGATTTCCTAAGAAAATATCTTTCCCGGCAATTGTACCACCCTTATGCAAGAATCTTGAATCCTAATTTCAAATCAATGAGGAAAACCTCTTAACAAGAATTAAAGACATGTTTTCAATGTTGGTCAATGCATTTTACATTTAGGGGGTTTGGTGGTCATTAATTTTCGAAACGATAGTTTCCTTCGATTTTGTAATTTGAATTTCAGATCGAATATAAACAATGAACCCTAGAGAGCTGAGATGTCATTATGTGGATCAATATGGCCCAAATGATGACCTCGGTCCAGACTCTATATGGTCCTTGGGTCTATATAACCTATTTTCATACATACCTTGCAAAACTAATGACATAGGTGAATGGCTAGATCATCCTCCAATGTAATCACCTTCTAAGTTAAAAATTGTAGGGGAAATTTCCTGAGATAGGAAAAGATTATTTATACAATTTAATTGAATTGAAGGAGAAAAATGAGAAGGTGGTTTTGGTTTTGGTTTTAGATGGCAACATGTGTTCAGCATGGATGGAATCACACGATGGGCATGGTTTCACCTGTGATCCATCAATATTTTCCCATATTTTAGGTTGGGTTGTTAATGAGTTGGATCTGATAACTTAGGGTCTATATGATTCTAGAAAATTCTTTTTCAAGAGAATATAAATTTCTCAAGAAAATGAATTTCTCCATTTGATTACAAGTCTACGGGATTTTATCGACTAAGCTTAGCTTGCAACTTGTCACGTAAAATTATTTATTTTTTAAATTTAAAAAAAGCTATTGGATCAGTCTTGGATAAACCATGTCCCTATCCCAGAGTGGGAAAAATATATAAATTAGAGTATAATTAGATTAAATATATTGTCTAATCACTTGTTATATTCTGGACCCCAATATTGAGAAATAATAAAGACCTAAATATATGGTCTAATCACCTGTTATATTCTGGACCCCAATATTGAGAAATAATAAACACCCAATCTAATAAATTATTAGATAAGATTAGGACCCATTTGACTACACTGTTGTATTGAGTTTAGAATGACAGACAGCCCCAAAATTCAATGTATTTTTTTCTTTTTCATATACTGTTAAAAATGTTCCTTCTTCTTACTTTCTATGTTTGGTTCAGGTTCTAGTGACTAATAATGAATAATGAATCATAAAAAAACACATGATCTTTACCGTGTAAACATGAAATCCAATGGTCGAGATCTACATCATATATATCCCGAGATAGATCCCAACCATTTAATCCACTTTTTTTTTACACAAATAAGTGTGAAATTTTTAACTAAGTTAAAAAAGCATACAACAACAACAACCACTAATAATTACAACAACAAAACCCCATCTCATTGATTTGAAGTTGGTGGCTAAATGAATTACATTCTTCCATTCCTTCATGTAGGGACAAGTCTCCTATTATTGAAAATGAGTTTATATACTTTCACCATCCATCTTCATTCATGCTCTTCTGGATTTTTTTTTTTTTTTTTTTGATAAATATTATTTTGGATCTTTCTCTTGCTTTATTAAACATTAATAAGTGATGGATAATTTGATTGGATGGCAGCGATCATACCACCACCGTGACCTTCAACCTGATAGTTGATCCCACCGATAAGAAAATCATGATCTACCGATATCACATCATTTCTCATGACAACAAACATTTGTATACTCTAGTAATGACAAGTTCTGCATTGAGAACCTCAGAAGAATAACACAAAACCGGGGAGAAAAACATCCAAAAAAAACACATAGTCGATGATCTCATCAATTTCTCAGCATCCACTGCTTTATGTCCTTCCGAATCACTCCTTCAAATCCAACTCTTCCGTAGTAGTTCGATCTTGGCATGTCAGGGCCACAGATGCCCAAATGCCTGTACTGGATATTAGAACTGGCAGGATTTGGTCGGTGCAACATCATCCCCAGCCTTGTGTTAATCATCGATGATGCAAAAACACGCCGCCCATCAGATTTTTTATCTGCACTTGCATAGTTGGATCTCTGGATGGTCCCAGGAGGTTGCAAACCAGAGGAGTTCCTTGGAGGTTGCATGTTAGGTGAATTCGTTAAGTGCTTGGTTGCATTGTCACAAGTGGGTGGCTTTCCGGGCAGATTGGCACGGATCTGAGCCGATGGTTTCATTCGATCAAGCCACCGTAGTATCCAGTTTCCAAGGTTCCTACCAACTTCTAGGTCTCTTTGCTGTATGTTAAGGTGAACCCTGAGTGCTACATCAAAAACAGTACGTGTGCGCCTACATAACACCAAATTGACAATATTAAGTTCTAGACTAACTTATTCTCAAATTCCAGTACAAACAAACGATACTAATAATGCTAAGTAAAACAAACTAAATTAAGTTTTTCCTATACATTTTGGACACTAGAAAAGGACCAAAAATATCAGAAATGCTCTAAAAAGATCATTTTGTGTGCCAGACAAAATGTTCAAAAGTGCTCTCGGTATCTCAAGATGCTTCTTCTGCCTAGGCAATGTGGTTGTTTCAAGAAACAAAAGGGCAACGTACTAGTATTCAGGGCATCAATTGCACTGAATAAACAAACTCATTTCCTGGAAGACGCCAATTTGGAAGGTATTTGAAACATTTGCTCCAAAAAACAATGGTTCTAACACCAAACGAATTAGATGAATTTTGTGGCAGTGACCAACAATATGCAGCAATGGACCGCTTAAGCACGATATGGGAGTATCTTTAAGGTTTTAGAAAGAAACTTCCTACAAGGATTTCCACATGGGAGAAAAAGGTTCTCACAAGTGAAGCCTAAATTCTAATCTGATAAACCCAAAAAATAGTAATGGGGCTAAGTGATAATGCCCATTTTCATGCATATATACTAATTATCATAAGGGCATTATCGGTCTATGTAAATCTCCCAAATTGCATGTAAATTCATGCACCATCAGATTGTATGTTCTTTTACATGTTTTATGAGTATTTGGGCATTCTCATGTACTTCATGTAGGTCTCATGCGAAATCAAAATTTCAATTTTCCTAATTGATGGTATTTCTTTGGTACAAATATAATGTAGAGCACTAAGAGTCATTGGATCGACCTCAAGACATGTGGAACTAAAGATAATCTAGAGGACTTCATAAGCATCATCCCTAGCCATGTGGACTCATCTCATCCACTCATTTTGAAGAGAAATCACACTTTCCTCTGTTCTACCTACTTCTCCCTTTTCAGTTCAAGTCTACTCTCTTTAGGGATTTCTTTTTCACCTTAGCATCATTTTGGAAGAACTAGGGAAAACATCTTTGACTCCCATTTTTTCTCTCTTGTCTTACCTCATCCTTCATTTCACCATCTCCATTGTACCAATCTCTTTATCACTTTTTCTCTACTCAAGCATGGAGAGCCAATGGGAACTTTTCTTGTATATCTCACTCACCACCTTCTTTTCTTGTCTCCATCAACTTTTCACTTATCATATTTCTACTCACTCCTAGATATTTTCCTTCATTGTCACTCTACATCTACACCTTTTTTTTCTCTATAAAAACCTCCACTTCCTTTTTTTCTAGAGGATCATTTTCTTATTCACTTCTCTACTTCCTTCCATGGCTAATTCCTACATACTAGGCTAAACTCTTTGCTAGGGCTTAGAGAGGAAGCCATCTTCTCCCTCTCTTTTGTGACATTTGGATTGTGCCCATGGTTTGAAGACCTATATTGTACGTGGTTCTACATCATCTTGTTCCTTCATGAGATGTGATAGCATGTATCTATTATAGTCTCTTGCATTATTTTGCTTTAATTTAAAGAGGCATTTCTTCATGTATGCTTTTGAGACTTGTGGTTCTTATTTGATTCCATATTTTTAGTGGGGAAACTCATTAGTTAACTCCACCATTGTTGGATTGCATTCTAATGAACAAAAGAGGGAAGGATTGGGCCAAATCCCAATGCCCTTGCCTCCCATTTTCTAAAGTTATTTTTAAAGAGTTGCACACTTTTTTTGGTTTCTTATATTACATAAATACACTCACTTCCCCACACACCTTCACTTAGTTTGTTGTCATCTTCTTTCTCTCCATCTTTTACTAGTAAGCCTTAGTATCTTGTTTACCACACCAATCCTTGTAGAAATGACCTTGGGTACTCCCAAGTATCACTTGTCTACAACTTGACACCCTAGATACCACTCTCATACTTTGTTACCTCAATACTTTAGTTTCTATGGAATTTAGTTTTGCATTCATGATTTATCAAATTGAGGGGTGCTTTCTTGTATTTCCTTGTCATTAAGAGTGTGCACATTAAGGTTGTAACACTAAGCAACAAGCCCCAAGCATCCATCCAAAATAACCCAACTCCAACTCTACTAGTAACCTATCGATCAAAAAACTCTACTAATAACCTAAATACCACTCAATCTTGTTGCTACACAATAGACTTCTGGCATTATTCAATGGCCCAAAATAATGTAAGATGTGAACAGTGGTGGAGGATCTTGAGATAAGCTGTCTGACAAATTCTTGATTGGATGTTCAAAAAGAGCCATCTTCATCATTTTGGTCTTCTCTTCCTCCTCTTAGTCACCCCACATTTCAAACAAAACAATATTTGAAAAAATTACATAGCCTATCAAAGTTTCATCATCTTCCATGAGGGGTTTAAACACAAAGAACCATTTAAAAGGAATTTATTCATCAAGCCTTCAAATTAACATCCAATTTCGACTTCCAAACCATTATGCCTCCAACAATAAGTGGGAAACTAATAAATATCTAGAAGTCGTACACGGTTTTGATAGGCTTCAAGAAACCAACCAACCCCATCAACGCACGACATACACACAGAAGTTAATGCTTTCTTTTCAAAAACAAAAATTCATCTTCTTTATAAGTAATAAACTTCTAGGAGAGATGGCCCACTTTAAGCTCGATTATACAGTTCATATAGAAACTTGAAGAACTTTATGCAATATCTATTAAATTCAAAGGCAAGGAAGCCTTCAACCATCGAAAGTATAAAAAGAAACGACAAAACAAATCGGTTTTGAATACCTATGGATATCTGCAAGATAGAACCGAATTGGTTCCAATTCCTAATGGTTTGGTACCTTTTAGACCCAACTAATCCAGTATTATAGAGAAAAAAAAAAAAGAGGGAAAAGAGAGGGGAGGGGGGGGGCATTGGGGTTCCTTCCAATTCTTGGGTACCCATTGGCAAACCACCCATTCAAGGATTCAACATCAATTCACACCAATTAAATCTACATTCCAGCTAAGCACAAAACCTAGGTATCGCTTTCAAAAACCAAAAACTACACACACAAAAAAAACGAAATTGGCTAAAACTATATTCCATGGAAAATGATTTTTTCCAATGATCTTTAATAGAAAAAAAAAATTACTTCAAAAAACAATTTAATTTTTTTTTAAAACGCCTCCATTAAAGTTTTCTTGAAGTCATAGATTCCACTATGGGGTCTTTAAATTCTTAAAGAACCCAAAGGAACCAAGGATTTTTTTTTTCTCCTTACTAATAGACAATTGAATAGTATAGTTATCTTGTGGTACGAATCTCGACGAAAATCAAAGCGCCAATCCTAAGGAGTATCTACTCCATACCATCAGTTCCATTAAAAATCAAAGAGAGAAACCCTAAATCTCATTTCCCTCCCTAATCCCTAATCCCAAATCAAGATTCAATTTTGCAAACTAAATATAACATTCGAATAAAAAATCAGTTGTGTCTTCGATGAAGATCGATCATGATTCACAAATAACGGATAATCGATCAGATGAAGACCCAAAGAAAGAAATCTATACCTGTAGATGAATTGTTTGATCTTAGGATGTTTAGGGCTGATGAATCGACGTTGGAGCTTGAGAGCGAGTCTGTAACTTCGTTTCAACCCTAACAAGTATGCTGTCGCTAATGTTATCTCCCACAACACCATCTCTCTCTCTCTCTCTCTCTCTCTCTCTCTCTACTGCTTCTTCTTCTCTGAAATCTCTCTTTTTATTTTTATTTATTATTATTATTATTATATCTTCTGCTTTTCTTTTCTCCCAAGTTTGCGAAATGCGAGGGGCGCCGGAAGTTTCGAACTGACGATCTCAAAAGGGTCAAAAACTTTGAACTTTGAAGCGATGAACGTTTGAGATACTCAAATGTTTTCAAACTGTTGATATGCCCCTTGACTACAGTCTTCTTCTATAGACTAATTAAAACAACTTAAAAACTTTTGATTATCTTCTCTAAATCAAAATATCAGGGCAATAAGGTCATTTTAATTATTCTAAAAATGAAGAAGGAAGTCGTCAAGGGGAAGCCTGTCATCAGTGGTCTCAAATTTTGGAATTGTCTCCTATAAATACTCTTCAATGCAAAGTAAAATATGAACTCTCAAAAATAAAATATGTTAAAGAGTCATGATAAAGATATGCACTAAAATATACGAGAGGTTTGTATGTGGTAAAGGCACAAAACTATAGATTTTTTTCTTCGGGATACACAAGGAAAATGATCTACAATTGTGTGCATTTGACACGTCAGTCGCGTATGTGTCAACATGTTGTTTTAGCATTAATTTATATTAAAAGCAATGTTATATTTGACATTACTTTTAAAATATCTTAAAATTTGGTCAATTTTCTTTTGTGTTAGAAAATGTGTTTATTTATTTATTTTTAACTAAATTGTCATCCAAAGCATAAAAAAAGTATTATTATGGATTATATTTTTTTTACTAAATTGTCATCCAAAGTATAAAAAAAGTATTATTATGGAACTTTTTTTTTATCAAATTGTCATCCAAAACATAGCAATGACATTTTTTTTAGATGAAGCATTGGAGAGGCATCGTCTAATAGGATATTTTTTTTTTCAATTTATTATTTTAAAAATTGGAATTGAAAGGGCCAAATATAACATTATCATTGGGGATGCTCTAAGGATGTTCTAAGGGGTGGTGTCATTTGCAAACACCTAAAATGCTCATTGTATCCGCTTAACATTAAACAAAAATCCATTTACAAATTTATCCTTATTAATGTATTTTTTACACCTATCATAACGTACTGAATCATTTGTACCTAAAATCCATTTTTTCTTCTCCCTCTCCCTTTCTCTGTTAATATTTATCTCCTTTTGAGTTTTGTGGGAAGTTGACTCATTAGGTTACCTTATTATATTTTATTTTTGAAAGTTCTCACTCACTCACTCACTTTCTCTCTCTCTCTCTCATTTAGTCACCAAAGAAGATGGAAAAGTTACTATTAGAACCTTCAAAATGACGATTTAAAATTAAAGAACTTAGGATTTTTTATAGATTTTGTTCAATAGATTCAGATCGAAGTTATTTTAGCTAATTTGGTAGGTACTTACCGAACATAACTTTCTTATGTAAATTTTTGTATTTGGTATACAATTATCGAATCTCTATATATAGGGTTAATAGGTATTTGTTGAACATAACAAAAACGATCTAATATTAACATACTGAACAAAAAAATTCACACACAAATTTCTTACATAAATTACTTCAACTCGATTGAATTTTTAAGGTGTTTGAGGTATAAAAAAAAAAAAAAACAAGTAGGATTAAATCTTAATACCCTTGTTGAGACTTTTCCAGATATAAAGAAGAGAAGAAGAAAAAGAAAAAAAAATGGTTTGATAGTCTCTTGTGTGGCATAGAGAGAATAAGGTAAAATTACTTTAATAAGATATTTACTCGACAAACCTAACTATTGCACTTTTATTGTAACACCCCGAATTTTGAATTCGTATCTCGAGGAAAAATAAATAGTGGAATTTTAAGAAAATTTTGAAAGTGGGATTTAGGGGTAAAACTTTAGGATGTTTTTGATCATTTTTAATGGAATCTAACCTCACCATTAGATTCAAAATGATCAAAAAACATAGTTTAGCCTGTAAGCACGCTCAAATGCGAGTCCGAATATAAAAGTTGCAAAATCCTCGATTACCGGATCGGACCAGGCTAAAACAGTGACTTTTTGTTAGAGTAATGATTTTTAAAATTTGATTATACCATTGGATTCATAACAAAAAATTATTCAACATGGACTATTTATTTGTCATTTTTGGAGATCAGGAAGTCGAATTATCGTCAAAAACGAAAACGATATCAAGTTTAAGGGTCACCTCAGGCCAAAAATGTAAATTTTTGATGGAGACATAATTTGTAGAAATTGACTGTACCATTAGATCCGAAACGAAAAATTAGGCAAAATGGAGTATTCATTTGTCAGTTTTGAAGTCGGGACGGTCAAGTTATCGTCAATCGAAACAATAGGTGAAATACCGATTTCGTCCCAAATTTTATATAAATAAAATTAAATTTTCATCTTCCCCAACGCGTCCATACAACCGAGACATATAAAAACGAATTTTTTTTTTCTCTTCGATCTTCCATCTCAGATCTCTCACAAATGGCTCGTCGTCGACAATCAACGTAGAAGGGAGAAATGTTCGCAGCTACGTTCTCTACAAAGCCCACCCAATCTTTCTTCGTTTCACTTTCTATTTCATCCAATATCGTCAAAAATCAGCCGTATTTGTATACAGAAATTTCGAAACTTTGACCTCGGATTTTGTCCGTTTCTGGGTCAAACCGTCTTCCGACGCAGAATGGAGAAACGTTCACAGCCTCATTCTCTACATAACCCACCAAAATTCCTTCCGTTTTCTCATCTTTTTCACCCCGTATAGTCAAAAATCAGTCGTATTTTTATACGGAGATTTCGTAACTTCGACCTCGATTTTCATCGATTTCGGGGTCAAACCGTCTTTCGTCGTAGAAGGGAGAAGAGACGAGCACATCGAGATCTTTGAAACCACCTAGTCGATGTTGAAAATCAACCGCTTCGAAGTTCGATCCGTCTCGATTTCCGCGCACATGCTTCGATCATTTTGCTTAGAGATAGTAAGGAACTCTCAATTTCTATTAGTAATCGTAGATTGTGAAAATTGCATTTAGGATTTTATCGAAAAAATTTGGGTGTATTTCCAAAATATATAATTCTTTTGTTATTTCAAAAATTTACGCCAGAAATTTCATGTTTGATATGTTTAATTGTATTTTTAACAAATTATACGTGGGTAGGGTATTTTAACGGGTTATTTCCATAAATTGGGTCTTGTGCACTGCTCGGACCCCGTTTTGATATGAAATTTGTATTTTTTTTCAATATTATTGATAGAAATAAATTCGATTGTTGAAAAATGTGATTTTATATTCAATGAACTCATATTGAGTTGATGAATATCAGAAAATGGATATTTTATGAAGAGATTGAAAACTGTAAAAAAAAAAGGGAAAAAGGGTATGAAACGGTAAAATGTCAGAGTCACACCCGAGGGGTGATGTCTGCATTTTACGTTGTGGTGTTGTATGTTGGTTGATGAACAGATATCCAGGGATAATATTACTGGTTGCATGTTTATTTACTTTCTGTTAGCGCGAGGCGCTGTTTACGTTTCCGTTTGTTATTTATTTTAGGCAGGGTGGCCACACTTGCATGGTAGGAAACTGGATATCTATTCTCAACCTTGTATTGTTAATTTCTCTTTTGTTTTCAAATGAAAATAATATATATATGTAGTTATTTTGTGAGCTGTTAAAGAGTTTGTGAATGCCTGAAGGGATAGTGCATCATATCATCCGGAGTGGTGTACTATCCTGGGATGTACGATAGGGACCACCAAGCTCATACGTGGTATGAGACGCGTATGAGAGTGGAGTCACAACTGGAATCCGGGTTATTCCTCTCTATCTTTACCAGTGAACTTGTTATGTAAAGGTGGTCGTATACGAATGGTTTGTATATTTGGGAATCACATGCACGCCTGATAGGCATAGACAAAGATGATTAGTCAGTGATCACTAACAATCTATAGTAGTCGAACGTTCTGACACATCGAAAAGAGACCCATTGCTTACGGTCATGGCAAACGGCCAGCCTGAGCCGGATAAATGGTCAACCAAACGTGGTAAGTGCAGCGACCGGCCACAAAATCAAGAACTAAAAGCCAGAGAAGAATTGTAACATCATGTCCCGACTGGGAGCGATCCAGTCGTGAATCCCAACTCTCTAATTCTAATACTCCACCATTGTGTATTATGTATCTGTTGCTTATTTGATATATAAAATGAATCCATGTTATTATTTCCATTTGATCAATTAGATTTGTATAAAAAGAGAATGTTATAGTGAGTACTGCTGATCGATGTAATGTGAGTTTTAAAATGTTTAGTTGTTCATCCCTGGCTATATGTACAGTTAATCGTAGTTCTTTTGTAAAATTTTCTATATTTTAAAATGATTTAGTATGCTTATTCGTTCATGTTAGAAAAGGTTATTGGCAGAAATTGTGTTCTTCCTTACTGGGTAACCATTGTTACTGAAAGCGCCCTCGATCTGCGGGGTGCGCGGATCCGCTTTTGACCCTTGAGGTTTGGGAGTCGCCACCTAGTTATTGTGGTCTAGGAACCAAACTGACTCTAACATGGATAAAAAGAACTAATCTACCACAAAAAATCTGAATTCGGGGATCATGTTACGGGATTGGAAGGTGTTAGGCACCAACCCCGCCCGGCCAAAGTCGGTCTCTACTAACTTCCCAAATATATCACATTGCTAAAAACCTAGATAAAAATAAATAAAAATAAAAACTTACCTTTCCGATAGCAAGGACTTTGTTCCCTCAGATCTGACAAAAGAGCTCCTTGTATCGTACTCCCTTGCTTCGTTCTGTCTCCGGATTTGATTTCGGATCCCCGAGACAAGGTATCTTCTTATTTTTGAATCTGAACTCTTCAAGTTCGTTACGGATTTGGGGGTGTTTTTGGAGAGCTTTTAGGTGTTTTCTAGACTAAAATTGAAGGAGGGATGTTAGGTAAGGAGTTGGGGCTCCAAAACTAGGGTTTATGGGGGGCTAGGGGAGCTTCTAGACCTACTTCTCTTAGGATTTATAATTTGATACGAAAATAGGGTGTGAGCACCTCTATTTATAGAATTTTTTAAGGATTGATTTGGATAGAGTTAGTATTTAATTAGAGTTCTTTTAATTAGAGTTGTGTTTTAGTTAGACTTGTTTTATGTAGAATTGTGTTTTAATTAGAATTATTTTAGGTAGAATTGTTTTTAAGTTAGAACTCTATTAGATAGAGTTATTAATCAATTATAATTCTATTATGACTTTTGGTCTTATTTGAGTGACTTTTAATGTTTTGACTTTAGTCTTAATTGATTGACTTTCAATATCTTAACTTTAGTCTTGTTTAATTGACTTTAATTTTGACTTCAGTCTCACTTGATTGACTTTAATACTTTGACTACAGTCTTGCTTGATTGACTTTAAATTTTGGAGAACCCCCTTCCATTATTTCTTTAATTCTTTGGACCCCCAAATGGAGGGGTCCTTAAAGAAATATCCCACGAACCCTCAACAATTTTGCCTGAGAGTCCGATTAATCGATTTTTTAGGTTCAAAATTTTAAATTAATTTCATTAATGTTTAAATTTAATTATTTAATGTTTTATTTATTAATTTCGAATTTTGTAATTATGAAAATTGTGAAATTACCGTTTTGCCCCCGGAGAGGACTTTTCACGTTTTAAGTCGGTTTTTAATGTTCTAGGATGATTTAGAATCGGTTTTTCGTAAGGAATTCAATGAGAATGTTGGTTTGTATCATTTATGAAAATTTTTATGTGAAATGATTGTGAACTTTATGAGGGGTATTTTCGTAATTTTGTCGAATTCTGTTAAAATTGGTGAAATGATTTATTTGGTTCTGATTTGTTATTTTATGTGTTCGAGAGAGTTTTCCTAAGCGTAACGTAGGCTCTAGGGTTGTTTTGAGGTTAGGGGTATTTTTAATTTGATCATTTTTAGTGTGATTTTTATCGTGAAGCTTCTTTTTGGTCTGCAAGATGATGATTTCTATGTTTCTAGGGTCGTTTTTCCTAGCGTAGCGTGGTTTCTAAGGTTTTGTCAATTCGAGATACCTCATCCGGATTTCTGAAACATATCTGGTAACAAAGTAAAGCAATGGAATACACATCCATCATTGGGAATCATTGCGATCGGGTTGACGAGTTGATTAATCAGGCGGATGCAAAAATGGGGTGTCTACAGATGCCCCTCTTTGGCAGAGGGTTGAAGCAAACTAGATAGCAAATCTATTTTGGTAGATAGTGCGATATCTGATGCCAAAGCTAGTGACAGTTCATTTTGCAGCCTGATTTAGCAATTCGTCAGGGTGTTCGGATCCTTGAGCGTAAAACTCTCCCCGAACTAAAAGGTTGTCAGGTCCTCAAGCGTGAGCTTTCACTGACAGTGTCAGATCCTTGAATTTTAAAGAATTCTCCTTGACTAAAAAATGCAAGTGTGAGTGTGTATACTGTGTGAAACTAAGTAAAAATGTGTCAGGTCCCAGAGATCTTCTCTCACTGACAATAATGATTCAAAATTGAAATGTGCTTATGCAACAAAAACAATCATAGCAAGGTTTAACAATAAAGTAATTTGAGTCATAACGATGTAGGAACTTCGTTAAATCCTATTTGAAATTCTTTTTTTAGAGTTCGAAAAAGTATGAGTCTCGTTTATCGGACAGGAGCCTATTGTAGCCAAGCTTCTCAGGCTAAGGAACTTAAACAATCCTATTAATTCAATATGATTTCAAACAAAGCTGGAGTCTCGTTTCTCGGACTCGAACTAAGGTTAATAGGCACTTCAAAAAGCCTATGATTCAAAACGTTGGAGTCTCGTTTCTCGGACTCGAACTTAGGTTTATAGGCACTTCTAAAAGCCTATATATTATTCAAAAAGTTGGAGTCTCGTTTCTCGGACTCAAACTTAGGTTTGTAGGCACTTCAAAAAGCCTATTCATTCTATGATTCAAAAAATTGGAGTCTCGTTTCTCGGACTCGAACTTAGGTTTGTAGGCACTTCAAAAAGCCTATTCATTCTATGATTCAAAAAATTGGAGTCTCGTTTCTCGAACTTGAACTTAGGTTTGTAGGCACTTCAAAAAGCCTATTCATTCTATGATTCAAAAAGTTGGAGTCTCGTTTCTCGGACTCGAACTTGGGTTTGTAGGCACTTCAAAAAGCCTATTCCTTCTATGATTCAAAAAGTTGGAGTCTCGTTTCTCGGACTCGAACTTAGGTTTGTAGGCACTTCAAAAAGCCTATTCATTCTATGATTCAAAAAGTTGGAGTCTCGTTTCTCGGACTTGAACTTACTAAGTCACGTTTCTCAGGCTTAGTTTATAGGAACTTAAACAATCCTATTAATTGATTCTATGATTCAAAATCGAGCTCAAAGTTTGAAAGATTAGGCCTTTATTGGCTTATCATGCACCTGGATTCATAATTATCATTGGGCTTCGTCGGACTTTTAAGCTTTTGTAAGATTTTCTTTTTATCACGTGATTAAGAACAAAAACTTTGGAATTAAATGACCTTCAAAAATGCCCCTAGTTTCCAGGTTGATTTTAACTAGGACTTGATTACGAGACTGATGGAATGGATTACGCTTGAAAAATATGGACTCTGATGTTTGATAGATAGAAGAACTGACATTCTCTTAAATTTAAGACTCTTAAGATTATCATATGTGCAATAAAGAATTGATCATTTTCTTTCGAATTTCCTTTGAAAAATGCTTGAGCTAGACTTAAAAAATCTTGATAAATATTAGAATAGAAGATCTTCCTCTTCAAAGTGGTTGATGATTCTACATCTTCCATTAGCGAACACTTAAACAAGTAAACATACTTTTGAAGATCCTACAATGTTTAAGATGACTTCTGATTTCTTCGACTTCAACATTGTCTTCGTCGGATGGGAGCTCTTGGCTGAAAAATGAATATTGTGACTTGAATGGTTTTACATTTTCTAGTTTCTGCACAAGCTTCCTTCTGAATTTTTCTTCTTGATGGGACCTTTCCTCCCATTTGATGATGCCCTAATTTTTGCCTAGATCACCTCTTCAGGTTTTCAATCTAGCGGGCTTTGTTTTTCTTTTTTTGATGATGCCTTGATTTTTGCCTAGGTCGCCTTTTCAGGTTTTCAACCTAGCAGACTTTCTTTTTTATGGTTATGCCCTAAATTTTGCCTAAGCCGCCTTTTCAGGTTTTCGACTTAACGGGCTTCTCTTTTTTTCTTGATGATCTTGTATAACCAACTCGACAACTTCTCAGTTCCCTGCACCTTAACCGAGTCAATTAGCCTTCAGGAGGACTTAATAGGTGGGCTTAGGATATGGTTTAGAAAGAAAAGATATAAGGCTCAACTTCCTAAAATGCCCCTAGTTTGATATTCTCTTTTTCTATCAATTATTTTGATTTTTTTTCTAAATGCCCTAGTTTGGCATTCTTTTCTTTTTATCAATTATTTTGATTCTTTTTTCTAATGCCATTAGTTTGGCATTCTTTTCTTTTGAATATTTCAATAGTAGATTTTCTTTTGGATGACACTTTCCTTAAGAGAATACATTTTTCTTTTAATGACCGGGCCTGAAGTAACTTCTCAGGTTGCCTACGTACCCCAAATATTTCTTTTTCTTTTGGGATCAGGTCAAAACGTAGTTCATAATAAGATTCCCTCCCAAGGTTGGTCGGCATAGTTTAGAAAGAAGAGGCTATTGATTTTTTTTTTTTTTTTAGGCTGCGAGGGGCTAAAGACGGTTATCTTTTTCTTGGTAAGACAGGAAAATGGTTCGACCAATGAAGGCCTCCTTTTGTGAAATACTACTTGATTTGGCCAAGGTTTTAGGAACTTGATGTCTTGATTGCTTTATCGAGTAGGGTCTTCTTTTGAGAATGAGTCTTCAATCTTCTTCTGAGAAAGAGTAATCTTCAGTCTTCTTCTACGGAGTTGAGTGAGACTGAGATCTTTGCATTTGACATTGACTCGTTCAACTATTTCCAAACTTCAAAAGAAATCTCATATTCTTTTGTGAATGAGAACTTTCTTCACTTGAGTGAAAAACATGGTAGATCCACTTGTAAGTCTTAGCATCTTTGTTGATGATTTCAGCTATATCATCTTTGACTTTGAAATCACTCTTGACTTGATCTATGTTTTTGTGTAATTCATCCATATATCCTTATGATCATGCAAGAACGTTGTTGAATTTCTCAAGTAAATTTATTATTCTTCTCATGTTCTGCTAAGGAAAATGTAGTACCCATTTGCACTTCTTAAGTGTACTCTTTAATTCCAATATTTATTAAGTTTGATTAGTGAGCTCTAAGTCAATCCTCATGTTAGATATTATGCTCAAATCATTATTACACGTATGATAATCAGAAGCTTCTATATTTTATTGGAATTGAAAAACATTGATTGACAAACTCGACTACTAGATTTAAAGAATGACAAAAACTGGATTGAAACTCAAAGAAAACTCAAGGACAATTATCTACAAAGAGAGAAGGTCATTTTGGGTGAATGGACTACTTGAACTTAACATTGGTACTTTGACTAGACGATTCTTTTGACGGACCCAAAATGACATAGATGAGGATTTAAAATATTTAGGACCAATTATCACCCGATTGGAAGTAAACCAAGGTTAACCATTGACTCTAAAGGTTTGACTCTTAACCACATGATTAAAGTTTCGATATAGAATAGTCCAAGTTCGATGGAAAATATCGAATCCAAATGCACTATAAGTCTATGGTGACCAAGAAAGTGAGAAAGATTGGGTCTACCCCTGATTGGGATTGAACCTTTGATCAGACAAATTAATTTGATCCTAAGATCGAATCTTTCTAGATAAAGTGGTCTGGATCTTTAAAAGTGAAACCAATTAGTCCAACTGATTTGGTATCGATCAGTTTGATCCATTTGTCCATTGGGTCAACTGGTTTAAGTGGTTCAAATTAATCGGTACATTTCACCGATTGGGTCGGACCGATGTTGCGGATTTTGTTTGATTATTCTGGATCGGTCTGCCCACCTACCTGTTGGTTGGATTGAATAAAGCAACCCGGGAACACCCATAGTCAGTTCGGGTCGTGACCTATAGGAAGGCTTCTAGACTTTAGGTTTACTACGTGCAATGCATTTTTATCTAGCCACCCTTGCCCAAACACACCTATATACCTTTCGATACATGGTGATTTGGTTTGATATACCGTATAGGTGATAATCTAAAACCTCAATTCACTTCTCTCAAGCCAAAAACAGCCAGTTTGATCTCCAGTTGAGAGGTGGCGCACAATGCTGAGCAAGGGCCCACTTAAATACCTCTCGTCTAGAATAGACGTAGTCTATCCCCCTCGTACAGTAGGGTACAGCGGGGCAAGATCTTGCTTAGGCACCGGTTTTGACCAAGAAGTGCAATTGATATACTTAGATTACCTTTTACCTACGGGTACGAGTCAAGAGTTGTAGCTTTCATAAATGGTTTGGCATCCCACGAGGGGACCGACCACGTACTAGTACTACGTTAGCAATCGGGACATGTGACTGTGTGGCTTACAATAGGACAAAGGCTCAGGTTGCCCCAGCCTGGGTGCATCAATATATCTCTCAGAATCACCTGATCAGACGGTATTAATGCCCCCAGTTTGATATACCCTAAGGTACGTGACTGGAGTTGTGGGTTTCATGAATGACGTCGCATCTCCGAAGAGACCGGGCCACGCACTAGTGCCACGTTGGCTAAATGGGACGTGTAAGTGCTCAAAACAGTAAACGTGCATGTGGTGTGTGCAAAACAGGGTGGGGTGTGCCCGGGACCTTTTTCAAACAAATGGGCCCCTGGATCCAATCAAACAAATCATACATTTAATCAAAACCAAAATCATTCAAATCATATGAATATTCAATTAAGATCACATTATTCCCATCACATAAGCACATTAACATTACGATCAACATCAATCATGTATTTCAAGCAAGATCATGGTAAATTAATCAATAAATATGGCATATGATAATGATCAAATAGGCATAATTTTTATAATTTTTAAGGTCCAATCAATGATCACTTTTAGGTGATCCAAAATAAATCGAGATTCCAATAGGTGTTACATTGATGATAGAATGATAATGGTTGAGATGAGCTCACTCTCAAGAACATTAATTGTGCCAACATTAGATAAATTCAGATTTTCTGTGAATTAGGAAAATACAATTCGAACTTCCATCGATGATATCTCGATAATGAAATTGAGTGAACTCAGATTCTAAATTAATCTACTCGATGAGATCTACATTTTATTAAGAGGTTCCCAGACTTAATTCTCACTAGAATATTCTGTAAAAAAGTTTTAACGTTGCTGTCCCAACTTTCATTCAGAAATAATTCCAGATTTACAGATTGAGCTTGCATCGATGATATCTAAGGCTTCTGATAATGAAATTAAGTGAACTCAGATTCTAAATTAATCTACTCGACGAGATCTACGTTTTATTAAGAGGTTCCCAGACTTAATTCTCACTAGAATATTCTGTAAAAAAGTTTTAACGTTGCTGTCCCAACTTTCATTCAGAAATAATTCCAGATTTACAGATTGAGCTTGCATCGATGATATCTAAGGCTTCTGCTAACGAAATTAAGTGAACTCAGATTCTAAATTAATCTACTCGACGAGATCTACGTTTTATTAAGAGTTCCCAGACTTAATTCTCACTAGAATATTCTGTAAAAAAGTTTTAACGTTGCTGTCCCAACTTTCATTCAGAAATAATTTCAGATTTATAGATTGAACTTGCATCGATGATATCTAAGGCTTCCGATAACGAAATTGAGTGAACTCAGATTCTAAATTAATCTACTCGACGAGATCTATATTTTATTAAGAGGCTCCCAGACTTAATTCTCGCTAGAATATTCTCTAAAAACATTTTAATATTTCTGTCCAACCTCCATCATTCCATCATTTTCATAGGTTAATTTGAATATTTCATTATTTAGGAGTCATCAAAAAGTTATCCTTAATTGGAAAAAAAAATGCAATACCCAAAATCATCTACAATCAAGATAAAAAAAATAAATAAAGAGAAAAAATAAATAAAATAAATCCAACTAAATAAAAAAAAATTAGGTCATCTTGGCAATGCTCCCATACTTGGGGTTTTTCAAGTTTGATCCTCAATAGTCCCCAGTGGAGTCGCCACTGAAAGCGCCCTCGATCTGCGGGGTGCGCGGATCCGCTTTTGACCCTTGAGGTTTGGGAGTCGCCACCTAGTTATTGTGGTCTAGGAACCAAACTGACTCTAACATGGATAAAAAGAACTAATCTACCACAAAAAATCTGAATTCGGGGATCATGTTACGGGGTTGGAAGGTGTTAGGCACCAACCCCGCCCGGCCAAAGTCGGTCTCTACTAACTTCCCAAATATATCACATTGCTAAAAACCTAGATAAAAATAAATAAAAATAAAAACTTACCTTTCCGATAGCAAGGACTTTGTTCCCTCAGATCTGACAAAAGAGCTCCTTGTATCGTACTCCCTTGCTTCGTTCTGTCTCCGGATTTGATTTCGGATCCCCGAGACAAGGTATCTTCTTTTTTTGAATCTGAACTCTTCAAGTTCGTTACGGATTTGGGGGTGTTTTTGTAGAGCTTTTAGGTGTTTTCTAGACTAAAATTGAAGGAGGGATGTTAGGTAAGGAGTTGGGACTCCAAAACTAGGGTTTATGGGGGGCTAGGGGAGCTTCTAGACCTACTTCTCTTAGGGTTTATAATTTGATACGAAAATAGGGTGTGAGCACCTCTATTTATAGAATTTTTTAAGGATTGATTTGGATAGAGTTAGTATTTAATTAGAGTTCTTTTAATTAGAGTTGTGTTTTAGTTAGACTTGTTTTATGTAGAATTGTGTTTTAATTAGAATTATTTTAGGTAGAATTGTTTTTAAGTTAGAACTCTATTAGATAGAGTTATTAATCAATTATAATTCTATTATGACTTTTGGTCTTATTTGAGTGACTTTTAATGTTTTGACTTTAGTCTTAATTGATTGACTTTCAATATCTTAACTTTAGTCTTGTTTAATTGACTTTAATTTTGACTTCAGTCTCACTTGATTGACTTTAATACTTTGACTACAGTCTTGCTTGATTGACTTTAAATTTTGGAGAACCCCCTTCCATTATTTCTTTAATTCTTTGGACCCCCAAATGGAGGGGTCCTTAAAGAAATATCCCACGAACCCTCAACAATTTTGCTTGAGAGTCCGATTAATCGATTTTTTAGGTTCAAAATTTTAATTAATTTCATTAATGTTTAAATTTAATTATTTAATGTTTTATTTATTAATTTCGAATTTTGTAATTATGAAAATTGTGAAATTACCGTTTTGCCCCCGGAGAGGACTTTTCACGTTTTAAGTCGGTTTTTAATGTTCTAGGATGATTTAGAATCGGTTTTTCGTAAGGAATTCAATGAGAATGTTGGTTTGTATCATTTATGAAAATTTTTATGTGAAATGATTGTGAACTTTATGAGGGGTATTTTCGTAATTTTGTCGAATTCTGTTAAAATTGGTGAAATGATTTATTTGGTTCTGATTTGTTATTTTATGTGTTCGAGAGAGTTTTCCTAAGCGTAACGTAGGCTCTAGGGTTGTTTTGAGGTTAGGGGTATTTTAGTAATTTGATCATTTTTAGTGATTTTTATCGTGAAGCTTCTTTTTGGTCTGCAAGATGATGATTTCTATGTTTCTAGGGTCGTATTTTCCTAGCGTAGCGTGGTTTCTAAGGTTTTGTCAATTCGAGATACCTCATCCGGATTTCTGAAACATATCTGGTAACAAAGTAAAGCAATGGAATACACATCCATCATTGGGAATCATTGCGATCGGGTTGACGAGTTGATTAATCAGGCGGATGCAAAAATGGGGTGTCTACAGTTACTCACCCTTTCCTTCTCCATTTTTTAGTTTCAGATCTGAAGCTTGCGAGGAAGGTATAGAGCATGAGTGAAAATCATCTGGTGGGTCAGATAGACAGCCAGAGTTCATCACTTGGTGAGTATTGGGGTTGCACCCCCTATTGGTGTCGATTATTTCAAGAGTATTATAAATGTTGTCTTGAGTGTTAGGAATTCTGTTAGAGTAAGGAATTTTGTATAATCCTGTATATAGTTTTTCTTCTTCCGCACTTTGATTTATCGGACATTATTAGACGTGTGGACATGGGATTTTCTATGTTTTAAAAACATCCCTCCACTTTGGGGTGTTTTGGAGTCGCCACCATTCAAATTGGTAAAAGGGTGTGAATGGTCACCCGACGTCACATTTTTCGAAAATCAGACTTTTTGTATGTTTGATGACTCTCGTTGGATAATGCACGTGGTCCAACCTTTGATTCAAGGTAAGGGGGTCTATTTATGGAGTAGGGAAGGTGTTAGGAACCCTACTCCACCCACCATAGGTGGTAACCTCAGATTCGGTTTTCTTAAAATAAAAATAAAATAAAATTGAAGAAAAATTCGATGTGTGCCCTCAAGTGTGAGGGACTTTCAATGTTGACCTCAATCATTAAGGGCACCCTTATGTAGAAGGGGCCCTTTGGTGATTTAACCCATGGTGGTGTGTGTAAATGTGTGGAAAATGGGAGAGTAGAAGAGGGGATGTGGAGGGGGTGTTCCTTTTGTTGAACCCACCTTGTCCTTGAGTTGATCTTCAAATATGTCTTCCCTTGAGTTGACTTGGACTTGCTTGAGGTTGTAGAAGATTGAGTTGAGTTGAGGGTGAGGTGTTGAGAGTAGAGTAGAGTAGAGAGTTGTAATTTTTTGGAGGATTATTTTTTTTGTCAAATTTTCATTAGTTGTGGTAAGAGGAGAATGAATGGGTTTTTATAGAAGTTGGGAGGTATTTTAAGGGTATAATAAGGTGAGGGATTAGAATAAGGGGTAATGGCATAGGTTTGAGAGAAGAAGGGTATGAAATTTGAGGGGAAAATAAGGGTAGTTTTGTAATGAGGGAAATGGGTTGAGTTTTAACCCAAATGGTTTGGATCTTACCCAAATCCATTTGGGTAGAGTGTTTGGTGGGGTGAGATAAGTGATGGTTGATGGGAGGAGTGGGGGGTGTAAGGGAGTTGTTTGGAGAATGAGTGTTGAGATGGTGGAAGAGGTAAGGTGTTGGATTTGGAGGATGGGTAGTGTAGCTACGTGGGTTTCGTCATTATGACGGCCACAACTACTAAAATTGGAGTCGCCACCATTCAAGTTGGAAGTGGGTGTGAATGGTCACCCGAGGTACATTTTCCAAAAGATGAGATTTTGGCATTTTAGTGACTCACGATAGATAAGGGGTAATCAAACCTCGAGATTTGGGTAAGCGGCTCGGTTGGAGAAAAGGGAAGGTGTTAGGCACCCCTTTCTCCCCGCCACGTGGCGGTAACCTCAAATAACTCGGTCATTTTGATTTTTTAAAAGAAAGTGGGAAGTGTGCCACATGGGTACATTTGTTCCCTAAGTAGGGATTTAATTTTGGCTTGATCATAGGATCATTTCATCAATGGAGATGACCCTTGTAGATCCAAGCCTTGAGGTCCATTCATGCTCAACTCATTTAAAATAAAATGAAAAGAGGGGGATGATAGAAGAGGAAGAGGAGAGGGTAGAGAAAGGAAAAAAGGGGGGGGGTGTTGATTGCTCCCACCTTGCACTCTTGGACTTCTTCTTCTTCTTTTTCTTCTTCTTCCTCTTCTTTGAATTCTCTTTAGTCCTTGGTGAGTTGAGAGTGAAGTTATTTCTCTTAGAATGTGTTGTGAGAGAGTGGTGAGGAGGAATAGATAAAGTAGATTTTTTTCTTATGGAGACTTGGTGTAACCCTTTTTGGGGTTAGAGGGGAGGTATATATAGGTGTTTGGAGGGGGTTTGGGGTATAATGGGGTTAAAATGTGAGAGAAGGGGTAATGGTATAGGATTTAGGAGTGAGGGGTGTGAAATTTAAGGTGAAATGGAGGGTAAATGTGTAATGAATGAAAATGGGTGAGGTTTAGACCCAAATGGGTTGGATCCTACCCGAACCCATTTGGGTAGAGTGTTGGATGGGTTGACATGAGTGATGGTTGGTGGTGGAGTGGGGGTGTAAGAGAGTGGTTTAGAGAATGTGTTAGGTTGGTTGATGAGGTGAGGTGTGTAGATTTAGGGGAATGGGTTTTGTAAGAGGTTGTTAAGTTAGTTTTTGGGAGGAGAAAGGAGATGATGCCATGTGGCAATCATGATGAGAGGGTGAGGAATGAGATTGGTTGATTGGTTGATGGGGGTTGTTTGATTAGGGAGAGAGAAATGGGTTAGTTGATTGATGATGAATGAAGTATGGGTTGAGTTGATTTTATTGGAGTGTTTTAAGGAAGATGATGGGTAGAGGTATGGGTGGTGATGTGGGGGTTGATGATGGTGATGGATTAGGGTATGGGTGGAGGTGTGGGTGGTTGATGATGTTAGAGGATGGGGATAGGTTAGGTTGGGGTAGGGTATGGGTTGAGGTGATTTTGGAGAGAGGTGAGATGGGTTAGATGGGTTGTTTAGAGCATGGTGATGGGAGTGGGTGATTGGATGAGGGAGGTGAAGGGTGGTGATGACAAGTGTCATCTTTTGATGTTGAGGGGTTGATTGGTTGATGTGAGTAAGGGTTGATGGGTTGGGTTGTGGGTTGGATAGTGGTTAGAGGGCTTTTTTATGGATTGGGCTTAGGCTTATAGGAGATGTAGGTTATTTTGGATTGGACAAGGCTCATTTTGGATTGAATTTTGATAAGGTAGGTTGGTTTTAAGGTTTAAATGATGTAGGATTGATTTTTAGCTTAGGGGTGAGGTGAAGAAATTCTAAAAATGAGTTAATGGTTCGTGGGCCTTGAGTGGGTTTAAGGTGTTTGTGGATTTGGAGATGGAACGATGAAGGTTGGATGAAGGGGTAGGCATCCCAAGTCTCGCATTTTATTTTTTTGATTTTTTTGAAACTATTGATTTAATCAAAATGCCACGTGTTGGCGAATCAGGCTTTTGGGCCTGTTGGGGAATTTATCGATTGTTTGTACGTGAGCGTGAAGCGACAATGTTGAACAGTTGTGGGATGAGTCACTACCTTTTTTGCGGGTCCTTGAGACCACGGGGTGGTCTTAGGGGCATTGATTTAACCGTGGTTACTACTTTTGGTGTTTTGGGCCTTAGGGGCCCGTTGCCCCCTTTTGTTGGAAAGTCGGCGTTTTACATGGAGCGGGGTAGATGGGAGTGTGCCGAACCCTTTTGGTGGACCTACTAACCCATTGAAAGGTGTTAGTGGCTTGGGTTTCGGCGAAAATATCATTTTCCGATGATTCGGGCCATTGAGGCCCGTTAGTCGAACTTATTGAATTGTTTTTGGGCCCCTTCGAGTGAGGGCCCGTTCAAATCGAGGTGTCTACAGGTAGTGTAAGAGGTTGATTAGTTAGATTTTGGGAGAGTTGAAGTGATGATGACATGTGGCAAATGAAGAGATGGAGAGATTAGTTGATTGGTGATGGTGGTTGGGTGATTAGAGGGAAGAGTATGGGGGTGATGGTGGGAGGTATGGGTTGAGGTGATTTTGTGGGAGTGTTTTAAGGGAAAGTGATGGTTGTGATGTGGGTGGTTGATAGTGTTAGAGAATGGGGAATAGGTTAGGGTATGTAGGGTATGGGTTGTGATGTTGGTGGTTGATGATGAGAGGATGGGGGAATAGGTTAGGTTAGGGTAGGGTTATGGTTGTGATGTTGGTGGTTGATGATGAGAGGATGGGGAATAGGTTAGATTAGGGTAGGGTTATGGGTTGAGTTTTTTTTTAGGAGGGAAGTGATGGAGATGGATTATTAGATGAGGGAGGTGGAAGGAGATGATGACATGTGTCATCTCTTGGTGATTGGTTTGATGTGGGTGATGGGTTAGATTGGGTTTTGGTAGTGAGTTGGGCTTAGGTTGTGAGTTGGTTTAGGTTGGGTTGGGTTTGTGTGTGGATTGGATTGTAGAATAGGATGGGCTTAGCTTAGGTTGGATTTGTGTTGGATTGGATTGTAGAATAGGATGGGCTGGGTTAATGAGAGTGGTTGGACTTGGGTAGAATAGTATTGTAGAATAGGATGGGCTTGGGTTTAATGAGAGTGGTTGGACTTGGGTAGGATAGTATTGGGTTGAATTTAGGGATGTAGGAGTGTGGTGAGGTGTGCGGGTCCATGGGCCACGTGAGTGGCCTCGGACATTTATTAATTGAAAATGCATTGTATTTTGTAGGTTTGGGCTTTGGAGCCCGTTCCGATTTTTCAATTTTTGGGGCATCTTGTGTCGATGGCCCGCTCAAATTCGGGTGTCTACAAGACGTATATAGGCTTCCGCTAGTATTATATTTTGTTTGTTATATGCAGGATTGTATGTCGTTTATCAGGTGCAGGTTGAATCGCTTTGGAATGCTAACATAAACAAAGGAGACCATGCCGAAATTTCGAGGTGCCACCTCGTACCTTGAAATCTGATATGGGGATTTGTGTTAACGTTCAGCGGGGCGCCACATTTATTACAAAAACTCCCCTGGAGTTTTAACAATTCCAACGGAACCTTGCTTTATGAAATTCATTACCTACTAAACTTCACTTTATCAAGTTCGTTATTGAGCAAACCCTGAGCGGGATCATGTCATAAATTGCTAATGTTTTTGCATTTAATTTGTTACTTAACATACCTTGGAGTGGATTCTAATCACATTAATTTGCGTCCAAAAACATGGTTTTGTAAGTTCCATATTTTTTCAATCCCAAGACATACGTTAAGTGTCTGATCGATTTGCCATTGAAGACATAAGAAGACTCTAGAAAAATTGATCAATTGCACGTACCTTAACAAAAAGCTCTTATAAGTATGCACAAAGCCTAAAAGGTAATGAGACTACTTAAGACCACTCCTTAACACTAAGATGATTGAGAGGTAGACCCATAGTGATTAGGAAAACTTTTTCCTCGACCCGTTCTCTCATTGAACATTTAGGGAACTAAAATGATTATAGAGGGGACATTAGAGATTTGACCGCCCTAAAATCATCTTCTATCCTTGGTGTTTTTTTAGTGGTATTATATAGGTAAAATCTAATATACCTTCGAATCGTTTTGTCGTCGGATTTCCTGAAAGCTCGTTTTAACAAGAAATAGAAAAAGGATATTTTGATCATTTCACTCATTTTTATCATGGTCAACCCCTTGGTAGCAGTTTAGGGATGCTTTTCATAGTAAGATCTATCAAATCCCCAAAAGGCATGTGAAACGGAGCTACCGTTTGAAAGTTATGGCCAAAATACCATTCAAGAGCATTTATGTAATTATTCCTATGCCACCCTTGTGGCTATTGACGCCGTCGTCAATAAATAAAAGCTAAATGATCATATTTTTTACTATTAAGCTCCGAAAATGACCTCAAATACTTTAAAACTCATTCTTGAGTTCATTTGTTGGTTGGATTGATCTCTAAAGAACTTGTGATCTCCCCTCTCTTATTTAGAGAGTATTCTCTACACATTGGAAAGTTCAAAACTTAGTTAAAATCTCATTCAACATAAGCCCTTTCTTTGATTCAATCCCCTCTTCATATTCCCTCAATCCTTACACATATTGGCACATCTATTAGAGAAAGGAGCTGATATTGAAGAAATGAGTGAAGCACGAAGAGCCGAATAACTTGAAGACGTGATTAGAACATCGGATCGTCAAAAAACTCTTATGGACTCAAGGATTTAAAAAAACTCAAGATCTCTATTGGCAAACCTTATAGAGTTGAGTGAGCATTTGATTTTGTTTTTATTTTTAAAAATATTTTAAGTGGTTACTTAGTTCAGCCTTCAAAAACCAATCTCTTGTTATAATTAAATATTCTTAACAAGAGTTGAGGTTCATGAGTTTTCGAGGTATAAAACTCACAAATTATGAGAGGATGAGTTATCTCGATTTTAAGGGTTTGGATTTTAACCTAGGTATAAAAATTATATGTAAAAGGTTCGAGGTGAATTATAAACCTCTTTGATAGTGGACACCAAGTTCTTACTTAAGAATCTTGGAAGTGGATGTAGGCATATTGCCGAACCATTATAAAATGCTTGTCTCTTATTTGTGAAAATGCTTTTATTAATTTACACTTAGATGAATGAATATTATGTTATATATGTTATGCCATGAATGTTTAGATTCTAAGTGAACATCAATTGCGTTGCAACTTAAAGATAAGCCATGAGAATGAATATAAACACATAGCCGAACCATTATAGTCTTATCTCACATAGATGTTTTATTATTATGCAATTTACACTTGAATGCCTTGTATGTCATGAGATGCCATGAATGCTGAATAAGTAAATCTTATATAAATGAACCATTGAATAACATGATGAAATGAATATTTTTATCGCAAGTGTATTTTCATTAAATGTATTTTAGAAACATAAGTATAAAATTGAGATTAAGTAAATAACTTAGAACACATAGTCAAATTATCAATCTGAGTTAAAATTAGATAAATCGAAAAGAAAATTTTAATTATGCTATTCACCCCACCCCCTCTTAGGACTAAATACGGTACGAAGTCCAGAATTTTAAGGTTTGACATACAAGATTATAAAGGAAACAAATTCTAAGAACTTAAAAAAAAATTAATTTTTATTGTTAAATTTTAATTTCAAATTTAGGAGTTCGATATCCATCCATTTTTAACATCTACGATAAAGATCAAAAATATTTTTTCTTTCAGTTTTTTCTATTGAATATGAGTTTTACATGCAATATATAAGTCTGTATGGTTGGATTTCTAATTTGATTTTCCATGTGGGCCTATTGAATCTTAGCAAGATTTAAAATCTTACTAAATTAGTCATGGTAGCATGATTCATAAAGTAAGGTTTGTGCAGGTAACGAACTTGTGAAAGTAGGGGAGTTATTGTAATAAGATTGCAACAGATAGGTCTGACCGGTAAATCTCTCTATTTTAATTAAGTGGGTACCATGAGAAAGGACAATTTTTAGGTGGGTGCAACAAGTAAGCCGGGTACGTTGAGCATTTATGTGTGCAAATGGCGCCCCCCCCCCCCCCCCCCCCCCCCCCCCCCCCCCCCCCATATCAATTAAGTGTTATTCAGACAATCCCCCATTGGATTTTGGTTAACATTTAATATACCCCTATATTTCATCTAATTGATGATACATCCCTTGACCTTAGTCTTTTCTTAGAGACTAATAGAAAAGGTTATGAATGATTTTGTCTTCCTAACCGATGGTTAGCAACTCATCAAATATTTTATGAGCTATATACAAATGTATGGAATAATACAATAATTGATTAAAAGAGTTGATTCAATTGCTCAAAAATATTTGTTACTTTTTAACTTTATGCCAATTATAAGTGGGGTTGTTGAATTTTCAATTTTTTGAAATATATTTAAATGGGTTGAACGTGAATCCTAACTTTTTTTTATTTTTTATTTTATACAATAATAATATAATGATTTACCCACTGGGGGTTAGTTGAGATGGTAAGAAGCAACTGGATGTGCTTCCCACGTCATGACTTCGAATCTCTATATATCCCCCCCCAAATAAAAAAGGTGGCTACTTAACTGGTTTCATGTGACATGGTGAGATGGTGTATGCAGTCTGAGGATTAGTCATGTTGGATAAGGTTGGCTGTCTGGGTCAGTCCAACAAACTAAATTGGGCCAACTTGCTACCACAGGGACCACCTCATTACAACAACAATAAAAAACAATATAATGATGTTGATATTTGGTTATTTTTACCAAAATGGGTATTAGTTGATTGCATACCAATTATATGCAAGAGGCTTTTTTTCAAGTGATGATGCGCAATTGGTTTAAGATTGGGGTGCATGGGGTCAACTTTGCAAAAGAGTTGCTCCCTTCCATTTATTTTGAAGCATTCTTGTGAACCTTAAGACTATGTTAGGATTGAGAGTAGTGGAGAGAAAAGAAACTCATTAAAAAGAAGAGAAACTCAATTTCTGTCCATCATATTTGGATTGATATGAGAGAACTTGGGACAACTTTGGAATTTTAAAATATCTTAGAAGTGATCTAGGGGTAGAGTTGGAATTATAAAATAGTTTAAAAGGATTTCTCTCAATTTCTCTCATCTTCTCTCCACTTTTGGAGAGAAAGAGAACTTATATTTTTTTCTCTCAATTTCTCTCATCTTCTCTCCACTTTTGGAGAGAAAGAGAACTTATATTTTTTTCTCTCCTCTTCTCTCTAATTATTTTCTCTTCTCTCTCTACTTAACAATCCAAACAAGAGAAATGGAGAAAAACTCATTTATTTTCTCTTCTCTTCATTTCTCTCAATCCAAAGATAACAAGATATGAAAAAAATTAGAATTATATTTAAGGTTTAGGATTTATTTCAATTTCAAAATAAGGGTATAAAGATAAATTCAACCAATTGGATACCTCTATTATTTTCTTTTTTATTTGGGGTGGGGGTGGGGGAATTAATTGATTCTTACAAATATGAATAAAATTATTGAGAGTATGAGAGAGAAGAAGAGTAGACGGAATAACATTACTTAGGTTTCTTTTCAGAGAGAGAATTAAGATCATTTCCACTAGATTGAAAATTTTTATTTATTTTTTTCTTGTTTAATAGTGAATTTCAAAATCCATCTCTTAAGATGCTTGTAGATCATCTTAAAGTCTCAATCAATATTTTCTTTTCTTTTTATCTTTTGGGGGTGATTTAGACTTGCCTCCACACAATTTGGTTCTAACTAATTATTGTCCCTCCTTTTACAAAGGTCGTCTTTGACAAGCAAATGAAATGACTTAAATGTCCACATTTTCAACCTTCGATCAAAACCTAATGTCTTCAACTCCTAATCAAAATATTTTTTTCCCTAGTAAAAGATTTTACTCTCCTCTTCAACCTTAGTACTCATCTCATTTAATATTTAAAACCTCAAAATACAAGATAGGATTTTTGCATAAATGAAAGACAGTGGTTTTAAGTAAAAAGAAATCAAAGGCGATTTGCAAAATGTGGAAGACAAGGTTGAGTGGACAAATTAAAAATAATTTACCTTAGAAGTCAGATTTAGGGGAGAAAGATTAAGGATTTTGACTAAAGTTTGAAGATAGGGCATTTTAATCATTATAAGTTTTTCAAAGAAGACCTAAGTCAATGGATATGTCATTGTTTAAAAAACAAAGGGGTTATCTCAAATATTAACTACAATGTGGACTAGTCACTGGTGTGTCTAAATCATCATTTCTTTTCCTTTTCCCTTTCCTTTTCCTTTTTCTTTTTTGTTTGTTGTATGTCTTGTTCTTTTGGCCCATTGAATGTTGGGGACCAATTAATTTACTTACCAGCATGGGCGGAGCTAGGATTTTCTTGTAGAGGGGGCAAACTATGATTAATTGTATAGTTGAAGAACTTGAAGATGAACGGTTTTAGGGAGAAATACAGAGGCTTTTAGTTAGAAATTGAAGAAAAAGATATTTATGTCATTTTCAATTAGTATATGAGAAGGCCCGTTCAAGAGGCAATGTCATCAACAAAAAATTGAAAAGGGGAGGCAAAAATTGGAGGGAGGTGAGGGTGTGGGGGCAAATGGGGAGAGAGGTAGGGGGAGTAGGGACAAATAAGGCATGTAATTAGTTGAAAATATAGGGGTGTCTCAAAGTTCTATGGGGGCAATTTGCCCCCACCAACTCCTTATTAGCTCCGCCCTTGCCTACCACAGTAAATACAAGAATTAAGATGCTTACCTAAAATTATGTTGGAGTGACCTGGGGGCACACGAGAGCAAACTTGGCGTGGTGGCGTGTGCATGCCTACAGATATGCCTTCTCTAAGATACAAGTAAAACGGATCTATGGACATGCATGCACTACCACGTCAAGGTGTCCTTACTGAGGTCACTCCAACATTGACTCTAAATTAAATTAAGTCTCTATATGCATTTTTTTATGTTTTATTTGTTGTAGTATTGGTATCTTACTTTTCATTCTTTTCTTTTGGATAATGTTAAAGTAATATTGTGGGGGACATCATGGGGGACATTTCTATCGTGGAAGTGTGTAGGAACCATAGATGCTTTTCATCAAGATCAATGTTACTCCAGCATGACTCTTTTCTTTTACTTCCCCTTTTTTTAGTTCCCGAGTTTCAATACTTTTATAGTTTAGAGTAGGACTGTCAATGGATTCGATCCGGATCGAATTAGAGTTGATTTGGTACCGATCCAATATGGATTAGATTGGATCTGAGATTGAACCGATAAGTATCAGATCATATTCTTATCAAATCATGTTTTTATCGGAACTCAATATTAAGATCCAAATCCAATCCATCAACAATCGGACAGGGTCCGGATAAAGTCAAATATGAATTTATATACAAAATCTATATATACTTCATACATCTCAATAAATATATAATATAATTTATATACTTTCTAACACCTTATCGGAATCCAAAACATCGATCTAAACTCGGAGTTATTGGATCAAGGTTCGAGTATGATCCGATCCATTGACAACCCTAGTTTTGGGGACTAGACATATGAATCTATAGCAAATGACCAACATCGACTCTCATTGGAAATTTTTAATAGTTGGATTTTAACAATTTTACTGTGTTGTAAGATTTTAGTTCTTGAGGATATTCCAACTAAAAAAGTAAACATTGAATTGACTTAGGTGTCAGAACATCTTTGACAAATATCACATCAGTGATCAAGAGTGGGGGTTGAAAGTTTTGAGGATCTCAAGGTGTCAGGTAGACGGAAAAATTCTTCACAAAATCCATAACAAAATTCCTAAATTTGAATATCTAATTATAATGTATATATTATTTCAAAGGTGGGTCATAACGTCATGACTTATCATGATCAAGAAAATTTTCAATGTGGCAAACAATGTGAGATGTAGGTCATGCAATTTTTTGGCACTAAATTCATCAAAGGGCTAATGCATCGTTAGGGATGGAGCTAGTAAGGAGTTAATGGAAGCAACTGCCCACACATAACTTTGAGATACTCCTATATTTTCAACTAATTACATGCCCACTCCCTCAATTCCCTCTCCATTTGTCCCCACCCCTTCCCCCACTTTTTAATTTTTTGAAGCTGACATTGCCTCTTGATTGGACTTTCTCTTGGAGACTAATTGGAAACGACCTAAGTATCTTTTTCTTCAACTTCCAAACAAAAATCCTCTTAATCTTTCCCCATGTATCATTATCCATGTGTCGACTAGCTATGTTATTATGTGGAATGAGTGCCATAGTCGTTCTGACCTTTGGATCCCAAGGTTTGATTTATCAAGCCAATCTCATGGATTGTCATCAGAAAGGTTTAGGAATTTCAAATTCTTGATCCTAGAATAATGGATGGGGGTTTTTTCATGGCACAATTGATTATTGGGTCAAAGACTTGTGATTGATTTTTTTATTATTATTATTATTTCAACAAAAAGGCATTTTTTATAATTTTAAAATATAATTATCAATCTCCCCATCATAAAAAATAAAAATATCCATTAATTTATGAATAACATGAAATCCCAATCATTTAAACACAAAATCCAAAGATGGGAATGAGATATGTATTCAAAGAAGAGTACCAATTTTCTGGCTCCCCATGTGGCATATTCAAAATACTCTCATGATGTGGCATGTGCTAGAATCATATATCTTTTTCCCTCAGATACATAATTGCACATATTTATCGGGATACATAATTGCACATATTTATGGAGATGTGCATATGTGTATCCCAATGCATAAAAATCTATGGTTCTAGCACATATCACATAAGGAGAGTATTTTGAGTATGTCACATGGGAGAGTCCGATTATCACGAGTTCATAACTCCTCAAGAATATGTCTAAATCCTAATTGTAGGAATTCATATTTGTTTACTATGCATTGGATCGGACCCTTAATACAACTATTTTACTTTCTTATTTAATTTTAACACATTAAATATATATATATATATATGTATAGGGTTAGGTTCCGTAGACACGTAAAGCTACTCATAAAGCTACAACGTTTTTGTCTTATATTTCGGAATGGGCTGTTTTTTTTGTGAGGATGATCTCTATAGTAAGGGGATCATCTTTGCAAAAAATCATTCCATTCCAAAACTTCTAACCCCATCAAAATTGATTTACAAAAATTGGACGGTCTAAAAATTTTCAAGTTGTAAACATGGGGCTAGAAGTTTCATAATGGGCTGATTTTTGGCAAGGATGATCTCCTCACCATAGAGATCATTCTCACAAAAAATCAGCCCATTCCAAACATTTTTGCCCATATAAGGCAAAACACGTTGTAGCTTTATGAGTAGCTTTATGTGTATACGGATCCTAATCCATATACATACATACATATATATATATATATGGGGAGCGTTCAATGGCCAACTTTTTGGCAAAACATTTTTCAAAACATGAGTTAGAGGTTTTGGAATGGGCTGATTTTTGGTGAGGATGATCTCTATGGTGAGGAGATCATCATCACCAAAAATCAGCCCATTCCAAAACTTCTAACCCCATCAAAAACAGTTTACAAAAAATGGACGGTCCACGATTTTTCAACTAGTAAACATGGGTTAGAAGTTTTGGAATGGGCTGATTTTTGTTGAGGATGATCAACTCACCGTAGAGATCATCCTCACCAAAAATCAGCCCATTCCAAAGTCTCTAACCCATGTTTTGAAAAATGTTTTGTCAAAAAGTTTGCTAAAAAGTTTGCCCTTGAACGCTACCCTATATATATATATATATATATATATGGGAGCAGTTCGGCAGCCCTAAAGTTTGCCAAGTTTGGTGCCAAACATTTTTTGTAAATCACTTTTGATGGGGTTAGAAGTTTTGGAATAGGCTGATTTTTTGTGAGGATGATCTCTACGGTGAAGAGATCATCCTCACAAAACATCAGCTCATTTTGAAACTTCTAACCCTAGTTTACAAGTTGAAGAATCGTGGACCGTCCAATTTTTTGTAAATCACTTTTGATGAGGTTAGAAGTTTTGGAATAGGCTGATTTTTGGTGAGGATGATCTCCTCATCATAGAGATCATCCTCGCAAAAAATCAGCTCATTCCAAAGCTTCTAACCCATATTTTGAAAAATGTTTGGCACCAAACTTGGCAAACTTTAGGGCTGCTGAACCGTCCCCTATATATATATATATTATATATATATATATGGGAAATGCTCAGCACCCTAAGTTTTACCACACACTTTAACAAACGTTTTTTGTCCTACATGGGTTAGAAGTTTTGGAATGAGCTGATTTTTGGTGAGGATGATCTCTATGATTAGAAGATCATCCTCCCCAAAAATCAGCCCATTCCGAAATGTTTAGCCCCATGTTTACACGTTGAAAAATCGTGGACCGTCCATTTTTTGTAAATCAATTTTGATGGGGTTAGAAGTTTTGGAATGAGCTGATTTTTGGTGAGGATGATCTCCTCACCAAAAATCAGCTCATTTCGAAACTTCTAACCCATGTAAGACAAAACGCGTTTGTTAAAGTGTGTGGTAAAACTAAGGGTGGCGACCGGGACCCTATATATATATATATAGGGAAATGTTCAACACCCTAAGCTTTACCCTACACTTTAACAAACGTGTTTTGTCCTACATGGGTTAGAAGTTTTGGAATGGGCTGATTTTTGGTGAGGATGATCTCTATGATTAGAAGATCATCCTCACCAAAAATCAGCTCATTCCAAAAAATTTAGCCCCATGTTTACAAGTTGAAAAATCGTGGACCGTCCATTTTTTATAAATCATTTTTGATGGGGTTAGAAGTTTTGGAATGAGCTGATTTTTGGTGAGGATGATCTCCTCACCATAGAGATCATGCTCACCAAAAATCAGCCCATTCCAAAACTTCTAACTCATGTAAGACAAAACACGTTTGTTAAAGTGTAGGGTAAAACTTAGGGTGGGGAACGGGACCCATATATATATATATATATATATATAGGGTCCCGTTCAGCAACAAACATTTTGACAAACATTTTGGAAAAACATTTTTCAAAACATGGGTTAGAGGTTTTGGAATGGTCTGATTTTTGGTGAGGATGATCTCTACGGTGAGGAGATCATCCTCATCAAAAATCAGCCCATTCAAAAACTTCTAGTCCCAGTTTACAAGTTGAAAAATTGTGGACTATCCATTTTTTGTAAACCATTTTTGATGGGGTTAGAAGTTTTGGAATGGGCTGATTTTTGGTGAGGATGATCTCTATGATTAGAAGATCATCCTCACCAAAAATCAGCTCATTCCAAAAAATTTAGCCCCATGTTTACAAGTTGAAAAATCGTGGACCGTCCATTTTTTATAAATCATTTTTGATGGGGTTAGAAGTTTTGGAATGAGCTGATTTTTGGTGAGGATGATCTCCTCACCATAGAGATCATGCTCACCAAAAATCAGCCCATTCCAAAACTTCTAACTCATGTAAGACAAAACACGTTTGTTAAAGTGTAGGGTAAAACTTAGGGTGGGGAACGGGACCCATATATATATATATATATATATATAGGGTCCCGTTCAGCAACAAACATTTTGACAAACATTTTGGAAAAACATTTTTCAAAACATGGGTTAGAGGTTTTGGAATGGTCTGATTTTTGGTGAGGATGATCTCTACGGTGAGGAGATCATCCTCATCAAAAATCAGCCCATTCCAAAACTTCTAGTCCCAGTTTACAAGTTGAAAAATTGTGGACTATCCATTTTTTGTAAACCATTTTTGATGGGGTTAGAAGTTTTGGAATGGGCTGATTTTTGGTGATGATGATCTCCTCACCGTAGAGATCATCCTCACCAAAAATCAGCCCATTCCAAAACCTCTAACCCATATTTTGAAAAATGTTTTGCCAAAATGTTTGTCAAAATGTTTGTTGCTGAACATTTCCCATATATATATATATATAGGGTCCCGTTCAGCACCCTAAGTTTTACCACACACTTTAACAAATGTGTTTTGTCTTACATGAGTTAGAAGTTTTGAAATGGGCTGATTTTTGGTGAGGATGATCTCTATGGTGAGGAGATCATCCTCACCAAAAATCAGCTCATTCCAAAACTTCTAACCCCATCAAAAATGATTTACAAAAAATGGACGGTCCACGATTTTTCAACTTGTAAACATGGGGCTAAACATTTCGGAATGGGTTGATTTTTAGGGAGGATGATCTTCTAATCATAGAGATCATCCTCACCAAAAATCAGCCCATTCCAAAACTTATGACCCATGTAGGACAAAAAACGTTTGTTAAAATGTGTGGTAAAACTTAGGGTGCTGAACATTTCCCATATATATATATATAGGGTCCCGTTCAGAACCCTAAGCTTTACCACACACTTTAACAAACGTGTTTTGTCTTACATGGGTTAGAAGTTTTGGAATGGACTGATTTTGGTGAGGATGATCTCTATGGTGAGGAGATCATCCTCACCAAAAATCAGCTCATTCCAAAACTTCTAACCCCATCAAAAATGATTTACAAAAAATGGACGGTCCACGATTTTTCGACGTGTAAACATGGGGCTAAACATTTCAGAATGGGCTGATTTTTGGGGAGGATGATCTTCTAATTATAGAGATCATCCTCACCAAAAATCAGCCCATTCCAAAACTTATAACCCATGTAGGACAAAAAAATGTTTGTTAAAGTGTGTGGTAAAACTTAGGGTGCTGAACATTTCCATATATATATATATATGGGTCAGGTTCAAGGGCCATGTGAGAAAATATGTAAGAAAACTTTCGACGGTAAATAAAATTTTAAAATATGGGTTAGAAATTTTGGATTGAGCTGATTTTTTGTGAGGATGATCTCTATGATGGGAAGATCATCCAAAAAAAAAAAATCAGCCTAATCTGAAACTTCTAACCCCATTAAAAGTGATTTAGAATGTGGACCGTCGATTTTTTACCAATTTTTATCATTAATTTGTAAATCACTTTTGATGGATTTAGAAGTTCTGATTGAGCTGATTTTTTGTGAGGATGATCTTTTCATCATAGTGACCATCCTTGCAAAAAATCAGCTCAATCCAAAACCTCTAACCCTTATTTTGAAAAACGAAAGTTTTCTTACATGTTTTCTCACATGGCCCTTGAACCTGACCCTATATATATATTTATTTTTGATATATTGATGGGATGATGGAAGTATAGCCGTAGATGATGATGACCAATCTAATTTTTTCCCACAAGTAATCCTACATGTGCTCTATGTATCATTATAATCAACTTTCACATCAGAGAGTCAACAGTGGACTTTTGAATAAGCTTGATTGCCAATCACGCATCACTATAATGGCTGACGTAAGATTTTTCAAAGTCACTATATGTCTATATTTGACGGTTAAAATCTTAAAATCAGTATCTGTTGGTATTTACAAAACAATACCCAAAACTTATAATATAATAACGGGTGATTTAGGCATAACCCTCCACATTTTAGTTAATATTTGAGATACCCCTGTATTTCAAACTCACTGCATGCACCTTGACATCAGATTGCTCTAATAGGCTAATAAAAAATAACATAAGTAGGTCTAAAAACCCTTGATTTTTCTTTTCTAAAAAATCAAACATCTTCAATCTCTTCGATACAAATTTTTACCCTTAGTTTGTATCATAAGATTTTATCTACGTCGACCTACAAACCTTGATAACAAGATAAGATTTTTGAAGTAGAAAAAACAAACGTGTAGTATGGGAGTTATAAAGGGAAGGTTAAAATCAAGGGTTGCAACCTAGGTATTTAGGGTGGGTTGGAGGCTGGGCGCAGACTCAACTTTAGTAATAGAACCCTCAACCAGAGCTCAACTTGACCCGAGCATTGGACCTAAACTCATTAACCCAAGTTCAATTCGAGCTTCAACTTCTAAATTCGACTTAAGCCTGGATTAGCTAAAGTTAGGTAGTTTTAGATGGATTGAGCTATTTGAATAAACCTATTTTAGTTTGATTAGGAAAGAATTTTATACCTTAAACAAGACATACTTAATACAAAATATTTATATATTATTATACAGCTTGGGGTTCAGGTTGAGCCCAGTTGCCCAAACTCTCAACTTGAATTAAAGGATTTTTGCCAAGAGTTTGAACTTTGAAGATGATGGGTCGAGGCAAGGGTGTGCATTTGGGTACCTCAAACTAAACCCGACCTGATTTTTTGGCTATGGGTCAGGTATACATGAAACCGAAATCAACCCATTAATTTTTGAGTATGGGTAAAGATAAAAAGGGTACACCCATACCTACCCAAATCCGATTTTTTAGGTATAGGTTCAAGCATGTATTAAAATATTTTAATTTAAAGTTTGATTTTAATATAGGTTGATTTAACTTTAAAGTTTAAATCTAAACTAAAGTTCAAATTTATAAATATATAAATCTTACTATATTAATTTTTTTTTTTAATTATAAAAATTGAGTACGGACAAATTATATAAGACATTTCTAAATATCTTAAACTGAAAATTCTGAATATTTTACGGATATCGGGTGACAAGTAATGAGTATCAGGTATTTTACTGGGTTCGATTTGGTTCAGGTATTTTTAATTTCGGGTCGACTAACGTATATTTTATACACCCCTAGGTCAAGGAGAAGTTTGAAGCAGCTCAATTGGTTAAAGAAAAGAGTTGTAATAATTTGACTACCCCATGTGGCACACTCAATCGACTCTCCTGACGTGACAAGTTTGGAAATCGTAGATCTGTATGCCTTGAGATCTCTGGTTCCCTTAGGATAAATATTTTTATGAGGAAGTACAATTTTGTATCCTGGGGCATATACAATACGGTTCTTGAACTTGTCACATCAGAAGAGTCAATTGAGTGTGCCATGTGCAGTGGTCAAATTATCACAATTCTAAAGAAAAAAATCATGTTAGAGATTAAAGAAAATGGCTTTTGATTAAATAAAAAAAAAGAATCACGGTCATTAGGGGTGCACATTGGATTGGGTAAATTCGAGAACCGAACCAATCCGAAGCCTTTTAGATTGGATTGGTTCGGATTGAGCATGGTTTGGTTCGGGTGCGGATTGTAAAAAAAAAATCCGATTGTTTTGGTTAGGTTCCGGATTAGGGGTATAATAGAACCAAATCAATTCGAGAACCGAACTAATCCAAAGTATCTATTATAATATATTTATTTATTTATTTAAAAACAAATCCCTTTCTTAGTTTCATTCTTCTATTCTCTATTTTTCTCTTCTTCAAGTTTGAAGAAAATCTAGCCATCGTTTGTCTCCCTCACCTAGCCACTCGCGACCTTGCTACCTCGTTGGAAAACGAAGAGGTAACCCATCTCTTTCTCTCTCTCAACTGTATTTGTATGTTACGAAGAAGTTACTCATCAGAGTCTTCAACTTCATCTCCTCTATTTTTTTCTAACAAAAACTCATTAAAAAAAATGTGCACAAATCTCCCTCTCAACTCTCAAATGGATCTATTCATTTATGGAAAAACTTTCTTAAAGAGTTTGATTCCTTGTTGTTTTACGAGAACCTTTATGCTGTGTTTGTTAGATGAAATATATATTATATGAACCTATATTTGGATATGTTAATCTACCATTTATGGATTAGTTTCCTTACTAATCCATCCAAAATACCAATTTTTAAATTGTAAATTTTTTAAGTCTCATTGAACTTCCTCTAATTTTCAATTTATATAGATTTCAGTCAAAATTTAATCATAAAATCATTTTCATTTTAAAAATAGGTATTATTTATTATCTGATCCAAAGAATTCATTTTTTGAAAGAAAAAATACCAGTTTTTCTATTTTGAGAATAAGAGAACCGAGAATCAATTCGAACTAATTCGAACCAAGATTGATTTGGATTGGTTCAGTTCTATAGGGTAATTGGATTGGTTCTGTTCTAAATTTGTAGAACTGATCATATTTGGGTCGGTTCGAATTTTGTCAAAATCCGAACCATGTGCACCCCTAACGGTCATGACTCATGAGATTGAAGATGAGAGTGTTTTAGTCATTTATATTAGTCTATGTTGCAAGACCAAAGTCAAGAGATTCACAAAGTTGAACACATAGGATGGTATCTCTAATTTTCACTAAAACCCTGAAGTATCTCAAAATCATTCAAGTTTCTGGTTGTAGTTCTGGGCTTGTGCTTAGTAATTTTCCTTTTTATTTTTACTTCCCTTTAAAAATTAACAGCAGGAACATTTTCTTGGTTTATTTATGGTTACAGTAATATAACAGCCATTTCTCTATCTTAGATCAACTTTTTTGTGTGAAGTAATCCAACCACAAAATGCCACGTAATACATCCAATGTCATCATGATTGGTAGATCTTCGCTTGATTGTTCAACCGGGTCTGAAATCTAAATTAATATAGAAGGACCCAAAGACTTTGGTACACAACTTTCACAACAAAAATTTACTCTAGTTCTCACGATCCTTTTAATTTTAGAAATTTTCAACTTGTTTTTGTTATTTTTTTTTTACTTTTTTATACTCAAGCGAGGCTTGGTGGAGAACGGTTGAGATGGAAGGAAAAAGAAAAACAAAGATTCCTTAACATATTCTTCTTAGAGATTCGTTTCGGAGAAGAATCTCTAAGAATATCATCCTATCTCAGCCGTTAGTTTGAAAGTGATTTTTTTAATAGTTGAGTATAATCGGAAAAATAATTTTTGGTTTTAGAATTAAAAGCGATCCTCAGTTCCATAAATATTACACGGTATCATTTAATAATAGAAAAAAAAAGTTATGTAATTAAAGATCACAATAAAGGGCAAAAATGGAAAAAAAATCTTTATTAAAGGCCATGGATCAAGAGTGATTTTTAGCTCACAGAGCCAAAAGCAGTCTCTCTCTCTCTCTCTAACAGCTAAGCATGCAAAGGCAGTCTCTCAGTTCGCCTGGTTCGAAGCTCCATATCCATGGAGGAAAAGAAGAGAAACTCGATGAAGAAGAACAGAAGCGAAAGGATGGAGGAGACGTAGTTGTGGATGACGAAGAGGAGAACAAAGTAGAGAAGATTCACCATCGAAAATCGACTTCTCGAACCGAGAAATCGATTCATCTCATACCGATTCTCATGATCTTCTGTTTTCTCGTTCTCTATCTTTGTTCTTACGATCCACCTAAAAAAGGTAATAATAATTAATTGAAAATCTTCGATTTGATTAGATTTTACTGCAATTTAAGACGATCCTTACCATTCTTTGTGTTCTTTTTCCAGATTTGCTTCATTTTAATGGCTTTAGAAAGATTTCTAAACAAATAGGTAAAATGCAGGTCCTGATTAATTTTTTATTTTTTATTTTTGTTGAAGGAATTAAAAAAAAAATTGCTTAATTTTACTTCTTTGGTTGTGATCGTAGATTCGACTGGGATTAACGATTTCGAAAGAGTTTTAGAAATCGAGAAAGGCGATGTTTTGGCAATTCGAAGCCATCGCAACTTGCAAGAAATCGAAAGGAACGCCAAGAAATTTCGTTTTCACAGAAAAATCGGCAATTAGATGACATTAATCGGTTCTCTCTGTTCTTATCCTCTCATCTCTTTTTTTCTCACCTCTAACCGTTGATTTTGCACGTGTGTTGATCATGGAATTCGCACATGTACAATTGCGAGTGTCGTGTTTTTTAGATCTACACGTGTATTGTTGCAGTGACATACTGTAGAAAGAAAAAAAAAATGGCGTCGTCTCCTTTCAGTGCTAAAGAGCTAACGTGCTCCTCTGTCCCGCTTCTTGCTAACTTGCGCCACTGGTCCTGCGTTCCAGCCTGGAATTGAACCGTTAATCTCTACCGTGTTTTTAGAGATTCGGTTTGGCTGCCAGCTGGAACACAGTAGTAATGATGTGAAAGGTGAATTGTACCGCGTGGCGCTTGAAAGCAGTAATGCACGCTGTGTCTGGACACTGGACCTCTCTCTCTCTCTCCCTTTCTTGGTCTCAGCTTTATTTTGGAGTAAAAATAGGCCAATCGGTAATTTTAGACTTTATAGAAGGGCATTTCTGTCATCAAATAACTATTTAGGCTCTCTATTAAACGAACGGTTGAGATAATAGGGGGGAAAAAAAAAGCAAATTTTCTGGAGAGTCTCCATTATCGACCGTTTGTTTGATGGGACTCGTGTTTTGGATTTTTCTAACGTCAAACGACATTTAAGATTCTTCAGATAAGAAGAAATAATACACAGGTTTTCTAGAGATCAGTACTTTTCTAGAGATCAGTAGAGAAATTGAGAGGAAAAACACAGATTTCTTAGAGATGGTACTCATCTCTCAAAGGCGTTTGTTTTTGGACTTTTTTTTCACCTCAGACGCACCACACGGAAGAAGAGATAAAGAAGGGGGGGGAAAAAAAAGGTCCTAGAGATTGTGATTTTCCTAGGGATCTGTAAGAACTTGTAACGGTCACGGGACGAAGTCCAAGTCCAAGTCCAACAACTGTACATGTCATGTGTACGAACCAAGTTGATTCTTCAATTGGCCCGTGTGTAGGGCCCATCTCACCATGTGCTCCACACACGGAAGTAATTATTTCTTTTTCAAATTATTTAAATTTAACGGGCGTTAGCCCACCCTGTCTGTCTCTTTAATTTGACTTTTTCTAAATCAATCAAGTGAAATTTTGAATTTTAAAATGAGGAGGAAATCCAACGTGTTGCGAGCTACGACCTTAATGGTCTATCAGAGGTTTGTTGGAAATAAAATCGTCCATCTGAGGCGGATATCTTCTCCATATAAGGTGGAAGAGAATATAATTCTTTGGGAAAATGTTGATGCTGAGACTGGATTTTCTTTAAAAAATAAAATAATAATAATAATAATAATGAATTCAGCTAGGATGATGAATAGTTTCAGCTTCTACTTTGAGATGAGGTTAGAGTATCTCCATTGTTAATTCTAAATTTGCCTTCAGCAATTTTATTTTTTGAGATAATAAAGTATAAAAATATCATATTTGGCAATGTATAATTTTTTTAAAAAATTTGTTTGGATGGCAATTTGATAAAAAAAAAAAAAAAAAAATCCCCCAAAAGACAGCTTTTGTACATTAAAAGACACTTATGCTAAAATCAATGTTAAATATAGCATCGTGGTTTTAAAATTTAGTTTCCCGTCTCATTTATGCCAAATATCGAGTTGTCTCGAATGAGTAATCTGATCTGTTTGAGATATCTCGTTCAAAAAAATAATAAAAAATGAACATGGGATTTTATATCTCGTTCGAAAAATTGACTTGTGTCCATCCGTCTCGTCCATGCCTGATACTGGGATGACTTGGGCGATACATTTTTGTATTGGATGAGTTTTGACATCATGTATAGCATTGGTTTAGCATATGCTATATTTGAAATACCACTTGTGGAGTGCATTTTTGAGAGTTTTTTTTTTTTTTTTGTCAATGCCTCATTCCACTTGGAGAAAAGAGTATCCCTTCATTCAGAAATAGTTTTTGTTCGAGCCCCATTTGTAAAGGCCACCATAAATTCAACTACTGATCTGATGTAAAGAATGCGTTGTCTTTTAGAATAGAATAATAATGCATGTTTTCCCCAGCGATTCGGGGTGCTTGTGATACCAAGTTGACCCAAGTCATGAGTTTGATCTTGGTTTCGTATGTGTTTCGGTCACCCTTTCGATGCCATGCCATTGTGGTGGCACTGAGAACCCTTTTTTTCAAAATTTTGAATTGCCATCCCAATTTGAGACATTGTGACAAAAGCTTGAAGCTTGAAGTAATTGGGGAAAGCTTCTTCATAAAAAATAAGCTTTCGTAATTGGTCGTTGGAGTTGGAAGCTCGAATCCAAATGCTCTTAAAGCACTTCTAACTTCTCAAACCAAAATTTCTTCATTGAAATAAGGATTATGGTACATTGACTTACAATATTGCCTTCAACACTATGTCGTTTTCTGAAAACTATTTTCCATTTTCCTGAGTGTATAATATTCATATCTAACGTCAACTCATAGGAAATTCGGCATTTTTCTCGAGATAATCTAAATAGCTATTCAATAGGTTAGTGCCCCTACAAGAATTTTTAAAATCACGTGTGGTAGAGTAGGTAATTGATATGACAAGGGCACAAAATCATAGATCTTTTTCATTGGGATACACAAGAAAAAGATGTATGATTCTATGCTCTTGCCATGTCAGCCACGTACCGTGATTTCCTGTAGGGGCTATTGTCCTATCATAAATCTGCTTAAGGTTCTGTCCAGTGTAAAAATAACTTTGGATTGAAAAATGTAAATCTGCTTAGCATTTTTTAACGTTTTATTTATTTATTTATTTAAAATTTGATATTCGAGATAAAACTGAGACTGATAATTTCAGTTCTTAAACCTATTGATGTATAATGGGCCTATCCGAACCCGGTATGGCAACCACAAAAACCCGGTTCTCAGTCCCAACCCCTAACGGTAATAACCTTTTGAGTCGCGATCCAGAACTGTGTGCCGTTCCTATAGCAATGTTAGATATGTTAAGTGTCTACGTGGCAAATTTTGTTAGAGTTCAAACACGTTGGACTTGAGTAGGTGTTTCAAACTCCAATAAAAACTTGCCACGTAGACACCTTATCTTTATTATAGGAACGGAACACTGTATTGGATCTCAGTCTCACCTTTTTAGCTATTGAAGGCCAAAAGAAAAAAAATGTAACTGCCTCCTTTAATTATGTCTGCAACTTTTAGCTCTTTCAAGATATGTATATGCAGCTTGATACAGACATCTCTCAAATACCACGTGGCAAATATTTTTTTATTTTTTATTTGGCTCACTGATTGTAACTAACCCCCTAAATGTTGCTGATTGGAAATTTTCCCATGTAGGATTTAACCATTGGCCGATATTAAATTGTGAGTGGGCCCATGTTATCTAATTTTGGATATTATTCTTTGGATTATGTGTAGGCTTTGTTTGATTCACCCCATACCTTATGTTATAATAAAAATATTATATATATATATATATATATATATATTATATATATATATATATATATATATATATATATATATATATATCATGATTTTTAAACTCGGTATCGCGTCTCGTCTCGTTCAATTTCGATACCAAGTCGTCTCGGACGAGTTTTCCGATACGTTTAAGATGTCTCGTGAGATAACTCAAAAAATTGAACGTGAGATATAAAATTCGATCAAAAAATGATTTTGTAAATTGGTCTCGTTCAGCTCTAATACCGAGTTAACTTGGGTTATACGATCTATGGGCCTTCTTCCACCACACGACATTATTCCGTCAGACTTTGGCCCATTGCAGAAAATTCCCCACTGTTGGTATTGATATAAATGATATTTTCTTGGTGTTCGGATAAATAAAATTTAAGTGATTCGTTTTCGACAATAATTTAAATAGTTTTTTTGTTGTAAAAATGATCAAATCCAATGACCAGAAATAATTGATCGTGTTGTTGTAAATCAAAAAAAGTGGTAATAATAATAATAATAATAATAAGTGCAACGTGTCATTATGTGAATTGGTGAATGAGCATTCAATTTTAGACATAAAATTATAAATTTCTTAGGTGCCAAAAAGGGTTCCTCTGATTATTGAGCCTGTGAAATGGGCTGGCATTTAGCATCATCAAAACCTACCGACAAAACAGGACTCCTAAAGTTTTTTTTCTTTAAATGTGGTTTGGATTTGGATGCTTTTTCAAGGGACCCATTTTCACGAGAGCATCTCCACATCTTAAAAACAATAAAACAGTCCACGTGGAATCCATACCAACTTGATAAGCTTTAGATAAAGAGCGTATCACCGAAACGATAGTGTATTTAGCCAAAACATTGGCCCAATCACGTTTTTGAAATATTTATCAAATAGGAATCTTTTAGGAGCCAATAGCCAAATTTTGTCTTGTATGACTTATTTTGGATTGGACTGATTTTCTTTTGGACAATCTTTGTGGTAAGGAGATCATCCTCATAAAAAAATCAGTCCAATTCGAAACGTTTAATCCCATCAAAAGTGATTTACAAATTAACGGTAAAAAAAAAACGATCTACAATTCTCAATCACTTTTGATGGGATTATAAGTCTCGGATTGACAGAGATCATTTTTACAAAAAATCAGTATATTTTGAAACTTTTAACCTGTACAGGGCAAAGGCGTTGGCTCCCTAACGTTGGTTGTGAAACAGGAACCTTAAATAATAGGTCATTTATTTTTTCACCTAAACATTAAGCTGAATATATTTTTTTTGTACTTATTTTTTCAAATTCATATAAATATAGTATTTTTCTCCAAAATTTCCTTCATAAATTTAGTAATTAATCTAAAGATGGCAGGGCAAGTAATTTTGGCCTCATAGATGACCCTTTTGATACTTTTTCCTCAGGTGAAAAATGTGTAAAGGATCAAAACCCACTATTAACTTTATAATTAGTAAAACAAGCCATTTTTCTTATTTGCTCCATCAAAATTTATTTGTAATTTTGATATTCTCTCTGATTTCTTATTTGCTCCATCAAAGGGATGATATAAGCGTTGATCATAGTCTTCCTTGAGAGAATAGCAGAAAATTATATTACCCTCGCATTCTACTTTAAAAAAAACCTGTGATTTTTTTTTATAAGATTGGCACTTGTTTTCTCTAAAATTTGATTAATTAATTGATTTTCTCTATCGATCCGTATTGCGCGCGGAGGGGGGTTATTTTTTTAGCTTTTTCTATAAGTATCTTAAGAAGATCATGGTTTAGGGCAATGTCATCAGATTGGATACAAAGTGTATACCAAATATTAATCAAAATTCAAAGGAGTGTGTCAAAATTATATTGATAAAATGGTCATATCTCATCATCCGTCTATCGAATTTAATTATAATCTTCACCCAATCGTCTGTATCGAAAATACCTACCTTTTCCGAGAAGAAAATTTTTTGATTTGAACTCATCTTCCTTCCTGAAAATGACAAGCAATGGGACTTTGTCTGAACATCCATTCTCGTCGAAAATTCAAATTTTTTTATATTTTTTTAAACGCTCGTATCTCATTATCCGTTCATCCCACAAATTCGTAACTTATACCCACTCATCTGTATGGATATTAGTTACGTTTACATGTTTTTCTCGAATTTCCTCCAAGATACCAAGATCCTATCTGAAAAACGTGATTTCTGTGAAGATATCCCCTTTTCGGAGTAGGACATCGAGGCGTTCAAATGGTTATATCTCATCACTCTTCTGTTGGATTTAATCCTAACCTATTTCGAATCGTTCGTATCGAAAATACCTACGTTTTTCAAGAAGAAAGAATTTTGATTTGGACTTATCTTCCTTACAAAAAATGGAAATTAATGGTATATTTCGACTAAGCACCCATTCTAGTCGAAAACTCAAAAAATTTTACGTTTTTTCAAACATCCATATCTTATTATCCGTTCATCCCACGAATTGGTAGCTTATACTCACTCGTCCATATAGATGTCAGTTATGTCCATGTTCTCGAATTTTCTCCATGAAACCGATATCCTTTCCGAAAAATGTGATTTTCCATGGAGGTGTCCTTTTTCTGAGACAGGACATTGATGCGTTTAAATGGTCTTATCTCATCACCCGTCTTTCAGATTTAATCGTGACATATTCCCAATTGTCCATAGCGAAAGTGCTTATGTTTCTCAAGAATAAAGATTTCTAATTCCAACTCATCTTCTTTCCCGAAAATGGAAAACAACGGGATACTCAACCCGAGCATCCGTTCTTGTCAAAAACTCAAATTTTTATATGATTTTTAAATGCCCGTATCTCATTGTTTGTTCATCCGAGGATTTGTAGTTTATATTCACTCGTCCGTATGAATGTTAGATATGTCTTCATATTCTCAGATTTTCTCCAGGAAACTAGGATCATTTTCAAAAAATGTGATTTCTGTTAAGGTATCCCTTTTCTGAAACAGGACATCGATGCGTTCAAAATGTCATATCTCATCACTCATCTATCGGATTTAATCATAACCTATACCCACACTTCCATATAAAAAATACCTACGTTTTTCGAACAGAAAGATTCACGATTCAAACTCATCTTCCTTCTCGAAAATGGCAAACAACAAGATATTTCGTCTGAGCACTTGTTCTCGTCGAAAACTCAAAATTTTTTTATATTTTTTTAAACGCTCGTATCTCATTATCCGTTCATCCCACAAATTCGTAGCTTATACCCACTCATCTGTATGGATATTAGTTACGTTTACATGTTTTTCTCGAATTTCCTCCAGGATACCAAGATCCTATCTGAAAAACGTGATTTCTGTGAAGATATCCCCTTTTCGGAGTAGGACATCGAGGCGTTCAAATGGTTATATCTCATCACTCTTCTGTTGGATTTAATCCTAACCTATTTCGAATCGTTCGTATCGAAAATACCTACGTTTTTCGAGAAGAAAGAATTTTGATTTGGACTTATCTTCCTTACAAAAAATGGAAATTAATGGTATATTTCGACTAAGCACCCATTCTAGTCGAAAACTCAAAAAATTTTACGTTTTTTCAAACATCCATATCTTATTATCCGTTCATCCCACAAATTGGTAGCTTATACTCACTCGTCCATATAGATGTCAGTTATGTCCATGTTCTCGAATTTTCTCCATGAAACCGATATCCTTTCCGAAAAATGTGATTTTCCATGGAGGTGTCCTTTTTCTGAGACAGGACATTGATGCGTTTAAATGGTCTTATCTCATCACCCGTCTTTCAGATTTAATCGTGACATATTCCCAATTGTCCATAGCGAAAGTGCTTATGTTTCTCAAGAATAAAGATTTCTAATTCCAACTCATCTTCTTTCCCGAAAATGGAAAACAACGGGATACTCAACCCGAGCATCCGTTCTTGTCAAAAACTCAAATTTTTATATGATTTTTAAATGCCCGTATCTCATTGTTTGTTCATCCCGAGGATTTGTAGTTTATATTCACTCGTCCGTATGAATGTTAGATATGTCTTCATATTCTCAGATTTTCTCCAGGAAACTAGGATCATTTTCAAAAAATGTGATTTCTGTTAAGGTATCCCTTTTCTGAAACAGGACATCGATGCGTTCAAAATGTCATATCTCATCACTCATCTATCGGATTTAATCATAACCTATACCCACACTTCCATATAAAAAATACCTACGTTTTTCGAGGAGAAAGATTCACGATTCAAACTCATCTTCCTTCTCGAAAATGGCAAACAACAAGATATTTCGTCTGAGCACTTGTTCTCGTCGAAAACTCAAAATTTTTTATATTTTTTTAAATGCTTTTATCTCATTTTTCGTTTATCTTGTGGATTCATAGCTTATACCCACTAATCCGTACGGATGTTAGTTACATTTTCATATTCTCAAATTTTCTCCGGAGATCAGGATTCTTTTCGAAACATGTGATTTTCGTGAAGGAATCCCTTTTCTAAGATAGGACGTTGATGCGTTCAAATGGTCACATCTCCTCATCCATTTGTTAGATTTAATAGTAACCTATGCTCAATCGTCTGTATCGAAAATACCTATATTTTTCGAGAAGAAATATTTCTTATTCGGACTTGTCTTTCTTCATGAAAATGGTAAATAATGGGATACTCCTCCCAAGCACTCATTCTCGTCGAAAACTCAAAAAAAATTACATTTTTTTAAACGCTCGTATCTCATTGTATGTTCATCTCGCAGATTCGTAGCTTATACTCTCTTGTCCGTACGTATGTTAGCTATGTCTTCATGTTCCAAGATTTTCTCCAAGAGTCCATGATTTTTTTCGAAAAACGTGATTTTTGTGAATGTATACCTTTTCCAAGGCACGACATCGATACATTCAAATGGTCATATCTCATCACCCGTCTATTGGATTTAATCATAACTTACGTTCAATTGTTCATATCGAAATACTTACGTTTCCCGAGATAAGTTTTTTTATATATCTGGACTCATCTTTTTTCTCAAAAAACTCCGCCATACCACACGTTCTTGTCAAAAACTCAAAAAAATTTACATTTTTTTAAGCATTTGTATGTCATTGTTTGTTCATCTTGTAGATTCATAGCTTATACCCACTCGTCTGTATAGATTTTAGTTACGTCTCCATGCTCCAGGATTTTCTCCAAGAGATCAAGATCCTTTCCGAAAAATATGATTTCTGTGAAGGTATCCCTTTTCTAGAGCAACACATCGATGTGTTCAAATGATCATATCTTATCACCCGTCTGTAGGATTTAATTGTAACTTATGCCCAATTGTTGGTATAAAAAACACCAACGTTTCCCGAGAAGAAAGATTTTCGATTCAGACTCATCTTCCTTCTCGAACATGGAAAACAACTGGATACTCCGTCTGAGCACCCATTCTCATTGAAAATTCGAAAATTTTTACGTTTTTTTAAACGCTTGTATCTCATTATCCATTCATCCCGTGGATTCATAGCTTATACCCACTAGTCCGTATGGATGTTAGTTACATCTTTATATTCTCGGATTTTCTTCAAGAGAATGGAATTATTTTCGAAAAATGTGATTTTCGTGAAAAAATATCTTTTTTGAGGCAGGACATCGATGAGTTCAAATGGTTATATTTCCTTATCTGTTTGTTAGATTTAATCGTAACCTATGCTCAATCGTCCGATCGAAAATGCGTACATTTTCCAAGAATTTTTTTTTCAAACTCATTTTCCTTTTCGAAAACGACAAACGGGGGATTACAAACGATGGAATTCACTAATTACATCTTTGTCAATGATAACTTTAAGCACATGAGGAAGAGCATGATAATCATCTAAAATCATCTCCTTATTTGAATCCAAAGCATTTTTTACCAAGAAATTTGCCAATTGATTTGTCTCTCACCACACAAATTCAATTCTTGAACGAGAAATTCTTTTTATTTTTGTTCATTATATTTATGAGGACAAAGTAGTTTTTTAATTAAAATTTATTGAATTCGCTCATTTATTAGAGAGGTAAGGATCTAGGCTGAGTGTCAACTAATAAGCTGAAACTATGTTACCTGATTCATGGGTTCACTTGGTTTTGAATTCAGGTTCACAACTTGTGGTTCGCCACTTGAGAATGAACTCGATTCGTAGGGATAGACAGAGGTAAGGACATTTGAAGATTGAAGTGATGAGTAATGTAAAAAAGAGATTGAAGATGGAAGGAAAAAAATCAAGATTTTTTTAATTTTTTATAGGTTGAAGATGAGGGTATTTGATAATTTTTCAACAGTCTATTAATAAAGATCAAGGTCAAAAGGACATGCTATGAGTTTAAGATTTTAGGGGGATGCCTCAAATATTATCAACAATGTGGAGGGGCATGTAAAATTAATAAGAAAAATGCGAACAGGTTCGGTTCGTGGTTCAGTACCTTACCGATGAATTAGGTAACCCAGAGTTGGAACAACTCCATAAGTATACTTCTAAATAGAAATCGAAAGAATTCAATTAAAAAGAAGTAACAAATCCAAAGGTTATTTTTGTTTGAATTAGTAAAACTTTTTTGATCAAAAGTTCATCACACGACAAATCTATCATGTAAAACAATTGCTCAACCGAAGAACCCTCCACCTCTCTCTGGACTCTTCTATAAGTCTAGTTTTTTTTCCAACACTTGAGAACACCACGGGGTTGCTCGGTAAATACGTGACAAGGTGCACCCAAAAACAAAATTAGTTGGGACTAAACTACAATGCTGCAGAGCCTCCTGTGAAGTGTTCGACTTAATTTTCATATTTCAATAAAGAAAGAACCAATATCCACCTATGTTCTACATTTTACTAATTCCAAATTAAAAGAACAAAACAAAGCAAAGCAGATGAGCTAATCATAGATGATAGGATCCCAAACCTAATGGCTATTTACAGAACGATTTTTAGGAACTTAAAGGATCAATCCTTGTGCAGGTAAAGGTTTCGAAGGTTGCTCACCTTTTTCACCTTTCGGAGACTCGGAGAGATGAGCCTTAGAAAAGTCGTCCACTGTTTCTCGTTTCTGCTCCTCTTCAGCCATGCCAGCCTTTTCTTTTGCCTTCTGCCCTACTTCCCCTGCTGCCTTGGCAACCTTATTGAAGGCACCAGTTACCCATGAAGCACTCGTGAATACATATCGATTTTTCATGATAGCGGACCCGACATTACTGACTTGCTGCTCAGCAGCCGCAAAGGCCGATTTGGTCTTCTCAGATACCTGAAACTTTTGGTCCATTTCCTTGACTTTGTCATTGACAATGGATGTGCCCATGCTTATCTTGTTGCTGAGACCAATCTTTTTGTCTAGAGAAGCTACCTTGGCAGTAGCGGTGGATGTGAACTGGTGCTTTTCATCGAAGGACTTTGCTTTGCCGACTGCATCTTTCCCTAAGATGAAACCCTTGGAAAGCATAGTGCTGACAACATCTTCTGCTTTTTGGACGGCAGATTCAGTACCACTAGAAACTTTGATTTCCTTTGCTGCCTGAGGAGATTATGAAACAATTGTGCTAGAGAAATATAAAAGAGCTTTTATTGCCACACCAACTTTTGCTAACACTATCCTAAGATGCTAATTCTTGGTGATTTGCATACATGGTTTTAAATCTTGTTTGAGACCAAGATGACTCGCCTGAGTCATCTCGGTATCATCCATGAGCAAGACGGATGGACATGGCATCTCAAGTTTGTAGAATCTCGCAAGATCAACGAGATGACTCAGATGATATTTTGAAAATCTCATCCGAGTCAACCGGGTTTTACATATTTAAAAAAATATTATTTTTAAAATTTTAAAGAATAATTATCTAAATAAAATATGACTTGATGAATAAATATCTTCTAATCTATCTTATTTTATAATAAAAAATTATAATTATTTTGATATATATATATATATATATATATATAATTGTAAACCAAATTAAATGGTTTACTTATCCAAGACGAGTTGACTCGTCCGAGACAACTCAGTCTTGTACATAAACGAGACAAGATGAGATGTCAAACCGAGTTTTGAACCCATGTTTAAATATGAATTGGGGTGGCGTTAGCAAAAGTTGGTGTGGCAATGGAATCTCTCAAATATAATTAGATACGCAATGTAAATAAAGAGTTGGGAAGAAAACATAAATGTGCAAAAGATCATACCACAGGTGGGACTGAAGCGGAAGGTGGCAGCTGGTAATCTGGAGCTGGAGTTATGGTCACGGATAGATCAACTATCGTTGCTCCCTGTGATACATACCAAAAGGATTCAATCATATGAGAAGAGTGTAAGAAAAAGAAACAGGCATGCATTGCTTGTGAATTACTAGAAGAGAATTGGGTATTAAAGAAAATAAAATTTGAAAATTTCTGAAGTGGGATTAGTTGATGGTGTTCATTGTATAATGAGTAAGTTCTGCAACATCAGACATATAAGATATACTTGAGCGCTTAGGAGTAAATAAAATATAATTCCAGTCTTCCTTGCCCTTGTAATACACAATGCAGAGTTACAGTGATGGAAGGGACCGATCATTCAATGAGTCCCAACTAGAAGATCCCGAAAATGAAAATTCAGTACAATAGGGTATGTTACCATCCAATATGTAGACTAATCTAGACTACTATCCCTATTAAAGAATGCAATCAGATAGTTATAACTACCCAATTCCATTGTTTTAAGATTAGTTAAATAGCTAACCAGCAAACAGTCATAGTTTTTTTAATAACTGAAATGGTCATAGGTTAAGTTACCTTGATTTGACATTCAGTCTTACAGTTTAACAAGATATTGAATACTAAAAGGAAACCATGTATGGATATCCATGAAACATAACTTTATGGATATCTAGACATTCCATAAAAGAAGAGTAGATGATCCTTTTCATTCAAAGAAACATATTTTCTCTCCAATCAAATGTGATCTCTGGAATCAACGAGCAACAAATAGAAATTAAAAAGTAGAAAAATATTGAGAATTGAATGCACCGAAAGAAGAAGCGCAGTCTGTGCCCCCTCTGAATCTTTGAAAGTAACATATGCAATTTGAGACCGCTCATTCCCACTGCAATATAAGCAAATGATAAATTTAGAGTTGATAGAAATCAGAAAACAAAATATGACATTGCTGACGTAAATAACCTCTGCATTTCAACATATTCGATTTCACCAGAGAAGGAAAAGAACTCCTTGATGTCTTGCTCAGATGCACCTAATGAAACATCACTGACTTTCACAGTTCTTATCTGTAATGACAAAGGAATAATATTAAAAAAGGGACTGACTATTAAATAGACGAAAGACAAAATGGAAAAGTCATATCTGAGAGAGAGAGAAGGTGCAATTATTCCTGCAAAGGCAATCCTTCTTTTTCAAATTTTCATGCCACTGCCTTTATTTGCAATAACTTTCAAAATGCAATCCTTTTCTAGAATTTTTTTTTAGTCTGGTATATAGAGTCAGTTTGGATACTCTTAAAAAAGTAGATTTAAAAAAAAAAAACTTTAGAACAGTGTTTTTAGAGGCGTGGTGAGGCTTACGCCTTGAGGCGTGCCTCGGAATGAGGCTCATTGAAAACACCCTGAGGCATAAGATTGAAACATAAAAGTAGCTAATGCGTACGCCTCAAACCATGAAACACCTAAAAGGCGCATGCCTCACATTTTTTATTTTTTTTTAAAATATTGCAATTCTTCCTCTATTCTTCGTTTTTTCTTTGTACCTTACTTCTTTCTTCCTTTCTTTCTTTTTTTGGTTTCTAAACAAGATTTTATAGCGTTTTTTTTTTTTTTTTTTGGTAAATTATATTTCTTTGTTACCACTATTATGAAATATAATTAAAATATAATGTATACAGAGAAAATGTTTGAGCTGAGCTGATTTATAATAATTTCTTAGTCATGTTTGGTATTAGATAGATGATGTTATTGAAAAAGTTTTATGTAGTGTTTTTGCTATAAATATAAGATAAGTTATTTATTGTAGAGACTTTCAAATAGATCCGCCCCTGGTTATGACACATCACCACTCTGGCATCTTTCACTCAAGTAACCTCTTTTTTCGGAGACCCCAAGTAGCCCTCTTTCCTCAAGAATCTATGGCCGCTTTCACTCTGGTTGCCTTCTCTAACTCACAGGTTGCCTTTCCCCGTGTTGACTCTTCCATTGACACCACAATGGCCTTCTTGTTGGGGTCCATATCACCCCTTTCGAGGTTTGAGCCCAAGACATCACGGTGGCTATGCTACCATTTGACACAAACATAACCAAAACACCAAAAGCACTTAGGTGTTACTGGTGCCGAAAAGCTCTTATCTCTTGAAATCATAACGGGCACCTCGAGTGGCCATATATATAAATAAAATATATTATTATTTTTTTTTTTTTTCGAATTTCTTAACCAAAAACAAATCGAATTAAGACACTAAATTCTGAATATCCGGGCAAGAACTCCAGTAGTTGTTCATTTCAGACCGTGCTGCACCAAGTAACCATGGCTAGGGTTTCCCCAATCCTAATCCCTAGGTTTTCACACGTTTGGACCTATGAGAGAAAATACTATCCCAAATCCACTAAAATATCGTGGATTTAATATCAAAATAAATCAGATATGTTCTATATCAAATGATATCTGATACAAATCACCTAATAAACTTAATTTCTGAAGTAAACTAAATTAATCAACGATGATCATTTACAATTCCAAATAACGAATAAATTCAAAAACAGATCAACATAAACAACTTATAATCACACAATTAACAGTTCAAAGCTCCAAAGCTCTTAAGTACTAACCGACATTGAAGGTTCTTGCTGACAAATCAGAGATCAATCGATCGAAGAAGATGAAGTAGAAGGTAGAACAAATTGAGAAGAATCTCAGAATTACTGAAACTGACGAGAATCGAACCACAAAAACTCAAATTAACGCCATAGAAATTCAGGTCTTCTTTCTGTATAAGAGAAGTTTTGGCGAAAGATCAATACGAGAGAGTGTTTGGGAATTGGCAGTCTTACGAAATGGTTATTTTTTATTTTTAAGAAAAAAAACTTTGCTATTCAGCTATGGATATCATTTTTATACACAATCGTCCTAAAGGCACCATGCATATGGTTTTAAAACTCGTCTGCTGCCGTCCGAGTTAACTCGGTATCAGAACTGAACGAGACCAACTTACAAGTCACTTTTTTGATCGAGATTTAATACCTCAAGTTTAATTTTTTTATTTTTTGAACGAAATGTCTCAAACATATTGGAAAACTCTTCTGAGATGACTCGATATCGGACTTGAACGAGACAAGATGTGATACCAAGTTTTAAAATCATCTACATGCAATTTACAACTCCAACATAAATATTTATAATTTTAAATTTATTAAGGCCGACCTTACTAACTTAATAAGATTTAAAATCTTACTAAAAGTCGTTGAGTTCATCAAAAAACATGATTCAATACTACAGGGATTTAGAGGATGAAATTCTATGAACTTTGAGAAAAAAAAATATCAAAACAAACTTAGTTTTCACCGTTGAATTTTAATTTAAAGTTTAGAAGTTTGGTAATAGGGATAATTCGAGGAAATTTAAATTAAAAAGTAAAAAAAAATCTCAGAGATTATATATAAAAAAAATATATATGTTTTGGGGTTTCTTATTAAAATCCATCATCTTCAACTCTTTAAAGGCATTTTCTTCTTATTGATGCTCGAATGTTTGAAAATTTTTTTTTTGAAGAAGGGTAAAAATGTTATAATATTTTACAATTAATTTGTCAATTTATTGATTTAATCAATTAATTCTTAATTCAAATAATTTTAAGAATTTTTAGAAAAATTAAGAGAATTTTGTGACTATGCACTCATATATATATATATATATATATATAGAGTTGCGTTATTACGACCCCCTTTGCGACCCCCTTTGCGACACACCTTTTTGTCTTATATGGGCAAAAATGTTTGGAATGGGCTGATTTTTTGTGAGGATGATCTCTATGGTGAGGGGATCATCCTGGCAAAAAATCAGCCCATTCCAAAACTTCTAGACCGTCCGATTTTTATTGAAAAATTATAGACCGTCCAATTTTTGTAAATCAATTTTGATGGGGTTAGAAGTTTTGGATGTGATGATTTTTTGCCAGGATGATCCCCTCACCATAGAGATCATCCTCACAAAAAATCAGCTCATTCCAAACATTTTTGCCCATATAAGACAAAAAGGTGTGTCGCAAAGGGGGTCGCAAAGGGGGTCGTAATAATGTGACCCATATATATATATATATATATATGGGTCAGGTTCAAGGGCCGTCTGAGAAACCGTCTAAGAAAACTTTCGACGGTAAATAAAATTTTAAAATATGGGTTAGAAATTTTGGATTGAGCTGATTTTTTGTGAGGATGATCTCTATGATGGGAAGATCATCCAAAAAAAAAATCAGCTCAATCTGAAACTTCTAACCCCGTTAAAAGTGATTTAGAATGTGGACCGTCAATTTTTTACCACTTTTTATCACTAATTTGTAAATCACTTTTGATGGATTTACAAGTTTCTGATTGAGCTGATTTTTTGTGAGGATGATCTTCTCATCATAGTGACCATCCTTGCAAAAAATCAGCTCAATCCAAAACCTCTAACCCTTATTTTGAAAAACGAAAGTTTTCTTAGACGGTTTCTCAGATGGCCCTTGAACCGCCCCATATATATATATATATAGAGAGAGAGAGAGAGAGAGAGAGAAAGAGAGACTCAGGGCCGGTAGTCAACGTAAGGAAACCAACACGATTGTCCTATATGACTTAAAAGTTTTGGATTGGGCTAATTTTTTGCGAGGATGATATCTATGGTGAAAATATCATCCTCACAAAAAATCAGCCCAATCTAAAACTTCTTATCCCATAAAAAATGGTTTTGAATTTGTGGACTGTCGATTTTTTATTAAAAGTTTATAAAATCACTTTTGATAGACTTAAAAGTTTCAAATTGGATTAATTTATTTTTTAGAATGATTGTCTCACCATAGAGATCATCCTCACAACAAATCAGCTTAATACAAAAATTTTAAACCATATAAGACAACGTTGACTGCCGAATGCTAATCATACATATATACAAGATAGGTTTTTCGTGCAAGTCAAACTAACCTTAGTTAGTAAGGATGTCACCCTCACAAAGGGTCCTTGGGCTTAAATTGTGGCATCTAAAATCATTATTTGATGCTTTAGGGTTGTAGGGGACAAAATTATATGATTTTTTTTCTTTAAAAAAAAATGTTATTTTTCACTGTAAATTTTAATTTTAAATTTGAGAGTTATGTGGAATTTCGATGGCCATTCATTTTCAAAAACTTGGATCAAGCCCAGAGGAAATTGTTTTAAGATTATTTTTTTTATTTGATTTTTTTCATGAAATCTAGAGAAATGTGGTGTTGGATTGCCAATGTGGTGATCCATTTGAGAAAAAAACCCTTTGTCTCAAAATATTTACAAAGTATGGAACATGTTTCTCTTTTCGTGCTACTCGTGGCAGTTCTGAGGCCGTGCTGCATCAAAATGTTTCTCTCGCGCTGGACACAGAATTCCTCTAGTAGAGTTGGTGCAGTCTATTACATGACTTGTTGTGTGACGTGCTATGTATGTCACACGCGCCATTCAGTTTGATTTCGTTGAAAACTTATTTTTACAAAAATACCCCTTGTTATTAATCTATTTATTGGTATGTCCTTATTTTGTGGTATTTTGTTTTCAAACCGATGATATACGTTTGATCTCAGTCTTCTCCAAGAAACTAAGATAAAAATGACCTAAATACCCTATTCTTCAACTTTTTTTTTTTCTTAAAAATCATCAAGATAATTTTTTGAGAAAAGTATAAGATTATAAGTTTTTGCGTAGAGAAATAAAGGTTTTTTTTACAAGAAAATGAGGACCATGGATCAAATGTTGAATGGGTGAAAAATAATTTTAACTTAAGAGATAAAAGATTTTGGAGATGATGAACTTTTCATTAAAAAAAAAACAAAAACGTATTTAAATAGAGATTTTGGATGAGGGTAGTTAAGTCATTTTATTAATGTTCTTAGGTAGAGTGAGGTCAATGGGTGTGCTAAGGGTTTGCAAACATAGGGGTATCTCAAACATTCATCCAAATGTAGAGGGGTGTAATATTTTTCAAAAATTAATTGTCGCGCAAATTAATTTTGCAAAATAACTTTTAGAAATAATAAATACCTAACTAATCCTAAACATTTCTTTATAAATTTCAAGCAATTATTATTAATGTTATTTTAGGATCATCAATGGATCGGGTCTAGATCGATTAGGCTGACCAGACCTGTAATTGGTCGATAAGCATTATTTTTATTGGATATTAATTTTAGGATCCAAATGTGATTCAATGTCAATAAGTTGGAGTTCAAATCTGATTTTATATACAAAATATAATCCAAACTTCCTGAATTTAAAGAAATTATCTAATAAAAATTATATATTATTCCCACATTTTAATTGGAAAAATTGGATTTTTACCAAACCTGAAATTCTCATTCAAGATCCAAAGTTTCCGAAGCGGATAAGAATTCGGGTTTGATCCGATCCGTTGATGGATTATGTGACGTATCACTTTTTTGCATCCTCTTCCACGTGCGGGAAAGGAAATGTCCGCGTAAAGTAAACAATTATTTATTAAATAAACAAAATATAAAATGAGTTTCACTTTGATACAACACCTGTATCAAAATATTTGATACATTCCTTACATTTTAGAGCAGCTGTTCAATAGTGTTTTTCCTGCATTCTAGCACCAATCAAATTGGTTTTGAGATGGTCCATTCAACGGCTAAAAATCATTAATAAATCCCTAAAAATATCTAAGTGGCATTAAGTGAAGCATACGCAAGAAAGAAGTAAGGATGGAGCCATGATTTTAAAACTTGTTTTGATGTCTCGTCTCGTCCATGAACAAGACTGAGTCATCTTAGACGAGTTTTTCGATACGGTTGAGTTGTCTTGGTCAACAATGAGAAGAATGAACCATGGTTTTAAATATTGTTTGATATGTTTGACTTGTCTATTTGTCTCTTTGGTGGATGATACCGAGACTTATTGGACGAATCATCTTGATCTCGGATGAGATTTAAAATAATGGGAGAGCCAAGAAGAAGTGAGTGGGTAGTTTCCCCCACTCAAATTTTTTTGATTTGATAAAAAACTCCTTTGATACACCCATGTGTTATGACACGCCATCTTTCATCCTTTTTGTCCCCACAACTCTCATCTCGACAATTTTTTATCCCGTAAACCGCTAAATGTAATTTCTATATATATATATAAATTTTGAATATTCTTCACAAAACTAATCATCTTCAACTTTCTCAACCTTTCTATAATCTATAGCTTGCCCTCCACTATAAGAAAATCCTCGCTTCACCCTTGAAAAGAAGTTTTTTTTTTCCACTAAAACCTTAAAAATCTCCTCTCATAGTAAATCACAAGTCACCTCCAAACTTAAAATATACCTACTTTTCCACTTTAGTTGCACCTCTGACACTATTTTTTTTTCTTTTTTTCGTTGAAGAACAAAAATATGATTTCAAATTTCTAATGTCTCTTCTCGTTCATTGAGAAGACCGAGACCAGATAAACCATTTAATTACTTTTATAATTACTTAATAATATATATATATATAATATATATATATATAATATATATATATATATATATATATATGGAAGGTGCTTAATCAAAAAATACAATAATGAATATTTAAATTAAAAAGATAATTATCTTAATTAAAAAAAAAAATTCAGATCGACTCCAATGAATTTCATTAGAGTCCTAATAATGTGACTCGCCAGGTGGCATACTCAAGTGACTCCATTATGTGGACAAATTTGGGAACCATAAATCTATACACCTTGGGATACACGGCTCCCTCGGGATATATTTTTTTAAAATTGGGAAGTGCAATCATGTATTTTGAGGTGTACAGATCTATGATACTCGAACTTGTCATGTCAGGGAGTCATTTGAGTATGCCACTTGGCGAGTCATATTATCACGACTCATTTTATTAACATTGGACCCACCAAAAGATCATCCCCAAAGGTTGTGGACTCAAGGAAAATAATAGTGTTGTGTGGAATTGTCATGAGATATCATCAAGTTGTTGATATCTAAGGTGACAGCAAATTTACATTCTTATATTTTTTCCTGTTTAGAGACGTGTTGGTTGCTTGGTGTTATAAACTATAAAGCCTACGTGTCAATCTCTGCGTTTTTCAATTTTCTCCGTCAACTTTGTTACCTCCACCCCTCAAAATCCCTAATTGGCATCCTTTTGTTCCTCATTTGTTGGCTTTTGTTCATATTTTGCCCTAAATCTTTTCTCACAATCGTGAGATTGTTGTTGGATTCATCTTGATCTCATCGAAATTCGGCTTCTAGAATTTGCAGAAAGATCAAAATTTACATATATTTGTTTCTCTGAATTCTAGGGGAAAGATGAGCTTTCAAGATCTTGAATCTGGTCGATCTTTGCCTTCAAGGCGAGAGTATATCAATGGTAAGCAGGATCCTTCGCAGGCCGTGGCATCTGGCGTGTTTCAGATCAACACAGCCGTGTCAACGTTTCAACGCCTTGTTAATACCCTCGGTACGCCCAAGGATACGCCTCAGCTCCGTGAAAAGCTGTGAGTGTTTCACCTGAATTGTTCAAGATTGAGATTTGATTTGATTCGATTCATCGATGTTACTGGAATCTAGGGTTTTGAAATTTTGTATATGAGGAATCTCAATTTAAATTAAGATGAATTGGTTGCATTCTAAAGCTGATGCGATTGATTAGGAGATGAAATAGAGAAAAAAATTCATATTTTAGTGGTAAATTTGTATTTTTTTGGTAGCTCATATAGGAATAAATTCTTCGATTACCCAGAATTATTGGTTTCAAGTGGTGTCTTATGAACCATTTACTAGTTGTTAATTTTCTATGGTGGTAGATTTCTTCTCATTATTACCAATTGCATTTATTCTGTGATGTTGAAAGCTAACCATAACCCCATGTTTTGTTTATTATAATATAATAAGGAGTTTCGTTGGGTTGCTATATCTTTAAGTTACCTGCTTCATTCTTCCAAGGCAAATCTTTTTTGTCTTTGTTAGAAGTAAGATTGGGCCAAATTTGTGGCACGCAAATTTCTAAATGAAGTGAATGAGATCCTCTTATCTATCATAGTAGATATTAGCATTTGGGTAATTCCTGCTATTAAGAACTTGTGACAAAGGATGGACTGCCGCATAGACCAGATACGACTTTCGCTCATCATGGTTTAGGTTGACAACTAGCATGTTGGTACTTATTTATTGTCTTCTAATTTTTTTCGTGTAGTTTAATTTGTAGTGATGCGATTTTCGATTTCGGAAAATCCTATTACCACTATGTGACTTGGAGTTGCCACCATTCAATGTTTGAAATGGGTGTGAATGGTCACACAGAATTTTTTTCAAAAAAAATGTTTTATGGCATTGTAGTGACTCCTAGATGGATAAAGTGCACGGTCTACCTAGATTCTAAGGAAGGAGATTCGGTTAGAGAGTGGAGAAGGTGTTAAGCACCCCACTCTTCTGGAAACAACCATTTTTCATGGTCAATCAATAGTATCCCATCTTCATGATCTTCTTATTTAGCATGTAACCATTCGTGTGGGATTCACATAATTGATACATGTTTATCACATAAAACTTCTGAAGTGTTCCTGCACTTTATCCACTCTACATTAATTCTATGGGTCACATCCTCATCAATCTTTCTATTTATTTATGGATAGTTGAACCTAAACGACGGAATTGTTTTGTTTGAGGTGTTTGTGCAATCCATCAATTTTAACCCGTGTCTCATTCCTAGGAATATATGCTTACTAAGGTGACAATCATTTCTTGGTTCTACTTATCTTGAAATCCTTAGTTTCTAAGATATCCCTCCATACTTCTAGTTTTGGTTTCACTCTTGCAACAGTTTTATCAACCAATACCACATCATTTGAAAATAACACTCACCTCATAACTAGTGCAAAAAGGTATGGACTTCGAGTTGATCCCTTGTGCAAATCCACTATAACTAGGAATGCTGTCATTTGACCACCAGCTCTATCATAATGTCCCACCATTGGTTATATAACTATAGCTATGTTCTAACATTGGTTACAATTCGATCATAATGTCCCAATAACATCAATATGCTTTTTTGGGGTTCTCTATTCTCCTAAAATCACCAAAGAACATAAAAATGCTATATTATATAAGATACGGCAAAGGTCTCAGATTGAGGTTGTGATAGTGGATATGAACACACTTGAATTATCAAAAGACATTGTATTGACATAATTGAATGGAGTAACAAGTTTCACTCGGCCAACACCTAATTTTTGGGTTAACGCTTTGATGATGATGATGACAACCAATTTCTTATGTTCCTTTTTGTAGTCTTTCTCTTTACACTATCTAGAGGTGAAGGAACAAATCAACAAATGATTGTCTACTATGTTTAGCAAATAATAAAGTTAGGGAATGTGCATGGTAATCAACTTTTGGGAAATATTTGAAAACTCCATAAATGCCCATGTTTTTTTTTCAGATTTGTTTTGACATTGCATAGATTTGGTCATCAGCTGTTTGCACATGATGAGCTATTCACGTTTTTAAATGATGCAATCTTTTAGTGTATTTGGAAAGAGAGAAATGTTTGAACTTTTCAAGGAAAGCGAAATTGATACAAGAGTTGATTATCTTGATTCTTGGCCTTTTATTCTTTTGGTGCAAAGTTTTCAAAGAATTCATAGGAGTGTTTTTTGAGGACTTTTTGGTCCAGTGGGAAATTGTTTGTAGTTTTGAAGTTCCTTAGTGTTTGTCTGTTTGTTTTTTTATTTTAGTTTCTTTTTTTGGGGTGGGTCATCTCGACCTACCCCTCACTGTACCTTTTTATCCTTATCAATAAAAAATGAAGTAGTCCTTACCTGTTTGCAGGCTGATCCAATTAAAAAAATTGTGGCAATTTGACCACATGGTCTTGCACGTAGCGTTTTCAGTTTTAGTAAGCATGGAAGATCTTTTAGTATCATGTTGTGCCTGTATCTAGCATCTGCTTTTCAACTTGTCAATGTTATTCCTTTTAAATACTGTGTTAACTGAAAGATTATTGTGCGATGAATCATTGGTCTTGTGGTAAGCGTGGAAAATCCTTTTAGAATTATGTTGTTCTTGTACCGAACATTTGTTTTTCAACTTATCAATTTTATTCCTTTTAAATACCGTATAGACTGAAAGATTATTGCTTGATGACTCATTGGTCCTGTGCTTTTCTTGTTCTTGTAATTAATTTATTTTTCTGGCAGCCACAAGACACGGTTACACATTGGGCAGTTAGTGAAAGATACTTCAGCCAAGCTTAAACAAGCCAGTGAAACAGATCAACATACTGCAGTTAGTGTAAGTGCAAAAGAAAATTTGCTTTTGTTATGGCACATGCGTTATGATTCAAAGAGGAGATATTCAAGACACCCCTCTCCCACCCCTTTTACAACTTACGACATTTCCTTCTTGTTGTTTATAAAAAAGACTTCTCTCCCCAACTTTCCTTGGGTGGTCCCAATAGGTTTGATTTTAACTGTAGGGTAAACATGTTTTAGCATTCTTCGTATGTGCTTAGACCTTGAATATCTTCCTTCTAACTGCAGGCGAGCAAGAAAATTGCCGATGCTAAGCTTGCAAAAGATTTCCAGACAGTTCTTAAAGAGTTTCAGAAGGCTCAACGTCTTGCAGCTGAAAGGGAAACGGCATACGTCCCTTTTGTCCCCCAAGCAGTTCTTCCTTCTAGGTAACTGTTGTCGGATGGTTTAACTTCTCCATATTTAGGATTCGAAAATTCATTTTTTGCATTATTTTACTATGGTTGTGGCAAGCGACTCAACTATTTCATTATGTTGCACTTATGATAAGTATCTGGCATGATATTTGTGTGTTGTGATCATTTGGCATTGGTAGTATATCTATAAATTCTTCATACTCTGATTTCAGCTTGCATATTTTTCTGAAGTTATTATCCACTTGATTGTCAAAAACAGCTATACTTCAAGTGAGCTAGGCATAGATTCAGATAAGAACCAAGAACAGCGTGCTCTTCTGGTGGAATCTAGAAAGTAAGTTTTGCTTCTTCATTCTTATGTTGATATTCGTTTTACACATGGATTGTTGTTTTTCCAGTTGTTTCTTAGAAAATTTGTAGAATTTGATTATTATTGGTTTTCAAAATAGATGTGACCCTATCACTTGAACCATCTTAATAAAACTTATATTGGCTGTAAAATTTTGGTCAAAGTTTTTATGACACACTTGGTGTTGTTCCAGGTTTCGTTCAACATTGTTTTATAATCTGTCACTAACCTCTGAACCCTGATTATTTTTTGTAGTATTCGTGTTATATGCATATCTGGTTTGCATACTTCTGCAGCGAGTGGAGTGCCACAATCCCATTCATCATTTTTTATTTTTATAAGCCAAAGCCCATAGCACTGGCGACTATGCACTATCTGGTGCATTTGATGATTGTTCAAGGTCGTTTCACGGTACTTCATCGTTGCTGTTGGAAACCCTGAACCTTGATGTAACTCTTATTATTTTTTGTAGTATTCGTGTTATATGCATATCTGGTTTGCATACTTCCGCAGCGAGTGGAGTGCCACAATCCCATTCATCATTTTTTATTTTTATAAGCCAAAGCCCATAGCACTGGCGACTATGCACTATCTGGTGCATTTGATGATTGTTCAAGGTCGTTTCACAGTACTTTTTCGTTGCTGTTGGAAACCCTGAACCTTGATGTAACTCTTATGACATGTATATGTCAATTATTGATAGAGTCACCTTCTGCACACACTATTCATATCAAGATACAGGTCTCAGACAAAGCATAGTACACGCATACCAATTGTTCTATGCCTTTTGTATTGAAGAACAAGTCCATACAAAAATGCAATACCTATCTTTCTGTTCTATGTTTTTTCACTAAAGGAACAAAGTTTACCTTTTGTTGTTTCATTATACATTCTTTGTTGAAGAACAAGAACCGCATAAAAATGCAATACCTTTCTTTCTTATTTTTTCTGCAGACAGGAGGTCCTACTACTGGACAACGAGATCATTTTCAACGAGGCCATCATTGAAGAAAGAGAGCAAGGAATCCAAGAGATCCAGAATCAAATTGGTGAGGTGAATGAGATTTTCAAAGATCTCGCTGTGCTGGTCCATGATCAAGGAACTATAATTGGTAAATCAACTAGTTATTTTCTCTGGGAGGTTTTCTTTTTTATGTATCTTCTCTGTCATATACAATACCAAGCACTGGCTTTTAACTTGCAGATGACATTGACTCCCATATTGAGAACTCACACGTGGCAACTGCGCAGGCCAAATCCCAACTTGTGAAAGCATCCAAGACACAAAAATCAAATTCTTCTTTGGTAAATTATGAATACTCCTGATTATTTTTTTCTTTGAAGAATTATATATATGGCGGTGCCAAGACCAGTTCGGTGTAATGTGGGGCCTTTTGTCATGTGTCCTTGGATAATAACTGTACCCAAGGTTACTGTCCGGGGTTCCAATTCTGCAGCTATGGTGTTGGCACCACTATGTTTATTTTTTCCTATTGGTACACAGTGTGCGTTTTCTTAGATTTAAATCTGAGTTGTCATCTTTCATCTTCTTGTGTTAATCTTAAATTTCTGGTCATGCAGACGTGCTTGCTCTTGGTTATAATTGCGGTCGTCTCGCTCATCTTGATTGTAGTCCTGACAGCTTAATAACAAATTTGTTGTCTTGATCTCATTGGATCAATGGAGCAAGGACAGAAAGTGTGGCGCATTTGACCGTTTGCTAATCCCACTATTAATGGTGTTTTACCAGAATGGGTCCTGGCTTAGTGGATTTGCATCTTTCTGCAAAGTCACATAGTATGTATAGTGTGTTGAGTCTTTGGTTGCAAATGACTTTCAAATGCTTCTATTTGGGGTCTCAAAGGGGTTCGGTTATTCCTATGGCATACTTGTGTAATGATCCTTATAACAAATTTGAATTCTTTTGCTCACTATGTTCAAAATTCTTTGGTCCCCTTGTCATTTATATGAAATTTTTATCTCTGGTTCTGTTAAGGTTCATATTTGTTCTTCCATTATAGTTGGACTACCTGCTGTTAGGTTCGTTGGTATCAGAGTGCTTAGTTAAAAAAATGATCCGATTTAAGTATTTCATTGAGGTCTGATCACATAAGCATGTTTCAACATACCCACACCCTGACACAAGCATGATTACTGTACAACGCATACGGGAGGAATGTGTAGTCAGGCTATGCCAAGAGGGATTTGTGAGGACATTTTTTGATAATTTTCTTACAATGGATGCTTACAGTCAGTCGGCTACAAACAAAGATCCAGAGAAGGGAATGTGGGAAGAAAAGCAAGAGACTCATGGGAATGGTGACAGATTCGATGACACTATAATTTTGGGTGTCGGAGATGTAGTCTGTTCTTTTTCACTCGATATTCTGTCCTTCCACGAGTTCTGACGTTCTCTCTCTACAATGTATATGGTGGTTTTGGTTTGGAGATTTCCGCAAATGTTCAAAATAGATAAATCTAAAAAAAGAAGGTAATTTAACCCCATTATTTTGTTGAGTTAACCATTAAAATATGGTAACTTCCCCATTAATTTATTGGTCTGTCCATTTTAGGATAAGATTTCATTCTTTAATGGATAAATTTTAATTTAGAACTTTTGCTAGGAGCACCCCAATTCATATGTAAATAACCCAATAATTAACACATATCATGGGGTTCTCTTAGTAAAAGTTGGTGTGGCAATAGAAGCTCTCTAATTTAATTGGTCTTGGATGGACGTCTAGATGACCACACCAGTCTTACGATCCTAAATGAATTGTCCATTTAGGATATAATTTATCAATTTACTTGTCAGGGTTTTAGTGTATGATTTTTAAAATTCAATTCTCCTAATCAATTGTTTAGTTCATCTTGGTTGCATTGCATGACAAAAATATGGTATGGGAGGGTTCAACTATATTTTATTTTCAAACTTTTGATTAAAAATTGAGGAAAAAAATAAAATAGCAAAATGGATGATTTCTTACTTCTAATTTTTTTTTTTTTTTTTTTAAATGTGTTTTTTGCTTGACAGTACGAATAAGATGTTAGAAGTTAAAAAATATATGCGATCCATTCCAACCCCAATCTTTACTTGGGACAAGATCTGGGGAAAATATTAATTTTCAAACAAATTTAGCTGTTATAAATATTCCCAACAATAGCGTTTTGTTTACCAAAACGGCCATTTTAAAAATATTTGTCAAAAGAATTATATAGCCATTTAGGTATTTTTACCAAAATTGGTACACTGTATAGACTATGGACCATGTTTTTCTACAAAAGTATGAAAAGGCAGATCTATGCTTATAACAAGGGTTTCGGGTGGGCTAACACCATGGTTCAGTTGGTTTGACAAATTGCAAAGCAACTCTGAGTTTGAGGTCGTGGGTCGAAGTCCAACTTACCCATCAGAGAAATAAAACCCCAAGGGTTTGGAGTTTATTGCAAATTGACAATTTTGGGTATAAAAGTAAATTCCCTAGCTGATAAAAATTAGTTCATTTGTATGAAACTTAAAAGAAAGGGTATAAAGGTAATTTAGTCATCATCCTGTAAAGCAGATATCCATTTTGGGAAAAATAAATAAATACTAAAAGAGGTATATTTCCCTTCTAATAATTATTGCAATAAAACACCCATGATTCTTTTTTTCTTTTTTTATAAATTTATTGAAAAGTAAGAAAATACAAAGAGCAAGAGGTGTCGAGAGGGTCGGCAGTTACAAAGAAAGAAAAGAGAAGCCTAATTGGAACACACGGACTCCCATCTAAAAACAAATTTTTCAAAGAAAACACTTCTAAACTCCTAAAAGATTTTTCCCAAAAAATACAAGAACCCGAGGAAGATTTTCAAAATAATCTCTTATTATGAAGATTCTGCTATTCCTTTCCAACCAAATCCACTAGAACACTGCAAATGGAAGAAATCTCCGAAGGATTTTCTTTCTATTGGAAAGATCCCAAGTTTGGAAGAGAGACAAGCCTGAACTATTAGAGAGCCCAAAAAAAAAAAAAATTGAGAATTCTACTTGGGTTTCTGTTAAACTGTTCCTTCCACAGTAAACCAAATTAGGATTCAAATGCTACCCAGGTACCAAACACAAATGAACGAGTCAGCAATGGGCATAAAATGATGTCAAAATCTTAACACGAATCTTGCAATTCCCTTATAAAATAACTTTTTTTTTTCCCTGGATAGAGACCTACCAGGGAACAACAAATGAGGAAAAAAAATAACCCATGATGAATAATCTATGATTATTTGAAGTACTTCACACTTTTTAAGGATGTCTGTAAAACAGAGTCGTTGCTAGAACAATTAGAATAGCTGACAACAAAGCTGAAATGAAAGTTACAATGGATACAACTCCAGAATGTGCATTGTTCCCAGAAGGTATTCTCCATACAATAGAACTGGTATTAGATTCAGAATCGGCCATCATCATCATCCATAAGCAGCTTTCGTGCCATAAATTTTCTTTTTCAATGCTGCAACACAGGAATAAGTCTGGCATACACATCTCTACTTCTGAATAACCATTTTGATCAAGAGGCTGCAATGGAAAAATGTTCTTTTAAACCAGAAAGAAAGCAATCTTGAAACATGAGTTTATGATTCAGATATAGAAATATAATGTCGCAGTTCAAAAAGATATTGAAACGACATCTAACCCAAAGAGAGATAAAAAAACATCATGTATTTATACATATCAACTTAAGTAAAAGTTCTATATATATACATGTATCAATAATGCACCCATTATTATTACGCATATAGGGTTAGCTCCAATAGTTGATAAAGTAAACAAAAGTCGATTGAGATGTTTTGAGATGTTCCATGAAGGATGATTACAGCCCTAATTAGATCAAATATATTCAAGTTAGATGTCCTAAAAGAGCGATAGGAAAAACCAAAAGAATATGAATGAAGATGGTAAAAGAAGATATGAACTCACTTCCAATAACAGAAGACTTCAGATCCGGACAGAGTAGAATGGCAAAACATGATTTATTTAACCAACCAATCCCAAATCTTTTGGTTAAGGTTTCGTCATTGTCGTTGTATATGGACTCTTATTACAAGAAACAAGGAAGCTAAGAACGGCTTCCAACATACAATTATTTCTAATATACATCCTCTTCTACCAATGAGTTGGTTACTTAATAGGCACTCCCATAAGCATCATTCACACACAATTTGTTGACTTGCACAAAATCCTTTAATTTTATCCACTATTTGCGAGACTGCAGGGTGTCCTTCCACAACAACAGATCCCCGACCTAAAGGCATTATTCAAAACACACTTCATAGTATACAGTACACCATAGTTTCAATTAACAATTGCCAAGCCCTTTAAGAAGAAAAAAGTGGGGAACAAAAATTACCCTTGATTATATATTCACAAACGGTGTTCGTTGCTTATGATTCCTTCAGAACAACGTGCACTTTGTTAATGGTTGCCTTAAGATAACTCACACACACACATACACTCTCTCTCTCTCACACACACACAGATTTTTTATTTCTTTCCCCCTCGGTATCCGGCAATAGGGGAATGCATGGAGAATGTTTTGAGAGGAAGTGAGAGTTGAAGTGACTCCACGTTGAATCAATAGACAGTCCAAAGAAAAAATGAATTTTCAAACAAAGATAATTCGGTTAAGATAAAATTCTAAAAGGGATGGATGATAATGGTAGACCAAACATAATTAAATTAATAATCAATCTAGCAACTCACGTTGGCACCTTCCATACACCAAAAACTCCTTTCATATGCCATGAACTCCACTAACATAAAGTAAAATGGGTAAGTCTTTTGTCCATATCCATCAAATGGAGGGTACCACAAAATTAAAAAAAAAATGATAAACTCCACTAACATAGAATCAACTCCACTAGCATAAAACAAGAATTTTTTAAACAAAATGAGTAATTCTTTTGTTCATATCCATCAAACGGGTGGTTCTACAAAACCAACAGAAGAAAATGATAAACAGATGGGACTAGCCATCCATAAGGGGGAAAGAAAAGATATCTTGAAAAACTCTCATCTCACTCATCTCTTTCAATCTCTCACAGAGACTTCTCTTTCTCTCTCCATTTTACAACCATCATCATCTCCAGACGCTCTTTTCTAGTTTCTTTGTGGAACCCTCCATTTGATACATGTGGACAGAAGACTCACCCATTTTGTTTTAAAAATTTCCTTGTTTTATGTTAGTGGAATTTATTCTATGATAATGGAGTTCATGGCATATGAAAGGAGTTTTTGGTGTATGGAAGGTGCCAACGCGCGTTGCTAGATTGATTATTAATTTAATTATGTTGGGTCTACCATTATCATCTATCCCTTTTAAAATTTTATCTTGACCGAATTATCTTTGTTTAGAAATTCATTTTTTCTTTGGACTACCTGTTGATTCAACGTGGAGTCCACTCTTCCTCATGAAAGAGACTTGGTGAAATATTTAGAGGATGATCCTTGGGGATTTTTATGTTTTGCACTATTCTAAAGATTGGCCCCATGAATTTTATTTTAAAATTTTCTATTTATTTTCATTTGTTGTTTTAAGTTTGTTAATAATTTTATTGGTTGAGACATTTTTGTTTGCAAAGTTCACTAACATAGAATAAACTCTAGTAACACAAACCTTCTGGTATCTATTTTACTTAAGGCCCCATAACTCTTTGATACAATTTCTCGAATCATTGCATTCATTGACTAGAAGCACCCCACCAACAACAGTGTTCCTGGTAAAGCCTTCCACCAGGATGCCCTGAAAATTTATCCTCGAAAATGATTACTCCTTATAGAAGAGCTTTAACTTCTGCCCATGAGCCTCCGGTTCACCTGTACTGGTTTAGAAAACAACAAATATGCGCCACCATTTCCATTGCTAAATACTCCATATTTAGACAGCCTCAAAGAACCAAAGGTGATATCATTATGGAAATTATGCACGACATCAGACGGATTAACAACTCAAGGATAATGCCAATTCAACTACAAAGACTAGAGTGTTTTTTTTTTCTTTTATTTACAGTAGATACATTTTCTTTCTTTCTTTTATTTTTTTATTTTTATGATAGGCATTATTTAGATATTCCCAGACTGGCACCCCAAACAGTGTCCTATCCTGCCCAACTCCCACCCCTAGAATGCCAATAGGACCTGATAACTCAACCCAGCCCAATCAAACCAGTTTTTGCAGGTATCGTTTGTCGTACACATTTCTGTTTGGGTTGGGGTCAGGCCACCAAAAGCCCAATCAGGTTCAGATTAACCCCTGCCCTATTAAGGTCCATGGGCCTAACTCAACCTTACAAACCGGCTTGTAAAGTGAAAGTTGTCGTCACCTCAAATACTGCACAAATCAAGCACCCAGGACTAACACCCTCCCTCCCATGGGACCACCACGTGCAAGGCCTGGGACACACCTCTGCACATCCAGAGATGGAGACCCAGCCTAGCTCTGATACCATATCAAGGTCCATGGGCCTAACTCAACCTTACAAAACCGGCTTGTAAAGTGAGAGTTGCCGTCACCTCAAATACTGCACAAATCGAGCACCCAGGACCAATGTAGGTCTAACAACCTCCCTCAAATGGGACCACCACATGCAAGGTCTAGGAAACACCTTTGCACATCCAGAAACAGAGACCCAGCTCTGATACTATATTAAGGTCCATGGGCTTAACTCAACCTTACAACCTTACAAAACCTACTTGTAAAGTGAGGGTTGCCGTCACCTCAAATATTGCACAAATTGAGCACCCATGACCGATGTGGGACTAACAATCCGCACCCCCGCCCCCCCCGGCCGCTCTCACATGGGACCACCACGTGCAAGGCTTGGGAAACACCTCCGCACATCCAGAAACGGTGACCCAGCTCTGATACCATATTAAGGTCCATGGGCCTGACTCAACCTTACAAAACCGGCTTGTAAAGTGAGAGTTGTCATCACCTCAAATACTGCACAAATCGAGTACCTAGGACTGATGTGGGACTATTCTTCTAACAACCACAACCCTAGTAACTGTCAGATCTGTACGTGTTCTATTTATCCAAACTGTTCCAACAATCAATGCTCCCGATGGATTACAACCTAAAACTTACATTGACCACATGAACCATCCACTAATTTGTTTGATTTCAAGAAATTATTAGCAATAAAAAATATAACACAATTGATATAATTATTAAATTCGTATGAAAAGTTATGGATTTCTGGAACAATCACTCTATTTTCTTTTTCTTGTAAAGCATTCGTTTAAAACTTACCGGATATCGTGCATGTAATGGAAGCTCTATGTTAATATCCAATCCCTTCTGCCTTGATAAAATATTGCTATGAATATCCATATGAACCTCAACGACCGATCTGTTGGAGAGAGCTGAAGGTAACTCCAAATTTGTGTCCCCAAAAACCGCCGCATCATTGAACACTGCAGTAAACCTTTTCAAGCTAAAAACATAGGAGTAAAATACGATACCTGTAGAATTTGCTTGAGGAATATGAGAAAATAGACTCTCATCACCATAGTGACAAAGTCGGGGTCTGAGATTAATTCGGCCAGAAAAAGGTTTGGAAAAAGTCGATAAAGTCAAGAAAACATAGAATAAATTAAAAAATAAAATATTTTTTTAAAGTATAAAAATATAAGAAAATATGTATTTTATATATTAAATGAAAAAATAAGACTTAAAAATGCTAAAAAAAAAAAAATAATCTGTGATTTTTCAAAAACTTCGCATTTTTAAAAAACAAAATCATGATTTAATCGAAACTATTAAAAGCATGATTTAATCAAGATTTTTTCAAAAAATTGTAGATTTTTGTCACTATGCTTACCACCACGTTGAACAAGATGTTGTAACTCAAATGGGTCTGCAAAGACTCCAGAGGGCAGTCTTTCAACAACTACGGCTCGACAAAACTGTTTAGGCAGCTCAGTTATGACCTCTGGCTGGTTATGGAACCTAATGGATGAAAATAAACGACGATGAGAACCTTCACCAATCAGATGTCGATGCAGGACTGATAGTCTGAGTGTAGAGCTTATGTTATGCGGCAGTGCTTTACATGAGTCAATGGGAAGTTCATGAGCCAAAAAACCTCGGAAATCTGGATCAAGCAGCGTATCGTGTTTCTCAAAGTATGATTTCACAAGATATTTCTGAGAGCATGGGAATGAGCTGATGATGTCTGGGTGACCACTGTTATCAACATTCAAAGTACACTTCCCCACCTGACATAGAAATCGGAATAAAAGTAGAAAAAAAAAAAAAAAAGGAGCCATAGTGAGTAGTGACTTCTAACATCATCCAAACAAACAAAACACCAAGCACCAGATAGGAACTTTGGACCTATTAAAGCCAATTTTAATTTTTTTTTCCCTCTCCAATAATTAGCAAAGGGGCACGTGCATGTTTAAGCAAAAGAGTTTGGGTTCCTAAATTCTTATGAAGAACTCTGAACGAATACTTCTCAAAGAAAGTCCACAAAATTCATCTCAATCAATACTACCCATTGAAGCAGAAACATAAAGCAATGAATTTAGAGAAGCAAGGATGGACAAAAAAGACAAAAACAAATAACTAAATTCTATTACAGAAAGTGAGAAAATGTATAAACACCAAAAAATGTGAAAATAACTAAAAACCCAGGGAAATTGCAAGATAATAATTTCTCTGTGTGCCAAACTTCAATAAGAAATCAATGAACACATGCATAGTAATGAGTAACTCAAATTGGGTACTTGAAGAATAAGAAGAAATACAAATGCAAAGAAGTGGTGTGACTCACCGATTTATCTGGAAAATAAAGAACTACAAAAGCAAGCACCACATACACACCGTGTTGAAAATGAAATTGGATTTCCATTGTGTGCCTGAAATAAGAAGAGAACAATACCCATGACTCAAAATTTCCTTACCAAGCTACATTAAACATATTTCTTGAAGTTGAGAGAAAAATTATTACTAACTGCCCAAAGTGAGAAGCAAAAATAATCTGATAAAGATGTTCCTATTACATTAAAAGCATATTTTGTTACAATGTTCTAATTCTGCTTATTACTCTGATTCCAGCTAGTCATACCCAAAGAAGATTTTAAAAATTAGCACTCGGTCCTTAGTGAGGCAATTGACGTAAGGTTCTTGGAATCCACAAATGGGGAAGTCTTCCCCAGCCTTCAGAAAGAACCCGTTGAGAGTCTTTAGATGTAATCTCATTTTTGAAATACACACTAGGCCTAATTGTTTTGCGTCATTCCACTTGCTAAAGTTTCAAATTTAGGCTAAACCACAATAGTTAACCTAGATAACAGAAGAAAGTACATGTAAACACCCTCACCCAATATATTTATACGGTCTAAGAGGAATTTCTTCTCTGATTCTTATTTAGATAATAGGATGCTTTAATTTTGTAATCAGTGGGTGTATTGTGGGCTTTACTTTGTGCAATTTTTTTTCCCTATATTGTAGTCGCTTTTGGTTGGTTATCTCAAGTCTCTACCACCCTTTAGCCATTTATGCATTGCATCTACCTTTTCTCTTAATGACATACATGCTTTTACCTATCTAAAAAAAAATTGCATGTCAATTCTAGTACAATAAACTCCATGAACAGAGTCCATTTCTGGATAACACCACTGTTGCAAAGGCAGAACTCCAAGAAAGGATAAACCCAATAAAAATAACACCCTTTGACTCAATCCTCTAATTTTTCTAAGCTTGTAGATTATATACAAAGATGTGGTTGTTGTATAAATTCAAGATCTCCTTAAGATGTCAATAGCAAAGCTCTTTGTATTAGAAAAAGATATATATTTATAATTTCTAAAATTGAAAACAATATTAATCTTCATTGATACACCCAAGACATCTTATTTACATGAAGTGGGATGTTGGCACGAGGTATGCAACAGCAACACGTACTTGCTTAGTGCATTGAGTTTTCCTCTGCTCGAGGAAGTATGTAAGAGGATCGGTGTTGAACAGAAGTGGGGTTGAAGTAACCAACAACAAATCCCTTAGTATTGGACAATTATCCTATCCTGTAATGTATCTCCAAACGAAAGTATAAAATATCTCCAGCACCATTAAGCTCAAGGATCCATTTCTATAGCAAACCCACCATGGATTAAGAGTTATGAGCTTTTTTCACAAAAATCTGTGAGAATATTTCTTAAAAAGATGTTAATTCAATTCCTAAAATAAGAGGGGGGGAAAAAGGGAAATTCGATATCATATCTCCTATTTTGATTGATAGTAAGAAAAGACTATTCTACCCTTTAAATGTCTTGTATGGTTAATAGGTAAACATACTTATGCAAGTAATTCCTTATAAGGGAAAGACTAATGATAATCTGACACCCTTTTTTTCAGACACCCCCAAATGCTTCCTGACCTGGCAGTTACAGAACCATAAATCTTTTTCTTGTGTATCACGAAGCAAAGGATCTACAGTTCTATGATGGGGGTGTTTGAAAAAAAGAGAGTCAGATTATCATGAATCAAAAGGAAAGAACTTTGTTTTTAAGAAAAGAAAAGGCCATGCACGATGACCTACAAAATAATCATCGGGTATAAAAAAATTCAGTATGTATTATTGTAGATATGTCAATATCCTTTATTTATTAGCAAGATAGCATTATTATACTATTGACAATATCACTTAAATTGGATTAGGCCCCAAGCCAAGTTACTTTTGAAACTCAATTAGGCAATCAATTAGTTTCATGGGTTTAAAAAGCATATGATATAGTCTGAATTTGCATGTTACCCATTATAAGTTCTCAAATACTTTCTCACTCTCCTACAATTTTTTTCAATAGTAAATAGAATTTCTTTGCAATGTTGTTCATCATCATCATCATCGAATCCTAATCCCAAAGATTTCGGGGCGGCTAAATGAATCTTGTTCCACCATTCAATTCTCTCTAGATCAACGTCCCACTCAAATGAAAGTGAACTCACCAAGCCATTCCATCACACTCTCAAAATGCGCTTGTTCTACAAAAGTACCAATACAAATTGTGTTATAAAACAGGGATTTTTACAGTTCTAAGTGGTTAATAGTTTGAAAGTCTTGGGATTTTTACACAATTTGTTTTTCTCTACAACTTATTCAGCGCAGAGTGTAAACTCTCGATCGAAGGGCCATTTTTAAGGATGATAAGGATTCCAATGTGTCCTTAAATTTAATCAATTCAGGATATAACAATTCCTGCATGCACCCCTAAAAATTAAAAAATACTCTTTGTTTAACTTCAAAAAAATCCCCTCAAAAGTCAAAATAGATACAAAAAGGTACTCTCTCTTCTTTCTTTAAAACTTTTAATGTGTCAATTAAGAATTTGAGAGGTTAACAGAGATCTATATAATGGAGAAGAATATTAGCCCATTTGAGAGTATATTTGTGATGAAAGGAACAAGATCCTCTCTTTTTTCCCACTCTTTTTGAGGAGGTGATGATATTATCTATGTTGAGTTTTTTTTTTTTTTTCAAGTACAAGATAGATGACAAAAGTAGTGAAATTAAACATAAAAACTTGCAAAAGAACACCATAACAAGAAAAAGCTCAGATTCTCAAAAAAAAAATAAATAAATAAAGAAACGAGGAGTGAAAGAGAAAGCTTATCAGGCAGAAGCTCATGTTTACCTCTAGGTCGAAAATTAGAAGTCGGGTTCGAAATTTCGTTTCGGCCGAAACGTTTCGGTTTCTCAGTTTACCAAGACGAAACAAGACCTGAAACGGAACATTCAAATGGATTTTTTTGCTTTCGCCTGTTAGGTTTCTTCCTACTTTCTTTCTTTCTCTCTTCTTCTCTTCTTTTTCTTTTTCTTCCTTGTCTGTTTTTGTTCTGAAATTCTTTTTTTTTTTTTTTTGGAAAATGCTGAGATAACACTAGGTTTGACATTGTTTCACACATTTCTGGCGTTGATATGTGTACAGAACCATAGATGCTTTCATCGAGATTCGTCCATCTATGGTTTTGTGTGAAAAAATGTCAATAGTAATGTTACTCCAGCATGACTCTTTTCTTTTTTCTTTCCAACGAAGAGAAGTTGTTCCTTGACCTTGGTCTTACATGAAAGACTACGTGTTTTACAAAAGACTCCCTTTCTCTTGTTAAAAATTTGAGATGCCTCTATGTTTTCAAACTGAGGACATGCCCCTGGACCATGGTCTCTTATGAAATGTGATTTTTTTTTTAATATAAAAAATGTTTCAATTTCGTTTCAATTTTTCAAAAAGTCGACACACCAATTCAAAACGATATTTTAAACTTTTAGAACTGTGAAGGAAGAGAGAGGTGGGGGTTCTAGGGGGGTCTGGAGCTAAGTTACTTGATTCGTGGGTTCATTGGATTCGAATTTAGGTTCGCAATTCGTGGTTCACTACTCAAGAATGAACCTGATTCGTAGAAGTAGACAAAGATTAGGACGCTTGAAAGTTAAAATAATAAATAAGGTAAAAAAGAGAAAGAAAATGACAGATTTTGGAAAGAAAAAAAAAATTAAACTTTTATTTATTTATAATATGAACATGAGGGTATTTGGTCATTTTTCATTAGTCTATTAGTAAAAATCAAGGCCAAAGGCCATGTTATAATTTTTAAATTTTAGGAGGATTTCTCAAATAATATCAACATATGGAGGGGATTTAAAAAAAAATTAAATCGATTTGAATTCACTACTTTTAATGAACTCACAGCAAATCGTATCGTGAACTGGTTCGGTTTGAATAGGTCCACGGTTTGATTCCTTTTTAACAAATTGGGTAACTCAGGTATGGAAAGTAGCCAAGTAGGGAGTCTTGTTAGCAATCTCCCATTTAATTCATGACAAATTTACGAATTTTTTTAATTTTTTTTTCAATAAAAGTATTATTATTCGGATTATTGAATTATTTTGAATACTTAGTATATTTTAAGTTAAAAAAGGAATAAAACACAATTTTTTTTTTTGAGACTTTTACGAATTTTTATACATCTTGATCCAAAAAAATGCTATTGTAACTTGTTGTAGGTTATAAAGTATAAACTTGTAAGTTATAATGTGTAACACAAATTTGACTTTGAAGCGGCCATGATTCAAAAGTTTTGAGGAATCCACCTTTTTACGTGACAAATGTTCCTTTCATCATTTTAAAAAAAAAAAATTACTTAAAAGGACTTTCGCGGAGGGACTTCTTTCTAAATAGTCCTTAAGTTTTGGACGATCTCCTAATAGTCTATTTAGTATTTTTTTCTTTTCTTAATAGTCCTTCGACCTCATCTCCTACATCTCTCACAATTGAGTATCCTAACCGTTCGAACTCATCGTTTTTATCCAAAAGAATTGGATTTTGTCTTCTTAATCGAGTTTCGGAGATTCTCCCGTCGGAAAGGATTTAAGAAGGAACAAGAAACTATTTTCAAGGATTTTTTTAAATATTTTGAAAATGTATATAAAAAGACAAGGGGTTTTTACTTTTTTTTCTTAATTTTTGGATGAAAATCGATTAAGAATATTCATTTGGGTTGAAATCATCTATACAAGTCATTATCTCAAGTTTTTAGTTGATCTTTCCATGTATTTTAGTCGAAAAAACTTGAAAATTGAAAATGGGTGGATTTTACTAATGTTGAGTTCAACAATAAATAAAAAGAGAACTCGACAGTAAATAGTGGTCGAAGAAGAAGAAAACCTCAACCTTTACTAAGCTAAGTCACCTTTAAAACACCACATTTTCATCCTTTTTATGGAGTTGTGATTTTTTTACGCCCCTCTGACACATGGCATGGTCCAGAACAATATATATGTGCAGTTATGTATCCCGAGGAAAAATCTATGATTCTAACCCATGTCACATCAGAGGATGTGTGTCAGACTGGGGCGTCAGAAAATAATTATTCGTTTATAAAACTAAAGACAAACTTGCTTTTACCCCCCAAAACTTCCCTCATGAAGTGAACAATATCAAAAGGAATCTAAATAGCGACATTATATCAGAAAGCCCACCAATCTAACCTACAAGGGAAGGGGACCATAACATGAATCTGATTTTGCCATTCAACTATAAAACTCTATATCTACTGGCAAGGTGTGTGGCCTTTTATCATTTCAAATAACAAGTTAACAGTTGATGAGATGTTCATAAATTGCATCTGAGAAGTGTACTACAAGCAAGAGAAGGTTAACAAAGCATACATGAATTGTAAACATGTGTTTGGTGATCAAACACCTTAAACTAATTTTACTGGTCTTACTAGTTGAATTGAACAAGATAAATACAAAACATTAGGCAAAAGTTTTCACAAAAGAGATCTTAGTCAATTACAATGGGAGAAGCCGAAAACATACCAACAACCCTGTCCTCGAACTCAGATGGGACCTCACCACTGAGAATTCGCACTCTAAACTTTATGCACTTGTTACACTCCGTGAGTTCAAAGACACAACCATCTCCAGCTTTAAGTTTGTTGTCGACAAGAAACTTTTTCCATACGGAATTGAACCATTTGTCGCCACCATCTCCATAATACATCATATTCCAACTTTTGTCTAGGCAAGTAAGAACCACTGGAACCTTGGCTTGAGGAAGTATTTGGTTTATTTTGAATGGAATCATCTGTGAATAAAATTAATTTGTCGTGTTAAAGTAATCTCTGTTAATGTAAATGAAATTGTTGCTCTCTATAAATCTTGTTTTTCGCTACAATTTTTTTTTCTTCAATATTTTGAGTTTATGCATTCTAACATACTTGTTAAACACATGCAAACACAATGTGAAAAAAGCCCGAATTTGATGGCCTTGGGCTGTCAAATTTCATAAAATTGACGGACCAAGAGGTCAAACTGGTGTCTAATTTTTCATTGTCAAAATTTTTTTTTTCAACGGGCTAAAACTGTCAAATTAATGAAGGATAAGAGAAATTCGACAGATCTAAGCCATCAAATCTAAGAACATCAAGAATTTCGACGGTCCTAGACCGTCAAAATTCAGTTTCTAAAATTCGAGGGCCTTGGCCTGTCAAATTTTTATGTCGAATTTTCCATTTTTCACGTAGTGTAAGATAATAATTTATAATGAACTTAGTAATAAACAAGAAAAGAAAAAAAAATCGTGATATGTGATCACATTTTCTATTGTGCGAGCACGTATGTGCACAACATATGCTTGATCTCAAGCAATAGCAACCACTGAATGGTGGATTCCACGTCCTCCAACTCTTCACATGACCTAACGGGTATTGGTTTGCTATAAGAGGATAGTTCTTATGGTCCACTTGGTGGGTACTTAGACTACAAGTTATGCGTAAGTTTCGAGGCATACTTACCAGCTGATAAGATTGCTTGATATTCGATTTTGAAGCAATGAAATGTAAGTAAGGCTTGTCTGAAAGTGGCCAAAATTTATCTTCTTCTACAGTTGTGGTATGATCCAATTTGGGTCGGGCACATGGGTCAGTTGGTTGGTGTGGTGTGTAGCACTTACCTGCCAAAAATGGAAAATAAAAACTCCGATGGTATCAGCTCATGTAGCCCATCTTTGCCTCCTCAAGTAATGTAGCATTTCAGTTGTAAAGCTCTTTTAGTCTCTGAAAAACAAATATACGCGTGGAGATGCTAGTGTCCAATGCAAATATTAAATATTAGCAACCTTCAATGCCATGTTTTATCTATAAATGTCCCTAAAAAGCAATCCCATCTTTTTTTTTTTTTCAAAAACAAGTGTTGTGCGGAAGCTTAACAAGAGTAAAGATAAAATAACAAAACGAACACACAAGATTTATGTGGTTCGACAAATTGCCTATGTCCATGGAGGAGAGGGAGAAAAAATCTACTATCAACGATAAAGATTATAGACTCTGTTCACAATCGCAAGGAACCTCACAGAGTAAAAACATAAATAAACCCTACTCGAAAATACAATATATATCCAAAAAAAAAAAAAAAAATCGTCTCGGAGGCGCTGCCCCCACGTGGGCCCAATCGAATAACCTGACTTAGGACTTCGTGCTGAGCCCACTCCACATTGGCAAAAATGTCTCTTTTGATACTGTTTTGCCTCTTGACATCCGAGCCCAATAAGAATACTAGATATCTCACAACAACAAGGTTATCATTCTCATTGTTCAATCTCATTTTCGTAAATACTTTTTCAATCTTTTGATATTTACAAAAATGTCATCACACTAATGCCATTAACACCCTTACCTTTTTCTACTAAAAAAGAAAAGAATAAACTTTACTTTTTGTGGACTTATATGGAAAAAACATGATGAAGTAGGTTGTTGATATCAAATGCTTGCATTGGATGTTAGCATTCCATAAATATATATATATATATAGCGTTCAATGGCCAACAGTTTGGCAAACATTTTGGCAAACACATTTTTCAAAACATGAGTTAGAGGTCTTGGAATGGGCTGATTTTTGGTGAGGATGATCTCTACGGTGATCAGATCATCATCACCAAAAATCAGCCCATTCCAAAACTTCTAACCCCATCAAAAATGGTTTACAAAAAATGGACGATTCACGATTTTTCAACTTGTAAAACTGGGGCTAGAAGTTTTGGAATGAACTGATTTTTGGTGAGGATGATCTCCTTACCATAGAGATCATCCTCACTAAAAATCAGCCCATTCCAAGACCTCTAACCCATGTTTTGAAAAAGTGTTTGCCAAACTATTGGCCATTGAACGGGACCCTATATATATCCACACAATCTTTACCATTTTTTCGTCTAGAGGGAGGGTTGGTAACTTTCTAGGAGAATCCAAGATGATCACGATGAATGTCAAGATCACTAGGTGAAGGATTCATCTGCAAAACATTCTCAAAATTATTTTTTATTTATGCATTGGTGGTAAAGATGCTCAAAATTGTATTATGTGTAAAGCAAGAAAAGCACGTAAAGTTGCAATTAGCATAAAAAGATGGACAATGAAAAAGTTTAAGTGTTTGAGTCATTCCGCGTTCTAAAGTTTCAAATTAAAGCTTAACCACAATCATTAATCTAGATAATGGAAGAAAGTACATGTAATTATGTAAACATCATCTCTCAATATGGTTTTATGATCTAAAGGTATAAAGAGTTCAAGAGGACCTTTTTTATCTGATTCTTATTTAGATTATTGGATGCTTTAATTTTGTAATCAGTGGATGTATTGTGAGCTTTATTTGTTTGTAAACTTTTCTGGATTTTAGGCTCTTCTGGTTGGTTTTCTTGACCACCACCCTAGAGATAGAATTCACACCTGTTGTCTCTATCATCTAATTATTTTTGAACCTTGAAGCTTATCTCCAAAGATGTGGTTGTTGTATGTGAAAAAGTTGTACATAAAGATCTTGATTTCAGATTACTGATATTTTCAATAAGGATCAATCGATCAAAGACCACACTTCATGTTGTTCCTCTCTTTTTGAGCTCAAAGGGGTGGGGTGTATTGGTGAAAGTAATAGTAACACATAGATCCCACATCTCTTATACAAGTCTTGTGCTCTCTTTGTAATTCTTATTCTTAGTTACATCCTGCAATGTGGCTTTTATTTAGATCAAATCAATTTTTTAAATTCTATTTACTTAAATCCCTCATAAATTCTTCTTCTTCTATGGATTCAGTCTATCCAGGATATAATAATTCCTGCTTCCCCTACCTTAGAAAAAAAAAAACCCCTAAAAATAGATAGAAAAGGGTGTATTTTTTCTATTTTTAAAGACATTAATTAATGTGTCAAATATGGGATAGTGGAGACCAATAATGTAGCACCTGAGATTGGTAGAAGAATTCAGCTTTCCCAAAGATGGGTTTCCAAGAAGAATAATTAAGGGAGAGAAAATGAATCGTTGAGATCAACAACAAAAATGGTCAAGCTCGAGGATTTGAGTTTGACGTTTTATCCCAGGTGGGGGCGTTAAGAAATAAAGATTTTATTGAAACCCTTTCCAGAGACTCCCATGCTAATATAGTAAGATTTTGAGTCTTATCGATCAAATTAGATAAAAATTGAGCCTCATTAAGGGTCGTTTTGCTCAAATGGATTACCACATCAGAAATCCAACACCACAGCCCTCCAAGTTTCATAAAAAAAATAAATTCAGACAAAAAATAAATAACTTCTTTTCAACTGCATCCAAGATTTTTAAAATGGACAGCTATCAATCTGCCACATAACTCCTAAGCTTAAAGATGAAATTTAACATTGCAAAATAACTTCTTTTTACAAAATTCATAGAATTTCGTCCTCTACAACCCTCACTTTTGAGGCATCGGATCATGTTTTTGGATGCCAAGAGGTGAGTCGAAGGACCCTTAGTAAGGGTTTAATCCTTACTAACTTATTAAGGCTAGGCTAGGCTAGGCGGACTCAAGATTTTGGGGACCGATTAGTTGCACACCATGCAATACTAGTTGCAGACCGTCACTTAATATTTTTTTCCCTTTGCTCTCAAAATAAATGTTGCACTCCTTTGCTTATTTTTATTTTTATTTTTTGTCTCTCATTCTTCAACCATGCTCAAATAAATTATTGTTGGTTCAATAATTTTTGTAAGAGCATCTGATGATAGGGTCTAGTTCACCTGTCAAAATCCCAGACAAATCATTCAAACCGTTGGATGATTTGAGATCTAACGGCGCAGATGTGTTATAAATGCACTTGCACAATTGATTCACTTAATGTTTTTCAAAATTACATCTACCTCTCCGCACCTTCAAACCCCCAAATCACATTCGTCTTTTTCCCCAACAAAACCCTCCTAATCTGAGATTAAAACATCGAAAATTCAAAAACCCTAACAGATATGAAACTATAGAATTGATTATGTCAAAATCCAATCATTCAAAAAGATCACGAAGAATTGTAAAAATTGCAACTACCGACCTTTATTAAATCGCTCAACTTGTATATATATATATATGTCCGTCATTAATGTTGGATTGAAGATCCCCCTCCCTCTTTTGATTCTTTCGCTTCTTTAGATTCAGTCAGCCATTAATGGTGGACTGATAATTCGAATCCCCTTTCACTGTGTTTGGATCGAGAGAAGAGAAGAGAAAATAAATGAGTTTCTCTCCATTTCTCTTGTTTGGATTGTTAAGTGGGGAGAGAAGTGGAAAAACAAAAAAGATGAGTTTTCTTTGTCTCCAAAACTGGAGAGAAGAGGAGAGAAACCCTTTTTAAAATATTTTATAATTTCAATTCTGCCCCTAAATTTTTTAAAGATATTTTAAAATTTCAAAGTCATCCCAAGTTCTCTTCTGTCAATCCAAAAATGATGGAGAGAAATTGAATTTCTCTTCTCTTCTCTTAATTAGTTTCTCTTTTCTCGCCTTTGAGATGAAATTGCAGATTAAGAATCAGCCGTAGATTTGTTGTCTTCGTCTTCAAAACTTGTAAATATTGTAAAGTTTTTTGTTTACAATCTAAAAAAAAAAAATTGGAAAGAAGAAAATAAGGAAGAATGGCATCCAAAGCCTCTAATATTGTAGAAAAACTTTTAAAAAAAATCTGAACTACAATCTACAATAAAAAATTGAAAAGAAGAAAACCTAAAAATCATACGTTTGGGCGAGAGAGATGAAGAAGAAGTTCTCTAGACCAAGAGAAAACCCCAACCTCTACTAAGCCACCACATTTTCATCCTTCTTATAAAACTAAAGACAAACTTGCTTTTACCCCAACACTTCATTCGTGAAGAAAACCTTATCAGAAAGCCCACCAATCCAAACTACTTGGGGACAAGAATGTGAATCTAATTTTTTCCATTCATGTACAGAATTATATCTTCTGGCAAGGCACGCGGGCATGGCTTCATGTCCTTTCACATAATAAGTTCAACAGTTGGTGAGATGTTCATAAATTGCATCTTAGAATTGTAATATAATGCAGTTATATTTTTATTCCAATGACTCGTAGATTAGTAGATAACACAAACAAACAAAAAAAGTGAATAAGGATTCACAGAGTAAACTACACGTGCTGTGGCATTGACCCATATATGAATACTAGACACATGCATCCATCCATAAATAGATAAACTCAAAACATACATGGATCATAAACATGTGTTTGGTGATGTTCAAACACCTTAAACTGATTTTACTGGTCTTACTAGTTGAATTGTACAAGATATTTACAAAACATTAGGCAAAAGTTTTCATAAAAGAGATCTTAGTCAATTACAATGGGAGAAAATGAACTCATACCCTCAACCCTGTCCTCGAACTCACATGGGATCTCACCACTGAGAATTCGCACTCTAAACTTTATACACTCGTTGCTACACTCCGTGAGTTCAAAGACACAACCATCGCCAACTTTAAGTTTGTTGTCCACAAGAAACTTTCTCCATCCGGGATTGAACCTTTTGTCGCCACCATCTCCATAATACATCATATTCCAACTTTTGTTTCGGCAAGTAAGAACCACTGGAACCTTAGCTTGAGGAAGTATTTGGTGTATTTTGGATGGAATCCTCTATGAATAAAAGCAATTTGTCGTGTTAAAGTAACCTATGTTAATATAAATATAAATGAAAATTTTGCTCTCTTTAAATCTTGTTTTTTGCTACGATTGTTTTTTTTTTTCCAAAATTTTGAGTTTATGCATTCTAACATACTTGTTAAACATGCAAAGATTATAATTTATAATGAACTTAGTAATAAACTTGTATTAAAAAAAAAACGTTACTCTAAGGTTATTGTAATAATTGCAATAATTTTCTATTTTGAATTTTCTTTATTAAAAACAAATTTTCGTGATATACGACCACATTTGCTATTGTGTGATCGTATATGTGCACAACATATGCTTGATCTCAAACAATAGCAGCCACTGAATGGTGGATTCCACATCCTCCAACTCTTCACATGGCCTAACGGGTATTGGTTTTCTATAAGAGGGTTCTTATAGTCCTCTTGGCAGATACTTAGACTACTGCTTATACACTAGTGTCAAGGCATAGTTACCAGCTGATGAGATTGTTTGACATTCGAGCTTGAAACAATGAAATGAAAGTAAGGCTTATCTGATAGCGGCCAAAATTCATCTTCTTCTACAGTTGTGGCATGATCCAATTTGGGTTGGGCACATGGATCAGTTGGTTGGTGTGGTGTGTAGCAATCATGAGTTTGTAGCTTACCTGCCAAAAAAAGAAAATAAAAACTCTGACAGTATCAGTTCGTGTATCCCATCTTTGACCCTCAAGCCATGTAGCATTTCAGTTGTAAAGCTCTTTCAGTCTCTGAAAAACAAATGTACATGGAGATGCTAGTGTCCAATGCAAGCATTAAATGTTAACAACCTTCAATGCCATGTTTTATCCATAAACGTCCCTGAAAAGCAATCCCATCTTTTTTTTTTTGGCAAAAGCAAGGTTATTATTCTCATTGTTCAATCTCAGTTTCATAAATACTTTTTGAGGTTTTTTTTATATTTATAAAAATGCCATCCCACTAATGACATTAACACCTTACCTTTTTCTACTAAAAAAGAAAAGAAAAAGCGTACTTTTGGGGTCTTTTGTGGGAAAAACACAATAAAGTATGTTTCTGGTATCAAATGCTTGCATTGGATGTTAGCATTCCATAAATATATATTTACATATCCACACAATCCTTACCATTTTTTTGTCTAGAGGGAGGGCCTGTAACTTTCTGGGAGAATCCAAGATGATCATGATGAATGTCAAGATCACTAGCCGGATGATCCATCTGCAAGACATTCTCAAAATTATTTTTTATTTATGCATTGGTAGTTTAAGATGATCAAAATTGTATTATGAGTGAAGCAAGAAAAGCACAGGAAGTTGCAATGAGCAGAAAATCTGTAATCTCCCTATCAGATGTACTATGAAAATGTAAGTGTTTTGAGTCATTCCACGTGCTAAAGTTTCAAATTGAGGGTAAACCACAATCATTAATCTAGATAATGGAAGAAAGTACATGTAATTATGTAAACACCGTCTCCCAATATGTTTTTATGGTCTAAAGGTTTCAATAGTTCAAGAGTTTCTTCTAATCTGATTCTTATTTAAATAATCAGATGCTTTAATTTTGCAATCAGTGGGTGTATTGTGGGCTTTACTTGTTCGCAAAATTCTCTGCATTGTAGTCTCTTTTGGTTGGCTATCTTGACCCCCCCTTGAGCTTATTTATGTATTGTATCAGCCTTCTCTGTTAATGATATACATGCTTTTACCCATCCAAAAAAAAGCACATCAATTCTGGTGCAATAAACACCATGATGACAGTCCAACTTCTGGATAACGCCACTGTTGCCAGGGAAGAACTCAAAGAAAGGATGACCCCAATAGAAATCACACCCTTTATCTCTACCCTCTAGTTCTTTTCCTTGAAGCTTATTGCAAAGATGTGGTTGTTGCATAAAATCAATATCATAGCTCTTTGTAATCAAATATATATATATGCAAACATTGGGAGCCAAAAATTTTCCTATATGGGTTAAAAGTTTCAAAATGGGATGATTTTTTGTGAGGGTGATCTCTACGGTGAGGAGATCATTGTCACAAAAAATCAGCTGAATCTGAAACTTCTAACCCCATCAAAATTGGCTTATAAGTTGAAGAATTCTGAACTTCCCGTTAATTTGTAAACAAATTTTGATGGGGCTAAAATTTTGGAATGGGCTGATTTTTTGTGAGGATGATCTCCTCACCATAAAGATTCATCCTCAATTCCTCACAAAAAAGTCCAATCCAAAACTTTTAACCCATGTAAGACAAATTTTGGCTCCCAATGTTGGCTGCCGAAGCTGACCCTTGTATCGTTGTTGAGCAGAAGTGTGGTTGAAGTAGCCAACAGCCCTTGGTATTGAACAATTACTCTGTTTTGTAATGTATCTAAGTACGAAAAATCCATAGCACCGCTAAGCTAGGTTATCAGTTGAACATCAGTAGGGTTATCAGTGGGACAGCATTTTGAGAGATTGCATTAATGAGGGGGAAAAAAGAGAGCCGCAAAATCCAAGAAATAGTAATGAGGAGCAGTCTCATTATCTTTCAAAAACATTATATATAAAAAAATGCATCAACGATAGTTAATACCCAAGGCCATGTCTTGCAAAAAGCAACATCTCCACACTAGGACTCTGAAATTAAACCCTCCTATCATTTCTCACACTAAACAAAATTCCGAATGCTGAAGTGACCTCAAGATTATACCTCACATCGCACATCTTGACATGAAAGTGTATGGGAACCATAGATTCTTTTCATTGAAATACGAGTGAAAAAGCATCTATGATTCCTGTCCGCTTTCATGTCAAGATGTGCGATGTGAGGTACAAGCTTGAGATCACTCCAGCACGACTCAATTCCGGAACATCTCCCCATTTTCCTATATTATTCCTAACAACTTTGTCCTATTAATCCCACCTCTCCGACATCAAGTAATTTTATGTTGAATCCCATTCCATTTTTTTCGGAAAAGAATTCTTTCGAGTCATACATTCCAAATTTTACCTCCGGTCTTTGCTTTGTAAGTCATCTGACAAAATCATTAAAATGCGCAACTATCTTCTGTAAATAGAGTAACCTCTCAAACAAACAACTGTTGCTTATGTGACCAACCAATTTTATGGTGTGATAATATTAGTGCACTTCATCTGGCAGTTAATCCAGTTTTTTTATGCATATACAAAACATATCGAAGTTGACTATCATTTTGTACATGAAAAAATTGTACATAAAGATCTTAATATCAGATTACTAATATTTTCAATAACAATTGAAGACCACGCTCAATGTTGTTCCTCTCCTGTTGAGCTCGAAGGGCGTATTGGCGAAAGTAACAGTAACACATATATCCCACATCTCTTTTATCCTGACATTCTATTGTACTTCCTTTGTAAGTCCTATTTAAATCAAAGAGTTAACAACCCACTACAATGTGGCTTTTATTTAGATCAAATCAATTGTTTAATTCTATTTACTTAAATCCCTTATAAATTCTTCTTGTAAGGATTTAGTCTGTCCAGTATATAACAATTCTTGCTTCCCCAACATTTAAAAAAAAAACCTCAAAATAGATAGAAAACGGTATTTCTCTTCTTATATGGATTTAGTCTACCCAGGATGTAACAATTACTGCTTCCCCTACCCTTTAAAAATAAAAATAAAAACCCTAAAAATAAATAGAAAAGGGTGTCTCTCTTATTTTTAAAGACATTAATTCATGTATCAATTATGGGATAGTGGAGAATAATGTAGCACTTTTGAGAGTATATTTGTGATGAAAGAAACAAGATCTTTTTTTTTTTTCTTTTTTGAGGTGATGATGTTAACTGTGTTGACTTGAGTACTAAAAAAAATACAAGATAGATGACAGTAGTAGTGAACTTCAACACATTTAACATCATGGGAAGAAGCTCAGATTCTCAAATAAATGATTTTAAAATAAAAAAATAAAAAAAGAGTAACAGAGACAGCTTACCAGGAATGGCGGTCACGTTCACGTCTTGGACGAAAGTTACAACTACGAAGAGAGAAAGAATGAAAGAAAGGTGGTTTTAGTGGAATTTTCAGATGCCCAATGAACGGCTGAGATTGGAAGAATAATTCAGCTATCCCAAAGATCGGTTTCGATTTTCGAAGAAGAATGAGTGACTGGGGAGAGAAAATGAATCATTGAGATCAACAACAAAAATAGTCAATCTCGAGGATTTGAGTTTGACACTTCGAAGTTTTGTCCTGGGTGAGGGCGTTAAGAAAAAAGATATTTAATGAAGAATAATGATTTTCTGACTCCCCGTCCGACATATTTCCCTCACTCTCTTGACGTGTCATGTGTTAGAATCATAGATTTTTCCTTGAGATGCATAATTGTATATCTCCATTTAAATCACGACTCTTTAGTGAAATCTTTTCCAAACACTTACATATGTAAGATTTTGAATCTTACTAATGAGTGTCGTTTACTCAAATGTATTATCGCATCAGAAATCCGACACCAAAGCCCTCTAAGGGTATGTTTGATTGCACATGGAAAATGGTGGAAAATCAATTTTTATGGAAAATGATATTTTTTAAGTGTTTGATTGCACATGGAAATGGAAATTCATTTTCCACCCCATTCAAAAAGTCCACTAAATCATGGATTTCACTTTCCCACTCATATGAGTGGAAAAATGAAATCCGCCCATATTTTCTATCCTCAATTCTTCCCTACTACCACTAGTACCACCACCACCACCACCACCACCATCACCATTACACTAATCTCGTCGTCGTCGTTGTCGGCTCCGTCTCCGACCACCTTTTCTATCTCTCTTCTTCTTCTTTTTCTTCTTCTACTTTTTCTCCATCCCTCATCTCTTCCGCCACCACCACCACCACGTTCTTCCCCCATCTTTCTCACTTACCTCCATCGCCGTCACCATCGCCGTCATCATTGTCGTAGCCGCCATCGTCGTCGTAGCCACCGTCGTCGCCATCACCGTTGCAACCATCGTCGCCACATCCTCCCCCCTCCCTCTTCCTTGTCATCTTCTTGTTCCTCTCCCTTCCTCACATCTTCTTCCTCCTTCTCCTCTTCTTTTTTTTTCCTCATATTTTTCCATGATTTTATCCAAGTGAAATCAAGCAATGGAATTTGATTTTCCAACCCTACCTATTTTCCACAATTAATTTTCCATGGATTTCAAATTCCATGGAAAATGACTTTCCATGCAATCAAACATACCCTAAGTTTCATATGAAAATTCAAATTAAAAAAAAAAAAAAAAAAATTTGAACCAGAGCCAAGGTTTTGAGAATGAACGGTTACCAAGGACTCCTTAGTAAGGGTGAAATCCTTACTAACTTAGTAAGACTAGGCGGACTCAAAAGTCATGGTGTGCAACACGTCTCGACTGCAAGGATCTATTAAGTAATTTTCCTAAACAGTAAAAGGCTATTTTAATAATTGGAGCAATCCTAAAGTTTGCCAAACATTTTTCAAAACATGAGTTAGAAGTTTTGGAATGAACTGATTTTTTGTGAGGATGATCTCTATGGTGAAAAGATCATCCTCTCCAAAAGTCAACTCATTTTGAAATTTCTAACCCAAATTTACAAATTGAAGAATTGTGAACCATTCAATTTTTGTAAATCACTTTTGATGGGGTTAGAAGTTTTGGAATAAGCTGATTTTTGGTGAGGATGATATTCTCATCATAGAGATCATCCTCACAAAAAATCAACTCAGTCCAAACTTCTAACCCATGTTTTGAAAAATGTTTGGCACAATGTTTGACAAACTTTAGGGCTGTTGAACCGCTCCCTCTAATAATACCCCTGTAAAATTAGCCAAACTATACGAGCAAAAAAGTTTTATCTATGATGTTCAATATAACCCTAATTTGAAAATTACAGAAAATGCCATTAAAACAAATAGATGATTTGATTAAAAATTATTATTTGTTATTTTTTCAAGATGGTTAATTAGTCGATGTTAAAGTTAACAAACTTACCATATCTTATTTTTATAGGGAGCAACTACTTGTGGCGCAACAAAGCGTCCCTTGCACACCTTAGTCTTAAAAAAATGGAATCACTTTTTCTGAATTTTTAAAAGATTAATTCTAGATTGACGTAAGTGGGGGACACATGGAGGGACATCTTAATGTGGTGGCACGCACATGCCCGTAAATATATTTTCTTTGAGATACGAGTAAAACGCATCTACGGACATGGATATGTGCGCGCCACCATATCAAGGTGTCCTTGTGTGTCCCCGTTAAAGTCACTCTAGCATGATTCTTTTTGAAAAGAGAGATGATATTGCCACACTAACTTTTGCTAATGCCACATCAATAAAGAATTGCAAACAATTGGTTGGCGTTGGCAAAAGTTGGTGAGGCAATAGCAGTTATCTTTAAAATTTCTTACAAATTGCCTTCTCTCTCCCATTCTCCATGGAAGAAAGAAGAAGAAAAGATGGGAGGGCAATTTTTTTTTATACCAATGGAGTGCCAAGAAGAATTTTTAAGTGACGGAGCAATCAGTTCTAGGTTGTATAGATTTCTATCACTCTGTCGCCTTTGGGACTGGGATGACTCGCCCAAATCGTCTTTGATTAGATTGTAGTGTTTTTCGTGGGGAGGAATTTAGTCTCACAGATCTAACAACTACAAAATGATCAAATGCAAGAGCTAAGATCACCAATCAATCTTTTTTTTTTTTTTTACATACAATACCCGGACCATAGTAACCAAGTTTGGAACTGGAACATTTAGAAACCTAAACCATTTAATAGGGTCCTATTGTAAGATAATTTGATTTCCTAACCCAAACCGATAAATCCAAAACCGATACCTAATGTGATGTATGAGGCAACTTACAAATGTAGGTACACGGTTTGGTTTGATTTGGAGCGGATGCTCGCTAAGTTCTCCAAGGATATATTATTATTCAAACTGTAAAAATTAAAAAAAAATCGAGAAGACCTCAACCAAAACATCACAAAACAGAAAGTTTGAAGCCAATAACACACAGCCTCAACCAAAACAGGAAGTTTGAATTCCACTAACACTCGGCCACAACACGAAAAGATGAGCAAAGAAAACCCTTCATACATTCAAAATTTACGGTTTAGAAATGGTCTTTCTATATAAAATGGTGACATTTTGATTATGAGTAGTAGACCCTACCAAACACAACTCAGCACAGAACATGAACCTGCAAGTAAAAGGATCATCATATACACCTTACATGCTTGTTTAATAATTCATTAACCTTGCACCGAGCTGGATCAAAATATTTTTTTTTTTTTTTAAATGTAAATTATATAACCCTGTTCATGCAAAATTAGCACCATGTATTATATCTTTAAGCTGCTTGTCCTGAAGCCAACATGAGAGCGAACTACGATGATGATGATGACGATGATGAGTAATAATCACTAATGACTAATTATTAATGATTATACCTAGAGGATTTTGCATAACAAACAATTATACATCAACACACAAGATCAACCCTCTTTGGTCTCCGGGCTAAGAAGACCCATCTGTTCTGTAAGCTGATCCATATGCTGAGATTTGTGCCATCCATTCTCTTGCCCTGGTTGTTGTTCATCCTCCTTCGCTGTATGGTCAGGTGTGCCCGCTTCAATCTCATCTGTTTCTCCATTAAGTTGGCTAGGGCTTAGAAATTGTTCCCAAAAAGAATCATTTATGCCAGGTAGTTTTATCCCATCCAGAAAGTTCTCCATATCGGGATCCGGAGAGTACTCATCGTTTTCTATGGGCATTATTCCATCCACTACCATGGTCATTGGATCCATGTAGACACCATTCCCCGTTTCATGATCCACATAATTAGCATCAGGAATGATATTGACGTTGCTTTGCGGGACCATTCCTTCTATTTGAGGGAACTCAGGCATAATCATATCCGGCTGACCTCCACCAAGAACACTCATATCCGGTAATTGAGCTGTTGTTACTATGTCTGTTACTAAAGCAGGAGAAGAGTGTATCTCTGCTTTAGCAGTTGAAATACCCGAGGACACTGCCAAGTGTGGGACCTCAGAAAGTGTCACTCTGGAAACCCGACTTGAAGAGCTCTCATTATCTAATGCACTAGAAGGTGAGGGAACATCATCAATCAAGAAACTATCGGGATTGTCGTCTGTTTCGAACTGGGGAGGTGTATCGAAATTCAGTATTTGCCTTAGCATTGCTTTTGCTGCCTCGTTCATTAGAGGTTGGTACTTTATGATCTGTCCGTCGGGAGCGTTGGCGTTATCATCCTCAGAATTATCTTCCTGTTTGGGAAGTCTACGTTTCTTGCTTACTCCAGCTATGCGTCTGTTACTCTCATTCTGCTGTTGTACCAACTGTGCAAAGAATCCGGGACTCTGCATGGCCTTAGCCAAGAACGACATCATTTGTTGCTGCCGCTGTTCCATACCCTGAAGTCGCTGCACCAAGGTCTGCACTTGCTGATCAGTTGACTGTTGTTGCTGCCTCAGCCTAACGAGTTCTTGCATAAGCACGTTCTTGTCCCTTTTGAGTCTCTCGACCTCCTCCTCAAGCCCGAATTTCCCAACCTCGACACATGAGGCAACTGAAGCACTCTGTCCATGAGGTTGCTGTTGTTGATGGCTATGCGCACTGGTTGGTTTTCTCCTACTAATAGTCTTTAACAAGTGTTTCTGACCTCTTAGGAACCCCTCATTTGCAAATTCCCAACGGTCAGGATCAACCTTCTTGAAACCCTGCTCATTGATAGAAGATATAGATATACATAATTTGGCCAATATTAAATAAATGCAGCATGTTAAAGGGGTGGGCAAACACTAACGCACACAAAGCCATCAACAATTGGCCCTAAGATGCCTTATTTTATAATAATAAAAAGTGCATCGATAGAATGCAAGTATATCGAACCTATGGAGTCACAATTTAGTTCAAATGATGGTACTTTCATCATACTCGGCACATTTGCACATAAAGCACACGTCAAGGGAAAACTTCTTGGTATTAACAAAGTGGTGTAGAGTAAGAAGTATGTACTTGATCCAATCATCCAAGCAAAAGAGCCACTTTAAAAGGGAACAAAGTGGACTAGATCTTGCAGGAGGGGAAATCATACACAAGGCCATCACAACAAGGTAATAATAAAACAAATGGATCAAAGAGTCCATCTTGGTCCTTCATCCAGATTCCTGATCTCCATTGTTATAAGAAATGTGTTCCCCTCTTTCCAATCCTTTTTATTAATAAGAGTTTGATGGCTTATTCGAAGAAAGAAAGAAAGAGAGAGAAAGTTATTTATAGTATAACTTCCACCCCGCTACTGAGAATATATTAATAAAATATAGCTCCAGAATCGCATCCCAATAAAACACACACCAAAAGGTTACCTATGCATTTAAATGCAACGAGGCAATGAAACAGTTAGTGTAACTTTGCCTACAATTACCAATGTTGATTCTGAAATCAAGACACGACCACTGTCACAATTCTCTCCCAACTCCAAACCGAATAATCAAATAGTTCTAATATTAGTTAATCATGCGTCAACCTATTCCAACCCTATATGCATGACTATAAGAGAAGCCAAAAAGTGTGAGCTCTCCTGTGTCATGCTGAGCAAACGGGAACTGCTAAAGTTGTCACACCCACTTAGGTAGAATGTGTATGGATTGCTAGTAATACCAATGTGATATGTACTAGAATTATAAAATCCAAGTGTGCACTTCAATTAACCAAAAATGCGTAAATTTGGAAGATTAGAGGCTTAAACAAATTTCATAAAAAAGAAAAATCATCATTATCAAAGCCTTATCCCAAAAATTTGGGCTCGGCCGATGGATCCTATTCCTCTGCCTAAAGCCTTAGCTTTTTTGTTATTGCAAATGTGTTCGTATCTGCTCATTAGAAGGGTTTTAAATATTCCTGTTCTCCTACGGTTGCTCGATTTTGGGACGTTCCTTGGAAAATTTATCACCTTATTAATAGTTTTCAAGTAAAGAACAATTAATAAAACATTAAAATCAAGCTCAAATGATGTTATGTTTGTGCATTTTTTAAAGTTGATTTCGAACAAACACCATTGTTTTTTGTAATTTCACTTTTCTTTCATACATTGAAGCCACATCAGAATTACAAATGTATAAATGCATGGATTGACAAGTGTCCAGCTTCTTATAGAAAATGCTTGGGAAACCTCAATTTCCTTTATTTCCATCTAAATAAGCATATTTTGGGTCCTGAATGTGTTTGTTTCTAAATAAGCATGTTTGTTTCTTGAATGTGTTTTTTATTGGAGCTACTCCTACATTTTCCTGAATGTGTTTGTTTCTCATTTTATATTTGTTATGCTCAATTTATAAACATGATGCTTCTTACCATCTATCAATCAGCTCCATAAAAATAGCTGGAATTACTACCCTTATAGAATTTTCCTCTTAGTTTGATTAGTATGTGTCTTGTCACATAATGCTCTTGGAGAGCACCTCCACTCTAACAATCCAGCTCTGATTTCACGTGTACTGATGATCGAAGAAACATGTCTAAGATGAATAATATTCCAACCATACTGATAAAGTAGCTGAAAGGAAAAAAGAGTTAAGATTAATTACTAAGATAAATGTCTTTTAAATAGATAAAATCCGTATTCGTAACCAAGTAGAGGTGATAAACTAAGAGAAAGTCAGTTGATACGGCTTGGGCATGTTCAAGGAAAGCGACGAAATGTTCAAATTGATTGTCTTAAAGAATAAGAGAAAGACCCAAAAAAACATTGATGGAGAGATTAAAAGCAGATACGAACTCACTTTTAATAAAAGAAGACTTGGCTTTGTATATAGTGGAATGGGAGAACAAGATTCGTTTAGCTTGGCCTCAAATCTTTGAGATAACGCTTTGTTACTCCAAACAGTTGTTTTTCATGATATGATGCTTTATATATCATTTCTGAATTATTAGTTCATACTTCCAATGTTTTAGCTATTCTCAGAAATTTTCCAAGTTGATAGATATATAAAAAATTCTCCATGTGAAGAACTTCGAATTATTTCTGAAGTTGATAGATCCGAAAGAACATTGACAACAATAGTGAAAACATGCGTGAACTCACTTTCAATAACAGAAAACTTGGCTTTGGACATAATGGGATGGAGGAATAAGATTCTCTTAGTTTGACCCAAACTCTTTGAATAAGGCTTTGTCACTCCAAATAGTTATTTTTTGTGATATAATGAGCATTGATATATTTCGTTCTTTCTTTCTTTTTTTCTGAATTATTAGTTCATACTTCCAATGTTTTAGCTATTCTCAGAAATTTCCTAAGTTGATAGACATATTAAAAATTCTCCATGTCAAAGAACTTCTTCAAATTATTTCCGAATTTTAACTGAGAAATGTTAAAATGAATTTGAAGTTTACTACCTTGGGCACAACAAAACAACAATCTACAACATCATAAACACAGCCATAACTTGGATCGCATAATTCTTATGTCACAACTAACCCGATATCTTTCATATCGGTTTATTAGATAATTGATTGTGAAACTCAGTGAAGCCCTAATTTCACTAAATCCACTCCAATCTTATTGTTCATATATTCAATCCAATAATAAATAAAACCTACCCGAAAATCAGAAATTTTAGCAGAAGAAACTTCGATTAGAAAAGAAAGAAAGGCGTACATAGGTGTTCAATTGCCTCACGAAGCTAGAGAAGTTATTGTGCTTGAAATATTTGGGCAAAAGATCTCTCCCGAACTCGGGCGGATCCCAAACAACGAAGCTGTTATTGCTAGGGCTCCAAGAAACAACCGAATTCGTCGAAGGATCATCGACCATGTCATAGGTTTTGCTAAGGAATGGTGGCAGAGCATTCACGTTCGGGTGCGAATTAGAGATCACAGTCTTTCCATTAACTCCATCCATGTTATCTCTAACGATTACAGTACGAAAAGCATCGATTCTTGATCAGATTGATAAAACAAAGTTCGAATAAAAGTAAAATCAAAGGTTCAATAGGATGTTTTTCAAAGAGATTAGGGCTTTAATGGGGCCAAAACGGCGCCATTACATCATCAAAAATAGGTAAGATATGGAAATTAGGGTTTGGTTACAGAAAATTTCGTTCTTGGTGTGAAGAGATGAAGAAAAACCCTACAAGTTCAAGAGACGTAAAAAGGGGTTTCAACGGAAGGGACGATGGAGGCAACGGTCCCGATCTGCCACTTTATCAGAGGTACTGTTCAATCACCCTCAAAACTTGCTAAAATATCGAAAGTACCCCTTCGTTAGGACATCATGGATAATTGGATATTTTGATGGTTTAAGTGGTACATTCAGACCATAATAACAAATTTCGGATTCGGTAATTATTCCGTGTCGGTTTAATTCGGATAAATTCGATTTCTTTTTTTTTTTATATTTAAAAATCGGAAAATTTTCGAAAATGATAAAAATATTTTATTGGATTTGTTATCAAAACCTATAGTGTTCAACATTTTTCTAAATTCTATCTTTTTCTTGATGTTTGAATGTTAAAAAAAATTAAAATTTTAGATGTGAAAGGTAAAACTATTGTCACATTCCATGATTACTACAAGGATTATCAATTAATTCGTCAAATTAATCGGCTAATCTTTAATTTGGAGAATTTTACAAATTTTTTGAGGAACTTGGAGAATTTTGTGACTATGACTCAGACCGTCACTTTTAGATGAATATTTTTGGATACTTGACCTCATTCTACTTTGAAAGACTAATATAAAATTATCCAAATTATCTATCTTCAACATTTTGCCAATTGATTTTTCTCTCAAAATATAAAAATAAAATTGGGACATTAAGTTGATTTATTAATTTATTAATTGTGGGTGCATAATTACGAGTAATGCCATTGACCAATGGAGAGAAACCATGTGACTATCAATGCATGAAGAAAGTGGAATTCATGGACATGTGGAGAATATTGAGAGTTAGAGGAATTCAATAGACTGATGGGTGATTTCAATCGAGACTCCCATGTGCCAACTCCCTTGAATCTAAAATAAGACTCAACTAGAGTAAAATATTACATGATAACGTTAAAAGAATAATCGAGTAACCTTGGTAATGAAGGAATGTTATAGAATTGATGAGGGATCATTGCAAATTCAGATGGAAGAGTTTCATGTCTGGTTAGAATTTTAATTACAATAATATTCCTAGATCAACTTTTGTATAAATACAGGAAAGATCACACAAGTAAAGAAATTTTGATTTATTTTTTAACTTGCACTTAGATTATTTTTGCAAACTTAATCATTGGAGGGCCTTATTTTGAAAATCAGAGAGAAGATTTTCGTAGAGATTCGAGTTTGGGGTGAGATAATATTTTTACCTACATCAATTTTAATATGAGTGATTTAGACATATCCTGATGTTTTTGTGAATATTTGAGATGTTACCCTTTGAAATTAATTTTGTTTTCATCCCAAACTTTGTCATATTCTGGAGTAATATTTTTTTTTATGCTAATCTCAAAGATTTTATCTCCTAAACCCTTCAAATCTTAAGAATATGATAAGAATTTTAGAAAAATTGAAAATAGAGAAATTTTTTTTATATAGAAAACTCAAGAGAAATGTTAAGAGGTTGAAGATAATACATTGAAGATGAATTTTATTGAATTGAAAATAAAAATTACACGGGAGATTTAAAGCATCGGATGTTCAAACGATAGAGGAAGTGCTTCTGACTCTTGTAAAGAGTCAGAAGCACTTAGAGAAGTCAATGCAAACAGGCCCTAAGAGTTTGAAGATGAGAATTATGCGGAGGTGGGATATGAGGGTATTTTGGTTATTTTCATTAATCTTCATTAGAAGAATGAGGTCAAGGGGGCATGTCATCAGTTAAAAAACATAAGGTATCTCAAACGTTTTAAAATGTCGAGTCGATATAAAATAACTCGTCAAGTGGCAAACTCAATTGACTCACTTACGTGGATACAGAAGTCTCTGTTGAGATTGATAAAAGACTTCTACATCAGCCTGATTGACTTAGGTCAAGTGTAATAAAACATAAAACAATCAAATACTGAATTAGAAAAAATCAACCCATTCTGCCCATCTCTGTGATGAATAGTCTTCTTTCCCAAAATAAGATTTAGTATCTGTCAAACAAAATACCAAAGAGTCCTACGTTATTGAATCCATTATATTATTTACTGTAAATAGTAGATTTGGACTTGGACCATTTCAGTCCTCATCTCAAATTTAGTAATAATGTTGTTGTTTGTTTTAAGTTGCTAGAAAAATCAGTTTTCTGAACTTGGTTGTATAAAAAATCTTGGACTATTTTTCTTCAATTTTTTTTTTGTTGATTATGCATTATTGGCAAATCAATCTTTTATGACGAAAAATCTTGAACATGAATTTCACCGTTTATTATTTATATTAGAACCCCATTTTTTAGATTTCCCAATTATTGATTTTGATTCTACTTGTGTTCTTTTATTTTTTATTTTTTATTTTATTTTTTTTATCTATCTTGTTATTGTTGCTTTGTTTAAGTAGCTAGGAAAATTAATTTTCTGAATTTGGGTGCATCGAAAATCTTGAACTATTTTTCTTAAATTGTTTTTGTTGATTAGGCATTATGGGCAGATCGATCTTTTATGATGAAAAATCTTGGACATGAATTTCATTGTTTATTATTTATGTTAGAGCCTCATTTTTTAGATTTTCCAATTATTGATTTTGATTCTATTTGTGCTCCTTTTTTTTGTTTTTTGTTTTTTTATCTTGTTATTGTTGTTTGATTTATTTTTTTCAATATTTATTTGGATAGTAAGATATGAAAAGGGTATGTATCGAAAAATAATAAAGGGAAAGTGTGGAGGATATTTCTCACTAGGAACTGAGGGGTGACACGTGGCACCTATGGATTCGAGTTTGGTATGGATATAGAAGGGTAAAATTGGTAGTGGGATCCAATTAAGTCCTAAGGTCTCATCTCTATATATATAGATGGACAAATGAGCTAAAAGATATGATTTTCTCCCCTCTCCAAGTTGAACTCATTTTTGTACTAAATCTCTGACTTGGGCGTTGGAGTGGTGTCATTGTAGGTACACCTAGGGGAACGAGGAGAGGGGATCGCAAGGTGGCATCTGAGATCGAAAAGTAGAGCGAAAATCCGCATCTACAATTGGCGTCGTCTGTGGGAACTCGAATATGAACTACGATTTCACCAAATGGGGTTAATGGACGGGTGAAGATTTCGAAAAAGTGATTGTTGTATTCGGGAGAAATATAAAAAAAGAGTCGTTTTTGATAATTTGTATGGTCATCCACCTTTTAAATTGAAGAAAAAACGTAGAAACAGAGGGAGATAGTAAACGAGACTGCGAAAAAGAAATTTTTTCAACATTTTTCACAAAATTAATGGCGGCGGTCTGTCAAACAACAGCAACAAAGGGAACATGTTTGGTGGTTCAAGCGAAGGGGAAGAGAGGCATGCAAGATCGTCAGTTCAAACGCCCTCTCCCTCCTCCTTTTCCCAAGATGGAAGACGATGGCAACCCCAAATTCGTCATTTTCATACGTACGGCTAATGTAGTGAAGGAATGATGGAAGATCCCTTAGCGTCGTTTATTCCATAGCCTGATACCATGAGAGAGTGAGAGCTAAGGATCTCTCTTTGAGATCTAGTTTCAATCTAATTATGGAGGAATCGAAAAAGGGTTGGAGATTTCTCTGAGTGGATAGAGAGGATAATCAAGTGCTGCGAAACGTGAATCAAACACGTTGGTAGACCTACCTTCAGACTTCTTGAGGAGCTCCAACTTGAGGGGTCGAAGACGTGGATGCATCAACACTTTCTTTCTTTTATCTATAAGATCCTGTTGCTAAAGAAGAGGAAGCCATTAATGGCGGTTTCCAACCTTATTCAACTTCGGTAACTTCACTTCCGAGAAATGTTGAAGAAATGATATCGTCAGGGATTTAATGATACATGAGCAAGTTACAGGAAACGTGTTAAGGGGAGGTACAGTGAGTCAGTGACATGCAGGTACTTTTACTTACCTCTTATTTAAATTATTTTGAATGAAAAGAAAAAAATAAAAAAACAAGAAAGTGGGTTTAATGCGTACAGCTCATTAAAAGTTGATGAGTGATGCTGTGAGACATCCACATCAATTTTTGATGTTCTTTAAAATCAGCAACCATTTAGTAAAATCAAGCAGAAGCATAAAGAAGGGCTTAAAGTGGGAATTGAGTTTGGATTTGGTGCATTGATTATACATCATTTTTGTAAATCTCTCCTTAATATTGGGAGAGGAAAATATGCAAAGTGGTTAAAAAATATTGAGGTGTGGTGCGTGCACATTAAAGAAATAAAAGGTAAAAAAGATTTGAGTCTAATATAGGACTCCTAATTCCCACCAAGTCACACTAAGTTACTTAATTGTCGACTCAATCGAGTCAATTAATGTATGGCGCCGAGCGATTATATTGCTCGGGGGGCTTAAGTCGCGCCTATAGTAAGGTGCCACGTGACCCAATTTATCTCTTGAGTTAGTTCGAAATAAAGTGACTCAGGTGGTTAAGTGCAAGCTCGACTCAAAAGTCAAATTTTAGAACTTTGATCGAGTAAAATGATGTAATTTGAAGGCTTAACCCAAATTCGACTTACCAAGCCATATGGTATAAGTGGGGTCGTGATATAAAGGTAAGTGGTTTGCATCAAGTGTGATGTTGATGATTGTTGGGATCTAGTTAAGTTAGTAAAATGGTATAAATTGGGGGCTTAACTAAGCCCGACATGCCGAGTCACTAGACTCCGATGAATCGGATTTATTAATTAGAAACTCTGTGAGTTGAGGGATTCCACTAAGTCGAGCTACTAAGTTTGTAATTCAAAATTTTGATCGAGACAAGGTGACTCTGTCGAATAGTGTAACGAATAATTAGGAATTCATCCAAGTCAAATAGCTCAATGGATTATGGGAAAATCTATGTGGGGGTTCAATTTAATCCCGACTCACCGAGTTATACGGGAAACCAACACCAACTCACTAGCATCGACTCAACGAGTTGAGTGGGTTTGACTTAAGAGATTGATTTATAAATCAAGTTCGGTCAAACCACATTGTTTTAAGCAGTGACACAGATCGATAACATTGGATTAAAAACTAATTGCCTTAGTAGTTTATGCAAGTATTAGTGTTGCGTGTCTACTGTTACTTTAAAGATGCAGGAAACAGAAGAACTTGACACACACCCGACTCATATGGGGAGTCCGGTTCACATCCTAAGTCGGTCATACGGGACCACTTAGTGCAAAATCCGACTGTTGGGGGTCGGCCTACAAAGAAAGTCTTGGGCCTTCACTGGTGCCGAGCCCAACCGAGGGGTTGGTGTAGCGGAAAGCCTTGGCCCTTCACTAGTGTCGAGCCCAACCGAGGGGTTGGTATAGCGGAAAGCCTTGGCCCTTCACTGGTGCCGAGCCCAACCGAGGGGTTGGTGTACCGGAAAGCCTTGGGCCTTCACTGGTGCCGAGCCCAACCGAGGGGTTGGTATAGCGGAAAGCCTTGGCCCTTCACTGGTGCCGAGCCCAACCGAAGGGTTGGTGTAGCAGAAAGCCTTAGCCCTTCACTGGTGTCGAGCCCAACCGAGGGGTTTGGTGTAGCGGGAAGCCTTGGCCGATCAGGGGAGTCGAGCCCGATCTAGGACTTCGATCGGTTATTCTGTTATTTATCAAAGCCTTGGCCGATCAGGGGAGCCGAGCCCGATCTGGGACTTCGATCGGTTATTCTACCATTTATCAAAGCCTTGGCCGATCAAGGGAGCCGAGCTCGATCTGGGACTTCGATCGGTTATTCTATTATTTATCAAAGCCTTGGCCATCAGGGGAGCCGAGCCCGATCTGGGACTTCGATCGGTTATTCTACTATTTATCAAAGCCTTGGCCTATCAGGGGAGCCGAGCCCGATCTGGGACTTCGATCGGTTATTCTACCATTTATCAAAGCCTTGGCCTATCAGGGGAGCCGAGCCCGATCTGGGACTTCGATCGGTTATTCTACTATTTATCAAAGCCTTGGCCTATCAGGGGAGCCGAGCCCGATCTGGGACTTCGATCGATTATTCTGTTATTTATCAAAGCCTTGGCAGATCAGGGGAGCCGAGCCCGATCTGGGACTTCGATCGGTTATTCTACCATTTATCAAAGCCTTGGCCTATCAGGGGAGCCGAGCCCGATCCGGGACTTCGATCGGTTATTCTGTTATTTATCAAAGCCTTGCCCGATCAGGGGAGCCGAGCCCGATCCGGGACTTCGATCGGTTATTCTGTTATTTATCAAAGCCTTGGCCGATCAGGGGAGCCGAGCCCGATCTGGGACTTCGATCGGTTATTCTACCATTTATCAAAGCCTTGGCCTATCAGGGGAGCCGAGCCCGATCTGGGACTTCGATCGATTATTCTGTTATTTATCAAAGCCTTGGCCGATCAGGGGAGCCGAGCCCGATCTGGGACTTCGATCGGTTATTCTACCATTTATCAAAGCCTTGGCCTATCAGGGGAGCCGAGCCCGATCCGGGACTTCGATCGGTTATTCTGTTATTTATCAAAGCCTTGCCCGATCAGGGGAGCCGAGCCCGATCCGGGACTTCGATCGGTTATTCTGTTATTTATCAAAGCCTTGGCCGATCAGGGGAGCCGAGCCCGATCTGGGACTTCGATCGGTTATTCTACCATTTATCAAAGCCTTGGCCTATCAGGGGAGCCGAACCCGATCTGGGACTTCGATTGGTTATTCTATTATTTATCAAAGTCATAGCCCATCAAGGGAGCCGAGCTCGATCCGGGACTTCAATCAGTTATTCTATTATTTATCAAAATCTTGGATCATTTTGGGATCCAAACCCGATCTGGGATTTCGATCGGGTATTCTACTATTTAACGAAAATCCTGGCTCGTGATAGGAGCAAATCTCGACCGTAAGGGGGTCGGCACGCAATGAAAATCTTGGCGAGTGAAGGGAACCAAGCCCGATCAATCAGGGTCGGGTTAACTCGTCTTTGTCTTTTTTATATAACGACTGATTCATAAGGGAGGCAAGTCCATCCATTGGGTGTGGGTTTAAATGATTTATGTTCCAAACCCGACCGTAGGGGGTTATATCTATTGGCTTTGGAGATCGGGTTTATGATGGCACCAAGCGCAATCAATAATCAGAAAATGATAAGTTATGGGGTGCGTGACCACGTGTCACATAGTAGCATTCATTTATTCTCGAGCGCTCGGACTAAAAGTCCAAACCCCCGAGAGGGGGTATTGTGGAAGATATTTCTCACTAGGAACTGAGGGGTGACACGTGGCACCTATGGATTCGAGTTTGATATGGATATAGAAGGGTAAAATCGGTAGTGGGATCCAATTAAGTCCTAAGGTCTCATCTCTATATATATAGATGGACAAATGAGCTAAAATGTATGATTTTCTCCCCTCTCCAAATTGAACTCATTTTTGTACTAAATCTCTGACTTGGGCGTCGGAGTGGTGTCGTTGTAGGTACACCTAGGGGAACGAGGAGAGGGGATCGCAAGGTGGCATCTGAGATCGAAAAGTAGAGCGAAAATCCGCATCTATAGAAAGAAAAAGAAATAGATAAGTTAGAAGAAATTCCAAATAAATTTGGTGAATTTGATATAAAGTTGGAACAGAAAATGACACTCAAATGGGAAATTCATGTCCAATATTTTTCATCATAAAAGATCGATCAACCCATAATGCCTGGTCAACAAAAAAATTTAAGAAAAATAGTCCAATATTTTTCATCATAAAAAATCGATCTACCCATATGCCTGGTCAACAATTTGTTTAAAAAATAAAAATAGTCAAAGATTTTTCATCATAAAAAATCGATCTACCCCTAATGCCTAATTGAAAATTTTTTTTTTTTAAAGAAAAATAGTTCAAGATTTTTGATACATCCAAGTTTAGAAAATTGATTTTTCTACCAACTTGAACCAAACACTAACATTATTACTCAATTTGAGATGGGGACTGAAATGGTCCGAGTCCAAATCTACTATTTACATTAAATGGTATAATAGATTCAACAACAAAGGACTCTATGGTATTTTGTTTGATAGAGACTAAATCTTTAGAATTAAAACAGAGAAATAGAGAGAGATGGAAAGAAGACGATCGAGAGATTATTCTCATCTTTGTGAGATCGATGGGCAGAATGACGAGTTATTGTTTTATGTTTTATTACGTTTGACCTGAGTCAACGAGGTTGAGGTGGTCAAGTTGATGTGGAAGTCTTTTATCAGTCCTAACGGAGACTTCTGTATCCACGTAAGTGAGGCAATTGAGTATCACTCAAAAAATTATAAGGCGTTAGTGTGGAAAAATAAAAAGAAGAGCATAAAGAATATTCCAGGATCTTTGGAATTGGTGGCACAATCGTAATAGCCACGAAGAAGAGGGTTATTAAAATGATGGAAACATTATACTTAATATTTGACAATGATGATGCACGGGTAGCATGGCCATTTCTGTGGAGTTGGATTAATGAAACGAAAATAATAATGCTACGTCATGAAGCGGACCTTATGACTTCATCGCTAGATCCAGACCGTCCGTTGTCTTCTTTATGCACAGTAAGTAGGATGTTGTTTTTTAACACGTGGATTTCATGGAAACAATCAGATAAATAATATATATATATATGGAAACGGAGGACCTAAAGAAAGTTAAATATTATGCCAAATACTTTTCAAAATAGGGGTTATAAGTTTTGAATAGACTGATTTTTTATGAGAATGATTTTTATGGTAAAATTTCTAATCCTATTTTACAAGTTAAAGAATCATAGATCGTCCATTTTTTGTAAACCACTTTTGATGAGGTTAGATACATTGGGCTGATTTTTTACGAGGACGATATCCTCATCATAGAGATCATCTTCACAAAAAATCAATCCGTTTCAAAACTTCTGACTCATACATTGAAAAGATGTTTGGCACAATATTTTGCTCTCTTTAAGACCTCTGGATGCCACATATATATTGACTTGATTTAAGGTTTTGAGAATGGATGGTTACTGAACTCTCAAATTTAAAATTAAAATTTAACGGTGAAATACATTTTATTTTTTAAGTTCATAGAATTTTGTCCTCTACATCCTTGTGGCATTGGGTCATGTTTTGTGGTAGTATAATGTTTTTGGATGTTACTAGGTGAGTTCAACGACTCTTAATAAGATTTAAAATCTTACGAAGACTAGACTTAGTCTATTATAAAATTAATTTATAGAATAATATTTAATAAATATTTATTATATTTTTAATAAAGTTATATAAATAATGAATAAAGAAAATAATGATTTATCTTTCTCAATAAATATATAGTGTAAAGATGGGACACTCATAGAAAGACTTTTTTTTTAAATAGTCCCTAATTTTTAGGTGGTCCCTTATTAGTTCAATTAGTAAACTTTTTTTTTCTTAATAGTTCGCTGGACCTTATCTCATGTGTATAATGTCATTGAAGATGAAGGAAAAAAAAAGTGCAACATTTTTTATCTTTTTCGAATGCAGTCATACAAATGGAATGCAAGGGAAAAATCTTAAGTGATGCAATGCGATTGGTAAAAATATGCAGTGTATTTGGATATAGCTTCTTAACGACTTCTACTCTGCGGGGAGTTAGTAAAAGTTTGGATGAATTTTTGTTCTTGTAGGGAAATGTTTTTTTACTCTTTGTTGAGAAGTTCCAAAATCCTATTCTTCTGTAGAGAGGTTTTTTGCTCTTGCAGGGAGATATTGAACTTTTACTTTTAAGTGGAGAGGTGTATCCACACAGGGCCATGGTGTCCATTCTGTTAAAAAGTACAGGAATACCTTAAATATTCATCAAAATCGAGAGAAACATATATATATATATATATATAAAGAGACATGATGAATACACATGATTTTGTAATGTGGTTGACGTGGTAAGGCACAAAATCATCGATTTTTTTTCATCAGGATACACAAGAAAAAGATGTACGGTTCTGTGCCCTTGTCGCGTCAGGAGCGTATCCAACCGCATGCATTCAACAATATTCATGTCTAAATTCTAAATCACCCTAAAATTAAGCATTGATTAACGCGGTCGAGTATTTACAAAACCGGCCAAGTTATGTAACAATCTGACGGCTTAAACGGGATCAAGCGAGTAGATGTCCTCTCCGATTCACATGACTCGGATTCGTCCGATCTCGAGTCAAACTGGCAGGATCGGCCAAGGGTAAATCTAAATATTTTGTATTTTACTAGGAGGTAAATCTAAAATCATCAATTTTTCAGGGGAATTAGTAAAATCTCCCACCACCCTATCCATTGTTCTTCACGTTGGCGCCATTTTCATCCATCAATCAAGAACAAAAAACAAAAGAAAAAATGCTAATTACAGCTCCCGATTGCTTCTCCATCAGTTCTAGGGTTTCTTCTCCTTCTTCTTCGTCTTCTTCATTCTACCACGGATCGGTTCACTTCTCCTCCAAGGATTTGAATTCGAATTTGAAGTTCAAAGGTCGAAAATTTTCATTCTGTAAAGCAACTCTGATTACTGATCCAGATGATTTTCAGGTTGGAAGATTCGTTGGAAGCTATGGATTCATGAACATTACTAGGTGAATTGGTTGATCCAATCTCCCACTTACAATTTTCGTTTAATTGGCTTCTCTTCAAATTCGTTTTTATCGAACTGAAATTCGGTTTTATTGGAATCTAATTGGAGAAATTATTTGCATCAGTTACACTACATTTCAGTCGGGATCAAGCATGGAGTATACTTCGGAAGATATGGAGAGATTGAGAGTTCAAGATGTGGGAGAAGGACAGGTCAAGATCAGGTGATTTCTTGTACATCGAGCAGTCTTTTATGGATTTATTTATTTATTATTTATTATTTATGTTTGTTGACGTATCAATTTACTTTCTGAACTTTTTGGTGTGGTTCGAGTTGATCATCATGACTAGTGATGTATTTGGTTTGCTCTGATTATATTAGTATCTTTTAGGATCTTCTAACTGAATATTTTTTCTAACTAGGGTTGTAATTGGGCTTTGTTGAACATGCCCAAACCTTCTTAATCGATTTTCTGTTAGTTTATCGCCTATTGGAGCAACTCCAACATTTTACAGAATGCATTCTGTTGTGAGCATGGCTTTAAAACTCGGTTTCACGTCTCATCTTGTCCATGCCAGATACCGAATCGTCTCAGACGAGTTTTCTGATACGTTTGAGATGTCTCGTTCAAAAATTAGAAAAATGAACGTGGGGTTTTAAATCTCGTCCAAAAAATTGACTTGTCTGTCCATCTTGTCCATGCCTAATACCGAGACGACTCCGGCGGCATCTCGGTCGAGTTTTGAAACATGGTTTTGAGATGTCTAGTATTCTTGAGTTGGGCTTCGAGGGGCTAATTAGAAGTAAAGACACCTTTTCTATAGCATTTTATGTGTTTTTAGGCTTGGGTTTTATGATTTTTTATTGTTTTGATTCCCCTGTGAGGTTTCTGGAGTTTGAGAGTTTGTAATCTTTATCGTTGATAGTGGATTAATCTCCCTCTACTCTGTGGACGTAAGCAATTCGTTGAACCACGTAGATCCTTGTGTTCTCCTTAAGTTTGTTTGATTTTCTTTCTTGCTTGCGTTTCGTTTCCTACGACACGTTCGCTTCCTATTTTATCCTTCCTAGGCTTTTCATACCTATTTTCGTCTTTGTTAGAGTTGTATTCACTTTTGAAGCCTTAATTCTGCAAAAGTATGTGTTATCAAATCTTGCTAGCCCTAAGTCTCTTTAACAGTCCACATTTAATAATTTCTGAAAATAATCCTCTCCACATTTCCCCAAATTTCTTCATATTTGATTAATATTCACATTTTCATCTTTAATGCACCTAACATTATCTAAACCTCTAGTTTTCTTTCCCTAATTTGCACTAACTTGTATATATTGTTATCACATTCTTTAGTATCCAACTTCTTGTGAGGTCATCCTATGCCCTATGCTTAGCTTCAATTACCACTCTCTTTGGCTTCCCCCCCCCCCTCAATTTTATATTTTTCCGAGTTTTCTTTAGATATAGTTTTTTGCCATGAACTGTAATGAATTTCTTCTCCAATATCTCTTGGACATCTACATTCCACCAAGTTTCCTTACGTGTGATTTTTTCCCATGGACTCCCCAAGGAACTATTGAAATACTCCAACCTTCAACCCTAGGATGTGAAATAATTGAAGAGAATGAACAAGAAAGAGAAATCAACGACAACACATGGATTTATGTGGAAAATCCACCATCAAGGAAAAGCACATAGCAATACCAATTTCACTATGTTCAAAGACCAAAATAGAAAAGAAAAAAGGAAATACAATTTTTCTCCCACAAGAAACTACTATAGATGCCCCTTATGAATTAGTGTTAGCAACCTATTAATAGAAAAGTACAATTTTGCCCATGGATGGTTTAATAGTAAGTCCTTGTTGATCAATACCATCAAGCTCCACAAACAATAACAAGAACTCTTTTGCTATTCTGTTAATGTCTTTAGCTATTTCATTCTATGTTCTTGTGATATTTGCCTTTAAGTTTCACATTTATTTTTCCTTTATCAATTTATTTGCAAAAGCCAATGTATTTTCTTCTTTTAGGTTCCACCACCTTATTCTTCGAGATCCCTTATTTTCACCCCCTCTTTTCCATGTTTTAATGTAACTATTTAAAACCACTGGCCTATGTTGTGTTTTGTTTGATTGCAATGTGCAATGCATTAATTGCATTTCTGACAATAGCATTCACCTGTCCATGATAGATTTTTTCAGGTATGGATAGATCTTGTAGACCCAATTACTAGACACATAGTCCCAAATACACTATACCTGAAACGGACCTGACCATTAGCGTGCCCATCTCTTTCTGCTGATACTATCTGTGGCAGTTTTATTGTAGGCTTTATGAAGGGAGAGTAGCTCAGGGACCACTCAGAGGGACACGGGTTATTTTTAAGGTAATCCCTCCCCCCCCCCTTCCCCTTTTGCAATCAGTTACTTGTAGTTCAACCTATCTTGACTTCTTTTTGAGACCTCCATTGAAGCAGCATCTTTGAATGTTCTCTTAAAATGGTTGTGCTCATGGTTGAAATTATTATCCCCTCATGGAATGTTTTGGCTAAACATCTCATTCCCTGAACGAACCTGCACGGTCTCTATAGAGGAATGTATTGTCTTATACTGGAAAATAAATTTATCAATTTGATGATTTGGGAAATTAGGGATGTTATAGTGTAATCCCCAATCCTCTCTGTTAATAGGTGTCATTAACATTTATTTGGATTGTTTGGCACTTCAATATTTTAAATTTTATACTTAACAGTGATGAAATTTGAAGGCTTGGGGACTAAGAGATTTAAAGTCCACGAGAAACATCTGTTCACTTCATACTTGCAGTCTATGATTCACAAATGATATATTTGGATTCATTATGTAGTGAGCCCTGTGGCCCTTTTCTTTATAAGTTTTAATCTAGCCCAAGTCATTGGGATTTTAAGGCATATTTGTTTATTACTGAGCTTTTATTTTTTTATTACCAATGAAGGTTTATCCTGGACAGCGTGCTGGTGGTATTGAGGCAGATATGATGGCTGCAAATGAGCTAAATGCTCATTCTTTTCTTCAAGTAAGAAATAAGCATATGGCAGAACACCAAAAGATCTTTATTTTTATTTCGAACTCCTCCAAATTACAATTCAGCACTCATGGCTTTGCGTTGTTGAATGACATGCTTATTAATATAGTTCTTATACATCCTTGCAGAGTGATTCCAAAGATATCTGTCAGAATATCCAGATGCTTGTTGGCGGATTTGAAACAAAAACTGGGGAACAGGTTTATTTTGTCACCTATTAAGATGTGAAGTATTTTGCTATACTTCTGCTAGATTCAATTTAAACAAAAACTTTCCATTACAGTGGCTTGCTTTTCGTAATGATGGCAAATATAGTGCAGCAGACTATGCAAAAGTTAAAAGCGAAGCAATGTCAGAGGATCGTGCACAAGGAGAGAAAATCTGGAATCGGTTTGACCTGGAGCTATCAATAAAACGTAGGAGATCTTTTGTTGTTAAGCTGCTTCGCGGTGCTATGAGTGGTCTAGCGTACATGCATCATCGTGACAGATTACACCAGAGTCTTGGACCTGCATCGGTTGTTCTCAAGTATGTTGGTTGGACATATTATACTTTGTCTAGCATAGTCCGGCAATTTTTTGCTGTTTAACATTGTATAAGATATTGGCAGCACAACAGTGGAGAAAGATCTAGCTTACCTAGTTCCAAGGCTCCGTGACCTAGCTTTTTCTGTTGATGTAAGGTATGAGAAGAAACTTTATTTCTTTCCTCTCTAGTGAAAATCAGTTCGGTAGCACTTGGTCCTTTCTGTGGTACTGATGGGTTTGCCATCGAATCATCCATTTGTGATGTATGGAGGCATTCGTTATAAATGTGGAATTAATGGAATCCTCCACCCCACCAATTTTATCCTAATTAACAGGGGGTTCTCCTTATAAAAACAGAAAGAAGAATACAGAATTGATTTATTCTTGAATTTGTTGCATATAAAGTAAACCTCCTCATTAATTTAGGGAGATATTTACTAAACAGCCACTTATTGATGGATCTGCACGGTAGGTATTGGCCAGATCAGCTAAATCCATCAATGGGTTTCAAGCATTTTTCGTCATGGTTGGCTCTATGAACAGGCCTCTAAACAAGTATTAAGCTCCTGATGAAAATTGTTCAAATCCAATGGCTAGATTCACCAATCTGACTGACTTTTTCTATATAGGTCCACCGAAGGGTGGGTCAAGTGTTCATAGGAAAGTGGGCCCACAAAGAATGTCAAGTGGTATGCTAAGTACCATCCTCTGTTATTTCTATTTTATTTATTGAATATTATCAGATTCATTGAATGTTTGTGCTAAGCACAGGCTAAGGAGCACTAGTTAATTTCATATTATTTTCTTCTAATTTTTTATGTACTTTCTTCCATCAAATTAGGATCTTATATGTGTTGAGCATGTAAGGCACAAACACAGACTCTAATACGATATTGTCAAGGCATTTTCTGTTGAATTGAAGATACAACATGGGTATGGGACCCAACATAGTTGTAGGTGTCAATAGAAAGAAATTTATGCCACTCAACCACATCTTCCAAGCTTGTGTCAGGAATACGAATCCTAATTTTCCATTCTCATAACCAATGAGTTGGTGACCATGTTAAGGTTCTTACGCTATTTTATGCCACTCGCCTACATCTTCTAAGTTTGGACCAACAATGCAAGCCTAGTGCTAACACAAGTGGAGTTAGTTCGCTACTTTAATTACTAATACTAATGTACATATATGACTGTTTATAGTATTTAGAAGATATGCTGCATCTAGAGTTATGTGAGAGAAAACTCGTTAGGCATTGGCAAAAACTTATCAAGTTTACCGTATCTTCAATGAAATTATTATTTGGATATGTTGATTGGGTTGTTAGGTACTCGGTCCTAGAAGAAGGTCCTGTAACACTCTCAGAGGGACTGTGGAGACGAGCATCAGCGGCTGGTGCTTTCACTCCTATGGATAAGAGAGCCTTCGGAATAGCAGATGACATGTAACTGGTTTGGAAGTTTGAGTCATGTTGGTTTTGTTTAGCTTTTTTCCTTAACTACACTGCATTACCCTCCTATATATGTCAGATATGAAGCGGGACTTCTTTTCGCGTACTTAGCATTTGTTCCATTTTGTGAAGCGGGCATTATGGATGGTCTTTCTTTGCAAGTAATCCCAAATCTGGTTATGACTTTTTTCTGTTTGTAGTGCATATTTCTCTTTCAGAGTATTCTTTTTTTCCCCTATCAATAATCATGGTTTGGAATGATATTTTACCCTTCCCTAATTATTTGTGTATTAACTTACAGAGGCTTCTAGAAAGCACTTTCCAACTTGATCTTGAAGCTGCAAGAGAGTAAGAATTCATATCCCTATCTCCCATGATTTATTTAACACTTCACATGGGACCCAACTCTTTTTTTCCCCCCAAATGATTCCTTCATTATGTCTTACATGTCTGTGAAGTGACTGTCCAATGGGCTCGGTGAACACTAAGACCCCTTCATTTTTAAGCCTTTTGAATCATGATCGGTCCATTTTTCACCCATTAGGACCTTAGGGTGTTGTAAAGGATGATCCAGTCTAGATGTTAACTCCACCATGTTCCATAAACTTCTTAACCATGCACTTGGTGAAGATACAAGGTCGAACCCTTTTGATGGATCAAAAGGGCATGTGTGCTAAACAAAACTATATAAAATAAGAAAATAAGGATAGGATGAGTTTGCACAGAAAATAACCCATGTTTACTGGTTGTCCAAATGACTGGACACCAATAAAACAATATGACTCAGAAAAGTCCGATCTGTATCATTCTCACATCTATTTATAGCCTATCTAAATTAATTCCTAGTGCAAGACAAAACCAAGACTTTTCGAGATGGAATGATACTTTGGACCATGTC